>NW_024423344.1:61758835-62074357 GCF_017311325.1 Ursus maritimus | reverse complement strand
GAGGGGGTGAAAGGGGGGGGGGGGGGGGGGATTATTTACAAAGCACTCTACTTACATTGAACGGAACAATATTTTTATAGCCTTAAAGTATAAACATGAATTTAACTGGAAGCGTTCTATAATTATAGGGTGGTGATGTGGGGAAAAAAAGCAGTCTGTACGTGTTAATAAGGTAAAAGACCTAAATTCTTAGAGTAGGAAGGCAACGGAAAAATGCCTATTTAATTGAAATATCCAGAAATAGTGGTATTTTAAGGCAAGTTAAAAAAAAATACAGAGGTGAACGCCGAAAAAAACCAAATCTCTAAAAGGAGTGAGAATCCTTGCCTATCAATGTCTATCACGTCTGGGAGAGGGGCAGGAGCTGCTGGCAGAAATAGCGCAACCTTTTTCTTCTGGATGTAACCCTCAATGTAACACGAGAAAACAGGAGAAAAGTGCACAGAAATCAACAGCCTACCTCTAACAGAACCATTAAGATGAACAAATGGTTACGTAAGTTCAAAGACCCCACGTTTATTATGAACGTAGATCCTTTAAAGCCTAAGGAGGCTATAATTTCACTGTGGACTTAGAAACGGATTCTGACTTTGCAAACCTATTTCCAGTTTCTGCCCCCAAACCTTTTACAAACAAAATCAACAAACTGCTTTAGTGTTCCTGAGAGGCTTTTTGCCTAAGGATTGCCTTTCTAATTAAGCCCTCCAACTCTTTAACATGCTAATTTTATCCATTAACTTGTAGATGAAGTGGTTTCAGCTGCTATCCGTGCATCACACACAACAGGGCTTGATCTACAATTTCAGGGAAGCTGGTTTGAAAATTTTTGCCAGTTTTCATTAAAGAACCGTGTTTGATAGCACCAAATTATGTTTTAGCCTAGCTAAGGGGAGCTTCACAGACTGGCCAGAGGAGAAGATAAAAAGAAATCAGCAGTGAAGCTGGGGAGGGAGCACAGGCAGATGAAGTCGAAATCCTCTGGAGCACATTTGTGGATCTCCACTGTAGAGTGAAAGGAAAAAACCTGACGTTTAATGGAATGGAGACTTCTGGAAATGTAACCTATGCTCTTATCACTGACCGTATTCGTGATAGGACCGGAACCCAGATGGAAGGGGAGAAACAACTTAGCAATAGGCGTGCCAATCTGGGAAAAAAGAGCTGCCCCTGATGCTCACTGCATTCACTTAAAGATGAATCCAGTCCTGGTTCCACTTCTGCATAGCTTTCCAACTGGGGGTTCTCCACCTTGGGACACCTCAGTTTGTTGGCTAAAAACAGGGTAGAAATATCACCAGTGTCATGCAATTGTTGGGGGATAAAGTACTGTATGTGTTTTATATGTTGCATTAGATTTCACCTATGCTATTAGGAGAAGGATAATGGAATTTTCGGGCATGCTGAACGCAGAACGCCATATGCAAGCTAGCCTGTAACCTACCTCAAGGGAAATTCACAAAAGGCTGTAATCAAACCATTAGAAACATATTTTCTTTTGAATCTCAGTGGCACAACCCAGGATATGGAATTTGAACATGTTTCATGCCTGAATGAGGGAAAATTTAAGGATAACCTGTGTCAAAGGAAAATTGCACCTAACAGTTCAACAGGCACAGAAGACTTTATTCGAGACTATCACAATAAAGGTCCAGACTTACAACACGGGACAGATACTCAACTCTACTCCACCAAAACAAAAGTCCAGAGAGTTTAAACTGAGGCAAGCTAAAGGCAAAAAACTGGCAGATGGGGTGACGAAGAACAAGGGTAAGCAATGTGAACAGACCCCCAGTGTTTGCTAATTAGCACTTACCTTAATTAGGCTCCTCCTCTCCCACAGAAACCCGAAGACAGGGGTCCTCAGGTTCTTGTTGACTACCTTTCAAAGGTATGGCTCCTAAGTCCTTGAAAAGGACAATCCTGGGTTGTCAAACTGTCAAGAGGCTGGAAAACTTTTATATCTCAAAGAGGAGGAGAAAATTTGCAATACCAAGTTTCCTCAAGTAAGTAGTCTAAGAAAAACGTGTCCAGGAAAGTCCAGTCAGGAAGAAATCAGTCTGGAATTTAGTCCGGCTGAGGAGACTGTGAAGGTGTTCTCCATTACCCGAGGCAGCAGACCCTTGTACTTGTTAGGAAAGGTACTGTGTGTGGTGGTGGAGACCCCAGACTGTATGCCTGCATCCCAGCCCCCCATTTACCAGCTGAGCGACCGTGGGCAAGTCCTACAGCCGGAGCTGAGCCCTCTTACTCCTCAGACAGCAAGAGTACCAGGGCCCGGCATGGAATGGCGGCTCGGTCAGTATCAGCGATCATGATTGTTCTTTTACACCGTCATTACCATATTAGCATGTTCGACACCTTAGCACTTTAACGCTGGGCACCGGGAGGGACAAACAAGTTTCAAACGGTGAGAGGGGTCGTAATTGTAGGAAGCTAGGCCATAGGACCCGGGTCTGGCCTGCCCCTCAATAAGGATACCCCCTTAGAGATTACCTGAAGCCACAACCACCTGAGGACTCGCGTTCCTGGAGACCCAAGTGCTGGCATTCCACCACGCCGTGGCCTTCGGACCCCACCAGGTCCTGGAGGGCCTCACACCAAAGCCCGGACTGAGGAGGGGGGACCAAAGTTCCCTGACACGGAGTCCACGGCCACGCTCCCAAACCGGGATCCAGCACAAGCGAAGACCCGCTCCGCTAGGACGCAGAAGCTCCCCTACGGAGCGTGGCCACCCTGCCCGGAGGCCGCTCACTACACACTATTACACGGTGACGACGCCTGGACAATATCCTAGAGACCCGCAACCACAACGCAACTGCGAAGGGACGAGGCCGCCTGGAGGGAAGGCTTCCAAACCGCTCAAAGAGCACATTGCCTCTAGGCGCCTGTTTCCCGAAACAACCGCGACCGTTCTGTTTGGTGAGCACAAGCCACGCCACCGACAGACGCAGAACTTCAGCAGAGTCACCCGTTCACACTTTCTCGAATTCCAGAGAAAAAAACCCAAATTCATGAAAGAGAGACCACATGAATGATTTTCCTTTCTCCCTGATTCCTTTGCCAAATAAATGTTGATGTATTAAAATTGCTTTAATTATTCCATTGAGTTGTTCCAGCAATTACATTCTCTCAAATTAATTAAAAAAGCGTTGTAAGGCTTTTAATGGAAATAAACTTGTACAAGCTGTAAAAAGACGGATAAAAAGTTCAAAACCTTGATAGAAAGAGGCCTGCTAAACATGCTTAAATCACAACGCTCCTTCACAAGTTACATATATAAACTTCATAGAAACCCAAATCTTTTTTTCCCCCCCAAAGTTATAAACATTTCTGCTAAAATGGTACCCAGTTAAGCAAATCCCCTTCTAAAGCTTAAAAAAACAAAAAACAGCAAAATAAAACAATATGTATTTCTTACCTTGTAGTTCGAGAACTCAGAGGTCTGAAATGGTCTTGAAGCAGAAGGCAAGCTGAAAGCAAAGTACAAGCTAACACCCCACAGCCCCAGCACAACTCTTTCTGCCCATGGGTCCTGTCCTGTTGTGCTAAAATCACCTTTTTGCACCAAAAACATCTCAAGAATTCTTTCTTGACCGTTGGCTCCCGAACCCCATCTTAAACCACATTAGTCTTACTTTTAGTCCAGGGAGATGAAGGCGTAGTCAGGGCTCTGTTCCTCCTGGAAACTCTAGAGGAGAATCCATCACTTTGTGTTTTCCAGCTTCTAGAGGCTTCCAATATTTCTTGGTTGATGGCCCCCTTCGTCCCTCTTCAAAATCAGCAATTGCAGATCTCGGCCCCACCACATCACCAGCTCCCGTCATGTCTCTCTTTCTCTCGCTTTCACTTTATAAAGACACTTGTGATTCCATTGGCCCCACCTGAACAATCCAGGCTGTTGTCCCCATCTCCAGGCCAGCTAATTAATAATATTAGCTCCACCAGCAATCTTAAGGCCTGTTTGCTGTGTATCCTAGTGTTTTCACGGGCTCCAGGGATTAAGACATAAGACATCTGTGGAGAGCCATTATTCTGCCTACCATAGGGTAGTTGGTGAATAAATATGGTAGAGGAGTAAGAGTCCCCAGTGTCACCCTTCAGTAGAACCACTGTGCAGCATGAATTCTAAGAGGCATTATTTTCAGGATGATACACAACACAGAGGACTGAAGCAGCTGAAGGCTTAAGAGAGTTAATGGCTCACCACGAACCCAAATCAAGGTGAGTACTAGGGGCTGAGAGTCTAGTGCTCAGAAGGGTGAAATTGGCTTTTTCATAGAATACGTCTCTTAAATGGCTACTTCAGTGATGTTTATAAAGATGAGTGAATTAATGCTTTAAAAAAGTGCTACTGGTTTTCTACAGCACTATGCAAAAATTTGGATGAGTCCCATGTACATTTTTGACTTTAAAGTAATTTGTAACAAACCACCAAAATTGAATAAACTCCAAATATCGAATAAGCCCTAAAAACAGAAAGCAAGGCAGTATAAAAAGAATTAATGCCTGAACAGCCCTTGATTTTCACAGGATAGAAAGCAGCTGAGAAGACTCACTATCGCTCAGAAGTACTGTGACCAATAAAAAAGTTACACTGTAATCATGTATGTTTTTTTAAATCTGTGATCGTAGCAATAGAGAACCCATTTCAGGCTTTTATAAAGAAGAGAATAAGCAGCAGATTACAATCAGACATATCAATAAAATGTTCTGTGTCACGGAAGCAGGATTTTTTTAAGTCTGTCATAGAAAGCTCCAACCACAATGTAGGGTTAGAAAGCTCTGTGTACATGACAGACAGCAGTTTGCTTTCTAAAGCACTTGAATCTTCCAGTTTTAACTTCTGAGATACACTAGCTAATGGAAGCAGGACTATAGAAAAAGACTATCAGGTGGAATCCACCTGCCCTGGACTATTTGGGACTTTGGCTCTTTTATTCTGAAGACTATAAAGGGGTTCTTTATTATCAATAACTGGAAAACTGACAAAACATATCTGATGTGATTTTGGGATGCCACAGATTATTAACTTGTTGATGGAAGGAGTTCTAACACCCTCTGCTTTTTAAATGTTAGTTTACATAATGGCTCTGCCAGATTATAGAGTTATTTCAGGGGCAACAGCAGAAGTTCTAAATTCCTCAAAAGGGATTATTCACTAGATAATGATCGTTGTCAAGCAAGATAAGGCCCCATTTTCTGCCAGATTCTCAGAGGTAAGTGTTCCATAGACAGCAAACATAAAAATTTTCTGTGCCAAGGCATTCTTTTTCTCCCACTATTGCTGGGCTGTCTTTCTATTCACTGGAAATTATTATATGAAATAAAATCTGTCTTCCCAAGTTTTCCATTAAAAAACTGATTTGTGTGCTCCAGGAGGATAGGAAGTTTGTCATATATATGTTTGATACAAAGGAAAACACATTGAAAATGTACAATTTATATTTAGCAACTGCAGGGAACATCTGTTAACTAAGGGACACATCTATTATTCAAGGCAATCATCAACATAACTATTCGATCATTTGTCTGAGAAACCTGAGCTTTGAGTTCAGAGAGAAATCTAGAGGAGGCAAGAGTGTGGTTTGTATCAATCGGATTCTTGTCAAGATTATTCCCCATGGTGGTGGCTTGACTACAGCTGAGAGAAACCTCTTTCACTACCCTCCCATCCATCATTGATTTGTTGGTTACATTGCCAAGGGATTTTGGTGGTAGAGCCTAGGAGTGCTATAGCACGGGGTGATATACAAAATGTTTAACAACTAAGTCTGTGAAGGTGATACCCAATTAGGATGGGTCCTGACAATAGCACAGAGTCCTGACGTCCCCACTGAGCCACGCAGGCTTCAGGTCCAGGACCAGAATAAGGTCCTAAGGGAGGCACTAGGGTTGCTGGTATACCCCGAGGACATTAGTGGAACTTAAGACAGCAGCTATTTCTTGATCGAAGTATTCCAATGTTTTGACAATAGGTCCATACAAACTGAATATAAGCCCTAGTGTAAGCAATGGAAATTTCATTACCATATTGGGTTTGGACCCCCCCCCCGAGCCGAAACAGTGGATCCACATGGCAGGCACTTCCATCACAACGTGGTAAGATGTAAAATTCTCCCTCTTTTAAGATATAATGCATGTTAAAGGCCTGTTTGAAGGAATGCAAGGGTCCCAGAGAAACTCAATAAAACTACCCATGGATTTTATTGTATTAGCTCATTTTTACTCGTAATAGAAGATTGTTTTTTGAACATTTAATGTATCTCTGCAGGGAATATAGCGTAACGGAAAATCCTCACACTTCAGGGCTAACAGCCCTCCGTCAAGATCACGGTCCTACCACTTGTCACCTCTGCCGTCCTGGGCAAGTTGCTTCACCTCTGTGTGCTTTGGGTGGCAGAGCTATAGGTCAGGCCAAGGGCACCTCCTGACAGCTGTCCCCACTTCCGGACAGAACACTCCCGTAGCATCACGTAGCACCTGCCGCCTGCTAACCAAGCCAACCCTTGTCTCTTGCTTTTTGACTGTTTCGCCCACTAGAATGTAAGTTCCATGAGATTTGTCTTTTTTTTTTTTTTTCCTCCAGGGGTAAACACCAATATATTAGTGCTCGTCTTCCTTTTTTTTTTTTTTTTTTTTTTAATCATTATTCACATTATGTCTCCAATGCCTAGAACTCTGGCTGGCACACAGAAGTTGATCTACCTTTATCTGTTGAATAAATTAATATTGTACCACGTTCTGGTTCCCTTGTACCTGTTAGCACGTTCTCTGCTGCAGTAACAGAAAACCTGAGTTAAACTGGCTTAAATAATAAGGAGATGCGGTGCCCTCACTAGACTGGAAATCCTGTGCTACCCAAGTGGAAGAAGCTCTGTTTGCAAGTGTTTTATTCCGTTTCCTCTTCACTTTTCCATCAACAAGCTGAATTTTCTCATGCTCAAAAAGTCTGCCAGCAGCAGTTGGGGTAGTTTAGTTTCCTATTTAAATCAAGGGAGGTAGAGAAAACTCCTCTCTTATCCGTGGGGTTAAAGTCCTTTCCATGGATCAGACTGAACATATCTAATTCATGAGCTCATCCTTAACACATTTGTTTTCAAACTTGAGCATGTATCGGACTCATCTGGAGGGTTCGTTCAAACACTGATTGCTGGGGTCCCCTCCTCTAGCTTCTGATCCACAAGGTCTTGGTGGGAGCCTAAGAATTTGCATTTCTGACAAATCCCCAGGGGCTGCTGCTGCTGCTGGACTATTCTTGGAGAACCTCTGCCTTAAGCACTATTCATCTTTTTTCAGGGAAAAGCCACAAACTGCCTGGGTCCTTGAATCAATCAGTGATAAGAGGAATGGGAGGACCAAGGTTGGCTTGGATTTCAGGGACCACCCTTATTGCTGAGGGCAGGATCAACTTCCCCTGACCTACACAGGTTACATAGGGAAGATGTCAGGAACAAGGAGGGACAGAATGGATGAATTCTGGATGGGAAACTGGAAGCCACATAACCCCTTTATTTTAACAGGCTCAGGAAACTTGCACAATATTCATCGTTTCATTGTTTCCTTTGAAGAGTTCTCATGACCAAGATTCAATTTCCAGCATTTGGTGGATTTTTTTCTGCTTCTAAAGCCCTCCTACCCTGCATATGCCAAGAGTCAGCTGCTTTTCCACTATCGTTTATTTTATTCATCTATTTATTTATTACATGTCTGAGGGACTGTTTCTCCAAGGCACTAAACACTATTCTGGGATAATTAATAGAAAATAAAATAGCTCTATTTTTAAGGAGTGGTTTTTTATTTTTCTCATTTCTGACTTGGAAAACTGCAGTTGCTGTATCAGGAGGAACAATTCAATCTTGTTTTAAGGTGACTCGTATGCTATTCCCATCTGTTTGTCTTATTTTTGAGGCTAAGGACTCACCTTGCAGTGAGAACGTTCTCTTTTATACATTATATATCGTTCTAACAGAACTCACATGTTATAAACACCATATTAACTTTTTATGTGCTGGACTAAATATTTTTAAAAGATTATGGAACAAGGTTGTTGGTGATGATTATGACTATTATTTGAAACTGGAGAAGTTCCTTAACTCACCTGAAAAGAACAGATAGCTATGGATAAAAGGAGGTCTAGTGATAACTTTGTTCAATCGGATTTTAGTTATGTGGAAGAACCAACTCTTTTTAGCAATGCTAAGAAGGAAAAGAAGGGAACTGAGCCCCAAACATCAATGGACAATTGGCAGATTTCCTAAAATACTTTTTTAAAAATTTTTTAAAAAGATTTTTATTTATTTACATGACAGAGAGATAGACAGCCAGCTAGAGAGGGAACACGAGCAGGGGAAGTGGGAGAGGAAGAAGCAGGCTCATAGCGGAGTAGCCTGATGTGGGGCTCAATCTCATAACGCCGGGATCACGCCCTGAGCCGAAGGCAGACACTTAATGACTGAGCCACCCAGGCGCCCCCTAAAATACTTTTTAAATGCTTACTGAGGAGCCTAAATATGTTGAGTTATTTATTAGGAAATTAGAATCCGCTATGAAGAAAAGAAACAAAGCTTAATAGTTACCATGATGCATATTGAAACTTTGAATCTTTTTGGTACATAAAGAAAAAAAAATACATTCTCATCACTGTGATACTGATAACAAGTTAAATATCTAACATATGGTACATAAAAATGCACACATACTTTTGTTCGCATGAGATAATAACGAGGCATTAATTTTTACAGTTAATGAAGAATCCTCACATGCATTTTATTTATATACCTACTGTGTCAAAAGGTTGTTAGGAGTATTAACTGTTCTTAAACACCTACAGATTCAAGATCAAGCTTATTACCAGCAGTTCTTCGGTGCTCACCAGATGTTAGTTCCGATTCCTTATTTTCTTGCAGAGTCAATAGGCAAGAATTGATTACAATCATTTTATACAGAAGACTGAAGTTCATCCTGTTTAAATCTTTCACCTAATATCACGAGCAGAGACAGAACTTGCACTTTACCCCAATGGTTTCAATGACTGTTCTAGTCTTTCAATGAGATGATACTATCTTCCTACTCATAATTTGGCCTGAAAATTCTTCCCAGGTCTAAAATTTTTGTGTTTCGTTGTGAACATTCATATTAGCATAAGAACGATTCATGAAATTAAGGTCTCACTATGAATGGATATATCTCCACACTGTTCCAAACATTTGTTTTAATTCAAGGTATTAAGAAATAAGTGACAATTAAAAGGTTCAACCAACATATTTCTTCATTTCTTTTTTTTTTAAAGATTTTATTTATTTATTTGACAGAGATAGAGACAGCCAGTGAGAGAGGGAACACAAGCAGGGGGAGTGGGAGAGGAAGGAGCAGGCTCATAGCAGAGGAGCCCGATGTGGGGCTCGATCCCGTAATGCCGGGATCACTCCCTGAGCCGAAGGCAGACGTTCAACCGCTGTGCTACCCAGGCGCCCCTATTTCTTCATTTCTTGTATTGGATCAAGTGGGACTTGTGATGTGATTTATATGGAATAGGTAAGAGAAATGGGTTCATAATAAAATATTTATCTGTAGTTTCTGTGTTTTTTTTTTTTTTTAAGATTTTATTTATTTATCTGACAGAGAGATAGAGACAGCCAGCGAGAGAGGGAGCACAAGCAGGGGGAGTGGGAGAGGAAGAAGCAGGCTCATAGCAGAGGAGCCCGATGTGGGGCTCGATCCCATAACGCCGGGATCACGCCCTGAGCCGAGGGCAGACGCTTAACCGCTGTGCCACCCAGGCGCCCCTGTAGTTTCTGTGTTTTAACCTAGATTTCAGGATCTCAGTGCAGGTGCTAACACTGTTCTGTATCAAATTATGTGATTTTAGTTGATTTTTGGCTGGTTTCCACAGCTGTCAGAGAATATACTCTGGGTGATTTTTTTAAGGCCTAACATATTATCAATTTGGTAAACACCCTATGTGCACTTGAAAAGAACATGGTTTCTGGCATTGTTGGGTCAATTTTTCTATTACCAGATGCAGTGTTCACTATATTAATTAGAGCAGGTCTGTGAATTGTGTTGTTAATGTCTTCTATATCCTTACTACCTTCTCTTTGCTTTTTCTTTCAGTTATTGAAAAAGTTATGTGAAGATCTCCCACCAGGACTGTGAATTTGTCCATTATTTCAATAAACTGATACTAATATAATAATCCTGCTATTCCATAATGCTGTCAAAATGACTTCCATGAAGTAAAATCAATTTATTTTATTATAGTATTTTATTGCCATCAAAGATATCATCAATTGTAAGATGTACTATTATTTTATGTACTATAAAGGAAAATCCTTGCTAAATAACATCTGTCATGATACCACAATGACGATTCTACATAATTTTGTCATTCAAGACTCATGTTCTTAAACTCCTTTCATTTCTTTCAAGGCATCTAGCAATCTCCCCTAACTTCGGTTGCATTGCACCTGAATCAGTAATAAAGCCAAACATAGCTTCTTCCACTTGTCAGAATGCTCCTTTCGAAGGTCCCCTAAGGTGCTTGGTTTTTGCTCTAAAAGAATAGAAAATCGAATTGAGCTCATGCGTCTACTTCTGAATTTTCACTTCAAAAATGCCAAATGCATGATGCCTCACTGCTCTGTTTGCATGACTCTCTGCAAAAGACAATATATTGTTTGTTTTAATGTTGAGTCATTGCGTAATCTTTTTGAAGACATCTTCTACAACCGGTTAATTATAAGATTTAACCGGGTACCAGAAATGTGACTTAGAAATGATGAAATACCTCTCTCAGACATCTGATTCGTCCTTTTATATCATTAAATTTAACATTTTAGTCTATAATGTCTTCTTCTCTTTAAAAGGCATAAGTAATGGCAACCCAAATTTCTGAAGAACAAAGATCATGAATAACCCACAGTGTGCCATCCGTTAGCGCTGGCTTTCCCTGGAGTCCGCAGATGATGGTCAGTACGGGCTTGATGACAGCGAAGATGAAGGAATAGAAAAACAAACTGAGGGCTTCAGAGGGGAGGGGGGTGAAGGAATGGGATAGACTGGTGATGGGGAGTAAGGAGGGCAAATATTGCATGGTGCACTGGGTGTTATATGCAACTAATGAATCATTGAACCTTGCATCAGAAAACCAGGGATGTACTGTATGGTGACTAACATAATGTAATAAAAAAACATTAAATAAATAAATAAATAAATAAATAAATAAATAAATAAAAGAAAATGAGAGTGTGCTTAACCTCGTGGGGGGGGGAGTGGCCTCCCTGCATGCTTCTTAACTTTTTTTTTTTTTTTCCTGTAAAAGTTATTCTTCGTTTTGGAAACACTTCTTTTGCTCTAACCATGAGATCAGAACAGGAACCAGCAACTTCTCACATGTTCCCCAACTCCATAGTTACAGGTATTGGTTTAAAGATGCCGCCTGAGTAAGGATGGTCCAAACATAGTAACACGGGCCTGGGCCCATAATAAGTAGTCTAGTTGTAGGCATGTGACCCTATATAGGCCAATTAGAAACTTTCCCCTAGGGCTCTTCAAAATGAAGCTGAAAATGACAGGTTTTTTGTTTTTTTGTTTTTTTTTTCTGTGTGGAAATCTATGAGGGTATAGGCACTGATGATGTCAGAAATCGTGAGTTTAGCCTTGAAGAAACACAGCCTGAGCTAATTTGGCTGGCACAGAGCCGAAAATGAGAGGTACAAAGAGAACCCCAACTGTTTTAATTCTCTAGTTCCTCTTATTGAGAGTCTCCTACAGTTTACATGAGCCAAATAACCCTCCATTTTGCTTACGTACGTTTGCATTGGATTCTTACATTTACCCCCAAAACCGCATTAGCTCTCACTAAGGCAATTATTTAAAGAAATATGTATTTAGCACACATTTCCAATGAGGGATAATATAATTACAATTCTTTTGTGTGACAGCAAGTGTCACTTCATCACAGAAAGTAAAAGCACAATATTCTTGGGTGTTCGGAAGTGAATAAAACTTTCACTGAGGCTTTTTCTTTTTCTTTCTTTCTTTCTTTCTTTTTTTTTTTTTTTTTTGATCTCATGTTTTAAGAAGGAATGTGTGAGCAAAATATTACTTGGAACTTGGGAAAAGTTCAATGTCAAAGAAAAAAAATAAAAGGGATTCAAAGGAACATAGTCATGCCTCAGCACACTGAAAAATGCAGCCATTCATTCTTTTCTGGATATATTAATTAAAATAAAGTTTGGCTGTGATTATAAATACAATGACTGTGCTTCCTATTCTCAATGAGAATACACTGAACAAAGACTTAGACAGGAGCAGGTGTTTTCAGTTTGACTTACTGACAGGATCCAAGTAATTCTCAACTTGCTCTGAAATTTAGGAATGTCTATATATTGCAGGCTTTTGCCTATGCCTATTTTTCTTGAAGGATTCCTGAGACACAAAACTACATACACTAGTCTAGAGGGACTACCATAGCTTTTTAAAAAATAAAAACCTGCGTTTGAATTGATGCAGTCAGTATCAACACTCTGTCTGAATTTTAAAATAAAACTTCAATGGTCCTGTGACTGATGTAATCTGTCCATTTAGTACAAATGGGCAAATCTCTTGACTGTAGTAAGCCTCCCAAGACAGATCCAACACTAATATTTCCTTAGTAATGTTGAAATCTTGAGATTTAATTTGACTTAAAAATATCTGAACATACAAATTAGAGAAATAATAACGATCACTGGTCTCTTCTGAAATTAGTCTTCTAAACGAAAATAGGCAATATTTCATTTCAAACCATATGAAGCCAACTTTATATTTTTATGAAAGAAAATATTTTTTTTCACTATTAAATGTTATTTTAAATAGAGAGAATTAACCACTTTCTGACACGGGGACATTTATATTTTGAAATTAAATGAGAAGTCCATTGATTGATTTAGAATGTTACTTTTGCTTTCAAATGAGAGGAAAGGTGATATTAGAATGAATGAATGAAGTTCTCAGATATTTTATATAACTTTTATGTTAAGTGGACCATAGGCTAGATGCTGATGATTTTGGAGATTGGAATACACAGATCTCTGCAGTGAAAAGAACAATGAACTTCTCAAATGCTATTTCCTGCTACTTGACTAAGTAACGGTCATGTACTTATTTTTTTACACAGAATCAAATTCTAGAAGAACCTTACTTCCTAGCTTTAAACTATCCGGCAGTACTGAGCTCTCTTTAATTTCCTTTGCTATAACATTGATATGACAGATGATAGCAAGTTATTTTATCATGTAAGAGAGTCGGACCATATTTGTTGACTTCCCTTTAGATGTTAAACATTTCTCTAAATGAAATTAAAAGTGTGTATTGCCAGGGGGTCTGGGTGGCTCAGTTGGTTGAGCATCTGCCTTCAGCTCAGGTCGTGATGCTGGGGTCCAGGGATTGAGCCCAGTGTCGGGCTCTCTGCTCAGTGGGGAGCCTGCTTCTCCCTCTCCCTCTGCCTGCCCCTCTGCCTTCCACTCCACCTGCTTGTGCCGTTTCTCTCTCTCTGTCAAATAAATAAGTAAAATCTTAAAAAAAAAAAAGTGCGTATTGCCTATCAAACTTATCATCTGTAAGTCAGGTACCTCGATGATGTCTCAATTTTAGTATGGAATTAATGAAATAAGATTTGGTTTGGACTCACTGTTTTCCATCTCATTTCGAGTATATGACTATTTCTCTATTTCTAAGACAGAGATGTGACTGCAGCTTACCAGAAATAACTTACTTGGATCCTTTTTCAATGTAATTTGCTAGTAAAGATTATATAAATAGCAATCCTGGATCAGAAATTAAAATTTATCAGGCCACTTAGTTCTCTCTGTCATTGGCTTCAAGGGCTATACAGGTGGTGGACTTCTTTCTTGACATCATTGTTGAAAGGTGCAATTATCTTCCTAAGGTGCTGACTTTACTCATTGTTTTATTAATTTATTTACTTATTTACTCATCCATCCCCATCTGTATTTCACTCATGATGGAAGCAAGAATAGTATCTGAGCTAATTAGATCATACAGATTTTTGAACTGCGGGTTATAAATTTGGACCTCAGAATCCTGTGGGGAAATCATTATCTACCAATAAAGAAGTGTTACTAATTAATAAGGAGCATATCAATGACCCATAAACAAACCTGTCAGTGAGAAACATTTTTAATCGGACACAGCTAGTAACAAAATCAGTTCTAGGTGCCAGGAATATAGTGGAATACAGCACTAAACCTTTTAGTGAAGAGGGACACAAAATACCTAAATACATAATACATAAACAAATACGTAATGAGATATCTTTTGGATGAGGATAAGTTCTCTAGTACAAAATAATTGAGTGCTATGATATGGAGGGAATGGTTGACCTTTTTTAGGTAAATCAGAAATGATTTTTTAGAGAAGATGATATTTCACCATAGACTGAAAAGAGAATAGGACCCTTAAGTCAGAAAAGCCAGGACCAGAATTCCGGGAAAAGGAAAGTAGCAAGTGCAAGGATTTTGAGGCAAGAATGTGTTGGCATGTTGAGGCCCATGTAGCTATAATGCAGTGCCTTAACATGCAATGGATCATATACATGTCATATATATATATTTATAATATATAATATATATTATACATAATATGTCATATATGCCATGTATATATGTCTATATTATATATTAATTGTATATCTTTGCATATGCCTATTTTTTCGGAGAAAAATATGAAAACTTTTACTATGAAATTAAAAACAGGCAGCAAAAGCAACCTATTCTGCATTTTCCCAAAGACTACTGGGGGCGGGATGCACATATGCGTCACAAGAATTGAGTGGAATTACAGAAACCAAGGCATACAAAAGTACTACAGCAGGTTATGATTTTACACAGGATTTTAAAGGGCTAACGCAGACAATACAATTTACTACGAATCTGAAGAAGCAGTACATTTTTCTGAAACGAAACATACCTGTCGTGAAAAACGACGCCTGGCATCAGAGTATAGCATGTCAAAAAGCAGCTCTCATCCGGGCTGATGAGGACAGGCAGCCTCGTGGCTGGTGACCGCACCACATAACGTCCTATTAAGGACATGATGTATACATATATATGTCATATTACGTCCATGACAGTTCCTTCTCTGAATACTCTGATATTTCCAATGTATTCTATTCTTGTACACCCAAATTTCAAGTTAACAAGTATGAAGTCTATAAGGAAATGGCAGGCTCGGGGGGGGTGGATATTTTGCAATTGTTTTGTACCCTTGGAACTTCAGAGAAGGGAACTGTGAGTGAAAAAGATGCTTATAAAGTATATCAGGAATCTGTGAGTGGAGGTGTTTAATGAACTGGGCGTGAGCGGAGACTGTGTCCGGGCTGTCCCCATCACTGCCGTCACCGCTGTCTTCAGCACCACTCACTTCCCTCATCCTCAGAGCCCGCTCACCTTTAGTTGTACAATTCATGTGGTTTCCACAGCACAGTTTTCAGTATCTTAACGTTTCCTGTATGGCAGGCCCACCCAAATAAATATTATTTTAACTTAGGATCAAGTCCTGCACGATAGCCTACTTTCTCCTATCTGAGGCTAGAAAGGAGAATATCCCACTTTCACCCACTGCTTTCTGTGCCTGGCAGCTGCGTGCCTCTGTCTCTCCTTTGTTTATCGGTAAGACGAGCTGCTGTTGATGTTGAAAGTTCTCCCAGTTACCCTGGGTCTGACGTGGATAAGGAGAGGAGAGGGCAAAGTTACAGCTTTGATGTTGGCATGTTGGAAAGTAGAAAACAGAATAGCTTAGCAGCTAGAGAAATGTTGCCTTTGGATCAGGAACAGAAGGGCCAAAGCAAAAGTTTTATAAATAAAAGTGAAATTTCTCTAAGACTTCATGACTAAAATCTTTCGTGAGGCCACTTAGTTTTCAATAAAGTTTTCCATTGGAGACTAGTTCTCTTGTAGGGTTATAATTATTATCTTTTAGGGATCATTAAATATAGAACAGTAAAAAAACTCATCAAACCTCTACTTCTCCCTCTTAAAAATCAGTTATATTAAATTTTAAAATACATATTAAGCATATATATTTGTATAGTAAGTGCTTTGTACATAAAAATCTTTTCTATTCTTATTGCTATGTGAAAGTCGGTATATGCCTTTAATATAAAACATTTCCTCTCTAATTAAATCTTATAAAAATACCAGGAGCTATCAGCATAAGTGGTTGTAAAATTGATATTAATATTTCAAAAAGTTTAGACAAACTACTTAATAATAGATATTTAATGCTTTATTGATAGTATATTATGTAGTACTACTTTTATGAGATGAAATACATCTTTATTTCCAATAAATTCTATAAGAGAAATAAATTTTGAAGATATTATTAATGAAAACGCAAAATTAATTCTTCTCTAATTAGTTATTCATTATGCTTTCCTTGCTGCCTTGGCTCCTGCCCTACTGGCTCTCTCAGTCTCAGGAAGGCTCAGCGAGTCCATGCCAAAGGGTCTGTGCACAGACTCTCCTCTTCATCAAATGTTCGTACTCTCCTTAAACGTGATTGTTGAATCACATTGAATCTCCTTCTGAATCCAGGCCAACTGTGAGTACATAATAACTCTATGTTGACTGAATGAATCCATGAATCAATGAAATTCTAAGATAAACTTAATGGCCAGGAAAACTTTTCAAAGGCAAATAAAAATTTTTATCGGAGGTGGTTCAAGATGGCGGCATAGGAAGATCCTGAACTCATCTCCTCCCACAGACACAATAAAAACCTAGCTACGCAAGCAACAATTCTCTCTAAAAAACTAGCTGAACAGCTTCTCCACAACAAAGGATGAAAGGACCACACTGAGACTGGTAGGAGTGGCAGAGACATGGTCTCACCAAAACCCAACTGCTGGTGTGGTGATTCATAATTGGGAGGGATCTCACACATACAGAGCTTCTCCCTGAGGAGTGAAGGGTTAGTGCCCCACATCAGACACCTCAACCCTTGGGATGTGCATGGGAGTGGTGAGCCTCCAAAACATTTGGTTTTAGGATACCTGGCTGGCTTAGTCGGTAGAACACACAACTCTTGATCTTGGCATTGTGAGTTCAAGACCCACATTGGGTGTAGAGATTACTTAAAAATAATAAAATCTTTAAACAGACAAAACAAAATAAGACATTTGGCTCTGAAGACCAAGGAGAGTACATCTAGGAGAACCAGAGAACTATAGAGAATGAAGAGTCAGCTCTTAAAGGGCGGATGCACAGTCTTACTTGCCCCAGGATTCAGCATAAAAGGAGCAGTTTGAGAAGTGTCTAGAGTATAGGAGAAGGAGATTCATTTGCTAATCTTAACTCATCTGCCAGAGGTGCAGGAGCCTGTTAGAACACATTCCAGGGCCTCAGGCACTACTGGGCACCATTTTTGCACTCCCCTCTCACCTGATAGCATCATGGGGCCTACCCCACCCCATGCTACTCCCAAGATCCTGCTATAGCCACAATTGAGCACCTCACCTTTGCTCCCGTAGTCCCACCAATGATAACTGAATGTGCCACCAAAGCCGGCAGTCTGGCATACTGCTACTGCACTGCCCCTGCAGCCCCACCAGAGCCAAGCATGCACCCCACACAGGAACACCCCTTGAGCACCTGCCTCTGGTGGCCAGGGGGATTGTGTGTCAGGGCCCCACAGATCTGGAACAATCAGAGAGACAGTTCTTGGCAGTCTATCACCCCTGGGGCACTACCCAGACAGCAGACTGAAACACAGCCCCAGTCTTCTCTGGGGAATGCCATAGGCTTATCACACTTCTAGAGGCTACGAAAGCGTTCTCAAGGAACGTAGGCCACGGGATGCCATCTTTGTGCTATCCCTTGTCCTCATAGCTTGCCAATACTTGCACAAAAGAGCTCATCTATTCAACTGAAGCCCCAATATTTGCAACTGTCACCAAGGGGACACCTCCAGACCACCTGGTCTGAAGGCCAGCAGGGTTTACATTTGTTGTCCCACAGGACTGCATGTATTTGTATACCTTAAAATCTGCTGCCCAAAGGTCTAGCTTCCAACCAGCCTGAAACTAGGTGCTGACTTTTATCCAGAGAAGACATACAGATGACCAAGAGGCATATGAAAAGATGCTCAACATCATTAATAATCAGGAAAGAGCAAATCAAAACCGCAAAGAGATATCACCTTACACCTCTCAGAATGACTATTATCAAAAAGATGGAACTAGCCAGTGTTGGAGAGGATGTGGAGAAAAGAGAACCCTTGCACACTGTTGGTGGGAATGTAAATTTGTGCAGTCACTGCGGGAAACAGTATGGAGGTTTTAAATTAAAAAAAAAAAAAAGAATAGAAAATACCATATGATCCAGCAATTCTACTTCTGGGTACTTATCCAAAGAAAATGAAAACATTAAATCAAAAAGATATATGCACCCCTATGTTCACTGCAGCAATATTTACAACAGCCAAAATAGGGAAACGACCTAAATGTACATCAGTGGATGAATGGATAAAGAATGGTACATTTATTCAATGCAATACTATTCAGCTACAAAAAAAAGAATGAGAATTTGCTATTTGCAATGACGTGGATGGACCTATAGGGTATACTGCTAAGTGAAAAAAGTCAGACAGAGAAAGACAAACAGCATATGATTTCACTTTTACATGAACTCTAAAACACAAAGCAAAAAAACCCATAACCTATAGACACAGAGAACAAACTGGTGGTTGCCAGAAGGGAGAGGGTTGGGGGGTTGCAAAATGGGAGAAGGTGATCAAAAGGTACCTACTTCCAGTTATAAAATAAATAAGTCAGACAGACTAACGTACAGCATTGTGACTATAGTCAATAACAGTGTATTGCACGTTTGAAAGTTGCGAAGAGAGTAAATCTTAAAATTCTCATCATAAGGAAAAAGGCAAATTTTGTAAATTTTGTAGGGAGACAGATGTTAACTAGACTTAATGTGATTATTTAGCAATACAAACAAATATCCAATCAATGTGGTGTACCTGAAGCTAATATAATTTTACGTATCAATTATACTTCAATAAAAAAGCTTCAGAACATAAAACAAATTAATTTTTAATGAAAAAATTATTTTTATTAAATAGAACATACTTCATTCAAATGAAGTACAATTGGTAGTTTGTTACTCTAAGTTGTTCATTGAAACCTACTTGCCAGAGTTATAGCATTTTCTGTTTGCTTTACGCCCTATCATATTCGTTGTTTATTCTTACATCCTTCCTTTCTTCACCATGATCACTGACCCATGTATATAGTGGCAGAAAAAACAGAGAAGTAGGAATACAGTGTAGTTATTAAAGGCAGTGGATTTGTCCTCAAACAGATTTGGATTTAAATACTACATTTGAACACTTGTCTGGCAACAGGAACAAATTAATGTTAGTTTTTTAACATTTGGAGCCAATGTACTCTAATGATTTTCTTAAAGATAAATTAAATAATGTGTATAAACCCAATAAATACAATACACTTTTCATAGTGCCTAATTTTTTGTTTACTCTTCTCTTGTAAGTTTATAATCCTGTCCTGTTATTTAATTTCAGGTCCTATTTAGGTCCCGTCTTGCTATTTAATTTGAGGTGCTGAGCATGCCCAACAGTAAATTTAGAAAACATGTATTTTATGTCTGTATGTAGTTCAACATTTACTATATAAGAAAATGCATAGACAGGTCTTAATATCAGATTATATAATAATATTCATTACATTGAAGGGCCATGTAATCTTATGACTCGATTTTTAGATGCATTTTCAATTATTATTCTTGTTTTTAATTTGTGCTTCCCTAAATTATCCTTAATGTAACACCTCTATAGCAGAGATCTTTATTAGACTGCTAATGCTTCTCTGATTTAAGCTTTAGAATCTCCAATGATAATTATCCTAAGTTAAGCTTATTTTTTCCTGATAATAGATGTCTTTGAATCTGTGCCCCCTTAGCTGTTCAGTCATGACCCTAAAATCACTTTCTTTCTCACTCTACCTCAGATTTTGAGGAAATGGCCCTAAAGACCACATTGTGGGAGAAAGACTATTAGAAGTGAGATCTAACAGGGAAGCTAATAGCAGGTCAGAAAGAGCCTAGGATATGCCCTCTGCTAATCCCTTTTACACTTAGGTGTTATTTTTTTTCTATTCTCTTCCCTAATGAATACTTGCATTACCATGCTGTGATGTGTACCTTCAGGCTACAGCAAACTGAAACTGATTTCTAAATTCATAAGACACATATCCCGCCATGACCACTATGCAATTTCTGAACGAGGATACTGTTTTCCTGTAAGGAAATGTGCAAAAGCATTGTCAGGCAGGTTCCAAGCAGTGGGATGAGCCTTGAACTTGGAATCGTGGGATCTCTCTTTGTATCCTAGCTTCTCAATTTGCTCAGGGACTTCAGAGACTTGTTTTAACTTTCCTTTTTCCTCACCTGCAAATAATGAATCATCATACCTAGACCATGGTGACAGTATCAGGATTCAGTAGGTTTCCATACGGCAACGCCTACCTTGCACTTTGCACACATTGCCTGAATCCACAATGTGCTGAGGGTGCCTCTCAAGCCAGATAGAGAGATCTGTGAGTTTCATCTCAACCACACGAGATGAGCTGGGTGAAATCAGGCGAGGTGCTTCAACTCTCTGAGCATCAGATTTGGAGGTCTGTTTGTTTGCTTTTTTTTTTTAGTTGTAAAATGAAGATAATTATCTCTACTTTATAGCGTTTATGAAAATAGATTGCCATAAAGAAGTAATGGTACTCAGATGGACTCGATTAACTGGAGTTACCTATAGCAAAATATGGAATGCAAAGTTGGGCAAACAGGTTTGAAGGTAAGCAACTTCTGGTTGAAATGTTTTCAGCCCAATTAAACCTTGATACTAAAAGCCATTATGCAAATAGCCAGGTTTTTAAATTATATTCAGCTTATAATTTACCCATCCTGGAGTATATCTTGCTGAATATGAATTTCTTAATTTGAAGAATTAATATCTTAATAAAACTACAGAGTCATAAATATTAAAATGCTTCACATGTTTTTCATAGCCTAAGCAAATATTTATAATTACATTAGACATAATGTGCCTGCATGACTGCTTCCTGAAGTACTATGTCTTAGTTAAAGAGCATGGATCACGGTGCTACCCAGACAGGATGTGACTCTTCCCTAACCCTGACAACCACCGATGAGCTGGGAGACAGCAAGTCAATGTGGAGCAGGGCTGTCACAGACCCGGCGGTAGGGCTATCTGTTCCTGGGATCCCCCGCAAAAAACCAGGTGGTCAGCACCCAGTAAAGCACTAAACAAAGGTTGTCTAAAGATTCTACTTTTAAAAAATATACATTATTCCTAATGCAAAGACTAAAACCTTTGTTACAAAAGTCCTAACATAAGAAAATTGGCATCTCCCTCCTTCCATTCCTCTATTCTTCCTTCCCTTTATTCATCCAACAGAGTTAAATATTAAGTTTCCATGAGTGTTTCTGTAGGCCAGTCACTGAGCTCACCGCACTGCTAAACTTCAGAAATTCAAACAGAATGGTATTTCTCTTACTCTTAAAATGCATGCCATCTGGTAAGAAGAAATAGGTAAGTAAAAGTAGAGTAATACATTGTGATCTGTGTAATAAAAGGCTGTACAGTCTAAGGGGAGCACAAAGAATGGAGTGGCTAATGCCCCTGGCCAGTAGAAGGCTCTCAAAACAGAAGGTAGTGGAGATACCAGAAGTATCGGAACGAAAGAGGGGCCCGTGGGGCAAAGCTGCCCAAGGAGAGCCCTTCAGACAGGCTCACAGAGCATAGCCAACTCCTTAAGACTCAACCATGCCTAGAGCAGCGGGGTTAATTTATGTAGAATGATAATAAAATGGTGTAAAATTCCACCTCAGAGTTTAAATACAACCATTCTCCAAGCAGATTTTATCCTTTCAATCAAATCCATAGTTGAAGAACCCTCTCTTACCTATTATTCAATATAAGAAACTGTATCCAATATAGGTTTCAACCTTTACCGTTAGTTTCATATCCACAATAAAATGAATACTAGTTATTGTTTCACAATACTCTAGATAATTGAGTTCAGAATTTATATTTTATTAATATAAATGTAAATATGCTACTTGGATTCCATCTTAAATTATGAAACAGTAAATTTTATTTTTAATAGAAAAAGGAAGTATTTATCTTATTTCAATGTACGAATGAGTAGATAGATATCAAATTAATAATATTCTTTAAATTTCTGTAGGAGTATAATATGCAATATATTTTTAATAAGCTTTCAATAAAATTTCATGATTACAGTGTCAGATAAACTTATTTCAGGGTTAGAAAACTAACATTGAACATGTGTATATTCGTTATGTAATGTATGGTCCACATTTCAGTAATCTGTAACCCCATGCCAGGACATAGAAATAAAATTAATCTCACATGAATTTTTTTTTTATTATTCTCAGACCAACTAAAATTAATGAAACCTGTTCTCACCTATTGACATCTAATTTCATAATTACCATGTGCTTCAACTAAACAACACTTTTTTCTGCCTCATTCAAAACTAAAAGTAAACTAACCTCATATTACTGAACATTATATTAAGATCATTAGGAAAATGAAATGTGAAAAAGGAATGACCATTGTTACTATGCACTGTTACATTTACTTATAAAATCCACTCCATGCAATAGTGAATGATTCCTTTAAGCAATGAGCTCCATGTATCTTTTTAGTTTGTTTTGCTTTGTCTTATATTGCTTTTATTTTATATCCTCATTTATTGTCATGCACTTACTGAATATGAATGAAACAGCTTAGTGAAAATCAAAGGTACAAAAGAAATACACACATAAAAGAAAGGCTTCTTTTCTCTTTCTCCTCCTTTCCCTTTAGTTTTTCTCCTGTTAGGTGCCGTTTTTACTCTCAACTCTGACAATTAATTAATAGAGGGCTTGTTCAAAGCTGTGCTTTTAGCAAAGTAACTTCCTCCTATTGTATTTCTTTAAAGATAATCAATCGGAGCCTCTTTTCACTGTCAGTAAGTCTTCAGGGCCTCCTTTCTTTCCTCCTGTCATCAGCAAGTGATACATTTAGAGCTACATAGGAGCCCATCTAAATTGTCCCCAGGGGGGAAAAAAAAATGAGCTTTTTGATATTATATATGCAACTAGTAATTTTTAAGAGCCCTGTTCTCTCAAATTAGAGATTCCAGCAGTAGCAACTGACTGATATTATCTATTTGCATCGGACTGAAATGGGAGAAAGGAGAAAGATATGCTGAAGTGGGCACTGTCCCCCATACCACAGTATGATTAAATGGGTTTTAGAACACAGCCAGTTTCCATAGTAGGAGTTTCATGTTAAAAAGTAAATAAATAAAAAGTTAGCCACACAATTTGTGGCTAGAGAAGAAAAAAATCTTGAGGGGAGTAAAGAAGACTTTATTTCGCATTCAGTCATAATGTTCTTTATATGAGTAATTAAGTCTGAGAATATTGTACTGAACAATGATGATAGAAATTAATAGATTCTAAATGAAGCATTTTCCTTTTATTCTCAACAGCTGTTCGTTTTTACTTAGTGTGCACATCTTTCCCCCAAAAAGACAAAAGTAAAATTATTCTTTAGGAAATTAATCACATGCGTCTCATTATTTCAAATAAAATGTTCTAAAACCTAGCTTCTTCCTAAATGGAGAATAATCTCTTCACTGCACCCGCCTCAGAATCTCATCAACGAGGAGTGCAGTGCCACCTTCTGGTAGAGAGGGGGATCGCTTTTCTCTGTTGAGCGTTACCTGGAACATTGGAATCCAACTGCGGAAATGGATGTAGTAAGGTAAAGAAACGGTATTCTTAAGCATGTATACTTCTTTACTTTATTATAATGGCACAATGGGTTGAAATTTAGTCTACTGTGAAGATGGTATGATGTATAGCTAAAGTATTTTTGAGTTTTTCTTTCCTAATAGGAAGCAATCGCTATGTCAAACTCAACAAGCCTTAGCAATTTCCTATGTTAAAAAATAGCAAATGAGTAATTTGTTCTTAAAAACGTATGAGACTGAGGAATATAACTTTCAAGATGTAACAAACATCAGCACCTACTGCATTACATTTTAACGTTGCATGTGTTGCTTTAAATTGGGGTGGTGATTTCTTCATGTAAATACAGATTACATGGAGAATTTGCATTGAGTGAACAGTTTTGGAAGCTCATGTTTATATAATATGTACATGAGGATTTTCCATTGAAGTATGCTTATTATATACATTACTTCATTTAATTTTCATAACAACCAGTGAAGCATTTTATTCTAGATGGGGGAATTGAGACTCAAACTAGACAAGTTTCCTGTCCTAGATGAGTCAGTGAGCGGTGAGTCAGAATTCAAACCCAGGACAATTCAAATTGTAATGAGTTTTCTACAAGCACTTCCCTCAATTCACTGAATATTCATTAAGTGTTCTAAGAGCCCAAAGCTTTAATTTGCTTAAGTTTTCCCAAGCATTCATGTTTACTTCCTCATGTCAAAAATATTCAACCAGTTAACTCTTAGCAAATATATTACGTGTGATTATAGAAAACTATATATTGTATAACCTATATTTCCATAAAATTTATTCATTTTACATATATTATGTATAACATATATAGGTATATATAATTGCTACTAAAAGGTTTAGGTATATTGATAACATTTTCACATGAATTTAACTAAGATTTTCCCCAGAAATCCCAGGATATTATACTATATGCAGTGGTAATGACAATACTTCTTTGAATATGATCTTTACCAAATTTCACAGCTTTGATGCCAAAAATATCAAAATACTTATTAGAGAACCACACTCACAATGTCTTGATTTAAAATGATTACAAACTATAAAATATCTATAAAAAATTCAGAAGATAATTGCTACCAGAATGATTTTCCTTAAAAGGTCAATTTTCTGACTATATTTTCTTCAAAAGCAATTCTGTTTGGATCTGGGTTTCTGAAATATAGCTTCCTTTGAGCCCCCTATTTTACATTAATTTTTAAGTAGTATCTGATTATACTGCTTACATTTAACCTTAAGTAAATATTTCATTACTGCTCAAAGCTCTGTTATTATGTTTTCTCTCTGAATATTTCTCATTAATTCAATCACTACTAGCATTCAGTATTCATATATTTTTGAGCTGAAAAATATCATAAAGTGAAAATAAGACAATGCTCGTTTTATTCTTTTCCAAAGTTCATTGAGAACCTAATAGTATTTGCATTTATCATTCGTATTAACCCTACATGGGTAATCAATCAGCACATCCTAATTCGGTTACAACACAGTAATATAAGCTAATTGGCAATAATATAGAACAATTTGTCAACCTTAAAATGTCAGTTTAACTTGTCGTTATACTATTTTATGTTTTGTTTTATTTCTTTTTAACTGGTGTTAAATTTATTTTATTAAACCAAAATCATTAGATCATTTGCCATTTTGATAAACGCACCTAGGTCTAGAGCCCCAGCTCTGTGAAGTTGAAAAATAACACGTTTCTTATTATTGGGGTGAAAACTAGCATTTTACTTTTGAAAACTCTCTGAATATGATTTGTATCAACAAGATGACCATTTTATTTCTTTCTCTGGAGAACTGAGGCCCTGTCCCTAGTAGTTCACAAGACCGTGAAAATACATCTTAAGTTTGAGAGAACTGATACTAATTATTTTGAGCTAGAGATCAGGTAGGTGATACCTATTTCCACACTACCTTGGGGATCAAAATCACTGTGTCCACTTTTATGCATATTACTGACTTAAAAGGAAAAATTTCCACACACTTACTAAGGAGATGACAAAATCGAATATTGTGTTTTATTTAGCCCAACAGCTCTGGCCAACCGAAGCTGATAAATGTTCCTGAACTTTGAGCGAACCTATCCTTTCAGACGCTTGCTATATCAAACTAAGGACTGTTTTCCAACCAATGCTCAATGGGACCTGATATAACCAACAGTGTACAGATCTGTGAACTCATAGATCCTATTGCCAGTCTCCAATACTTCATTTATAAAATTACCACGAACTCCTTTTCTCTGACATTTGAAAATCCCTGATTTTTCCCCATCAGCAAATCACTCAATGAATTTCTTCATTGGTGTATTCCCTCGCCCAGGCACATTAAGAGATGTGGCTTTGTAAATTTTTTGTTTAGCTCTGGTGGTCTTTGTTTCATTGTATTAAAATCATTGTATGTTAAGTTTCTCATTAATTATCAGGAGAAGAATAAATGAAGACATCGACTTTTAGAATCGGAAAGCATCTTAGAAATCACAGACACCCCCTTGTAATAATACAATAGACTAAGGTGATATAAGCTCTCCTCCTATACACACCTAAATACGTTGAGTAAACAAAAATTCTTTTAAATGTATAGCTGAATTTTCAACAACAACAAAACGAATCCTTAGTTTTCCTAAAAGAAGAAGGAATTTAAATCTGGGATGACAAATGTTCCGTCTATCACTGGGGCTGCCTTGGGTGGTGAAGATAAGGGTGGAAGATTGTTCTTAGTTATTTAAAGGCTCAATTTTAATGCAAAGGCAGATGTTAAGGCTTCAGATCTGAGGAGAAAGCAAAATGTGGAAAATGAGAGCATTCCACAAAGTTAGGCCCCTCAGGGGGCTGTGTTTGAAAGACAGGTCTTTAAAAAATCTACACAGTGGCTCATGTAAAAATTTTTAAAAATATTGTATTCCCCTTAGCTCTGGAAAAAGTAATTTTTTTCCTGAGATTTTGAAGGAACTTAAGTCTTCAACTAATGCAGTTTTGATGTTTAAATTTATACCACATGTATATATGTACCAAAATGAGAGTTTTCTCACTGAGTTCTGAAATGAGCTAAATATTCATTATACACTATCTCATACTAAAGGCATTCCCAATAAAATGAAACAAAACGAAGATAAGTTTGCAATAAAAATAATATGCCACAAATACAAATAGCACACAAAATAAAAAACAAGATGAGAGCCATACAAATTTGAGATAATAGAGTAGAAATGTGATAGAAAATACAGTTTTGTTTACAATGATTAAGATTGAACTTTTATAAATACTTTACAAAATATAATTTAAATTAATATTGTCAGTGGTTGGATTAAAACATTGTATTAGATAGGGTCAAAGAGAAAATTAGTAAACTGAGTGATAAATATGAGGAAATTACCCAGATTGTATCATGTTATTTTTTAAAAATGACACTTATCACAGTGACTAAAATCATAAGGGATTTACAAACAAATAGCAAAGTATGTCTTTGACATTTATAAAGAATATCATAAACTTCATTGAAAACCATAAAATTAGACCTAAGTGGGGAAATACATCATATTTATGTTGAACGAATATTATAAGGAGTGTATCACTCCTCAATCAGCAAATACATTGCAATACAAATAAGGTTTCTGAAAGTGTTTTCACAGATTTTAGTCTTAAAATTCATATATGCTATCCAAAATTTCCAATATTAAAAAATAAGAATAGAGGATAAACCCAATTATATATAATTTTTAAAGCATTATAATAATTAAATCAGTATGACATTGGTACAAGGTTAAATGGTTAGACTAAAGAGAAATATTCACTTATATGAGACTAATATATAACAAATGAGACACTATAGGTCTGAAAGAAAATAACAGATTTATGGATGGTGACAAAACTGTGAATATCTATACAGAAAAAGAAAAATTGGAACTCTATCTAATAATAGCCAAAAACATTAATTCTGATTAGTAGAAAGATCAATTGTGAAAAGCAATTTTTTAGGAAAAATTGGTAAAATATAGAAAAACATTTTTCTGATACCAGAATAAGAAATATTTCTTAGGTATCATATTTATATGCCATGGAGGAAATGATTAAGAAATTTTAACTCACTTAAACTAAAAATCTCTGCCTAAAAAAAAATACTTTTCTCTAAAAAAAGATTAAAAAATATGTCTCTTATGGGGAGTAAATATAGTCAAACCATATAATTCACAAAGGAACAGTATCCATAATATACAGTGAGTTATGAAAACTAACAGAAAAAATGAAAATACAAAGCTAACATGACAAAACATGAATAAACTAATAAGAAGATGCTCAACTTTAATATTACTTTGAAAGATGCAAATTAAAATAAAAATGAGATTTCTCAAATCCGTTTTAATCCATTTTGGCAACAGTTAATTATGATGATATCAAATAAGGGCAAAGATATGCAAAGATCTGCTCCTGGTAGAAGTATAAATCAGCACGAGCACCCTGGAGGGTAACTAAGAAATACACAGGAAAGAAAACTATACTTTCTATCATCTACCTTAAACTTACTATGACATACATCCAAAAAGGAATGTGTTCAAAGCTCAGCGAGTTCTTTATAAAAGGAAAAATATGAGAGGAATGGGAAAGGAAAAAAATGGTTTATCTGAACACTTTAACACTACAGAGAAGCTGAAATAAATGATCCCATATATATTGACATGAATAACAGAAAAAAGTGCTGCAGCCAAAGATATCCTCAGTAATGATAACAATATGTAAATGTTGAGACAAAATTAAGTTGATATATTTGGCATGGTTTATTCATATTTTAGTTTTACGTAGTAAAAACATCAACATCATGGGAATGATCTAGAACCCCTCAAGACTGGAGGCTACTTCTGTGGGAATGAAGGACACAAGTGATGCGAAGCAGAGCTTTAGCTGTATGTGCCGATTTTACTTCTTAAAAAGCCAGAGAGAAAGAAAGCAACATTGGAGGAAAACAAAACAAAACAAAACCCTCTATTTACCTCAGTTCTGGGTATTAAATCATTTTCTGTGCTTTTTGTGTGTGTTTGAAATATTTCATAGTTTACATTTGAAACATTGAAAAATAAAGAAGATTCTAAAGACAAACTTCTCGTTTTATAAAGAAGTAAATGATATAGAGAAAGAAAGAGAAACGCCTAATTTTACAGAAAGATAAGAGGACAGGTTAGACCAAATCCAGCCCAGGAAAAACGGATGGAATGCTTATCTTTGTTGTTGTGCGTTTTCTGCCTCTAAGTTTCAAATTGCAAACAGAGAGCTGTCAGACCCCCTACATTCTTCAAAGGGTCCTATGATTGTTCGATCTGAATTTCATTTAAAACTATCTATTTATCCATATAAAAGTAGATCCTATGTTGGGTTTTTGGTATAGGCCTTAAAGCAAAGAACAGTGGTGTCGAATTCTCTCATATTCTTCCTTGAGGTCCCTAATCTTCTGCAAGATGTCGTAAGTGACTATAAATCTGGGGGGAGTTGCTGTGTGTGCACTCTTAACAGCCATAATAGAAGATAAGGCAAACATATGGCAACAGGTCTGTCTATAAAGTACAGAGCTTGAGGGACCTAGGAGTAAGTACTTCCTTGACTCCTGAGAAGTCTAAAGGATAGAGGACTGTACAAAGAAATATAATGCAAACTGCTATATAATTTAAAATTTTCTGTAGTCAAATGTAGTCAATTTTTTTAAATTAAAAAAAAACAGGCGAAATGTTTTAAAATGTTTTCTTTTACTGAATATATTTAAAAATATTGCCATTTAACATGTAATAATTATTGAGGTATTTTACATTATTTTTCCACTGGAAGTTTACGCAATCTGATGTGTATTTTACACCTGTAAACGTTCTCAATTTAGACTAGCTACATTTGAGGTGTTCAGTAAGATGTGGCTAGTGACAGCCCTACTGGACAACAGAGGGCAGAGTAAATAGAAGCTTCTTCAATCTGCCTGGAAAAGGTAAAACAGGCTGATAGGAAACTGAGGGCACTCCCAACAACGATGAACAAAAACATGTGTTTTCCAAAATCAGATGTGGACCCTACAGAAAGGAGGTTTGGGGTCTTCCTATAAAGGGATCCCATGCAAGAGATCTTGTTTACACTTGGAGAGAGTAGGATATCTGATCAGAAGCCAAGACAGCCATTTGTAGTCTGCAGAAAGGAAGAACAGCTTAGGTAAAGGGAGACGGAAAACTCCTGGAAATGTTTAGAAATTTCCAGGGAGGGCCAAAGGTCTCCATACAAAGGAATTCTGTTGTACTGGAAGACACTGTCCCCAGCTGATAACCTACTACTCACCTATCTTCTGCTCCACTCTGGGAAAGAGCCAACATGTGTTCCAAGGTATTCGAAGAGGAGGTGGATGGAACAAAGCAAAGAGAGAAGCTGACCTCACTCTCTTATCCCCACCCCAGGCTTCAAGTTTGGGTCAGGCTTATGAAGGGAGAGGAACAAGCTTACATGGGATGAGCTTAAGTTCTGATTACCAAACTGTCCAGGAGTTACTGATTATTAGGCTGGACTAGAATTTAACATCAAAGTAAAACACCACTTGCTTATTTTCTAAATGTGTCTGGAAAAGTTATGGTGAAAACATGTTCACAAAGTGAGTTTAATAAGTAGTAAGAACAAAGTTGATATTTGCTTACACTCTGCCAATGCCAGTCTGTTCAATAAACCAATTTTACCTACGTTAAAATTGTAATAAAGACAAAATACACTCCTATGTAACATAAAGCAAACATTAACACGTGAACTACTTTTCCCAGGAATGTACGCATTAGCCTGAAATTATATTTTCTTCTGCCATCTTTGCTTCAATGATGAGTACCCTGAGGGCACAAAAGTAAATGTTGAAATGTTTACCATTTGCTATTATGCATGGTAATCATGATTTTCTTAATACTGGGAACCCCCCAAAGTTATATGACTATTTTATTAATTGAAAACATATATTAAGGAGAACACTGGCATGACATATAATCTTAAATGTTTGTGTTCACTTAAATCAATTCATTATACTCATCAGATGACTTTATAACTGAATATTAACATTTTGAATTAGTAATTCAATTTATATTAATAAAACATTGATTTATCAGCTTAAAATCGGGGTTACTTTTTATTGTTTGAAAACAATGGATTCTATTTTGAACATTCTTTTGAAAATCACTGACCTAATTTTTAGACTAATACAGTACGTTTAGACTAATACAGTACGTTCTGGGCAACACACACATTCCTGGCTGAGATATATTCTTCCATTGCCCTCAAAGTATGGATAGAACCATTACAATATAGATATAAGGAGGTTATACTAAAGGAGGTAAACCTCTTTCCAAATTAATTATATAGCATACTTCAAAATGATCATTTTTGAATTTCTCTATTCTTTTAGATTATTCATTCCCTGACCCTTTCTGCAGCAAAATGCCTGAAATGTTCAATGACTGTCTACGATCTTTAAGAAAAAAGCCTATTTCTTAACCCAGTTCTCTACACTCTGATTCTTCAAAGCACAAACTTCTCTTGATACCTATAATTCTATCCCTTCATTCTCAGTACAAATCTACCCCAAATATTCACTATTCCCCAAGTATTCTCTCCAAGTTCTTATTGCACTTCATGCTTAAGGTAGGACAACATTTTTCTATTTTAAATTAATCCATTGACTCGATATGACCCATCTCAAGCTCATTTTCACCATTTTGTCTTCCTCTATACTCACATAACACAATTTTACATTTTGGAGAAACAATGGGATACAAATATACAAGCATCGAGCTTTGGAATAAATCTGGGAATCTGACCTCCTACAATCCTAAGTCATCTATTTGTTGTATTTTCCTGGGCAAGTAATTCTTAGGGCTTCATAAAAAAAAAAATTCTACCTTAAAAATCTTGGTAATAGATATTTCCTCATTGCTTACATAATCTACACATATAAATTTCACACAATACTTTAAAAAATTATTCCAGCAAAACTGCACTATCATAAGAAAAAAATCTTTTGTAGCGCTCAGCCTAGTACATAGCAATGATCCATGTATTCAAAAACATTAATTCTCTAGCACATCAAGAGGGAAATTGTATTTATTTATTGTTTGTTTGATTGAATTCATTCATTAGCCAGACTTTCCCCAAACACAAAATACTTTCTAAGAATAAATTAAAAGCTGTGGTACTTGGTCTAAGTTTAGTTTAATGCAGTAACGAGAAATTATGTGCTGTGGGTCTTATTATTAACACTTTTTTTTTAAAGTTCATTTCAGTCGTATCTTATCCCTACTTTTAATTTTTTTCCCTCTAACAAGGATTACTTAGGAAAACTTTAAAAGCTAATTAGTTATTGTGAACTGTTAGCACAGAGTAGGAGCACATGGCCAGGCTCTCTGTGGCAAGCAGGGACGAACTGTTTTTGAAAAATGATGTTCAGACAGGTCTGAAGTTTAAAAAAAATTCATATATAGCTTTAGTAGTATTGAAGGAAGATAGTATTTTACATGTACTTTTTTTCTCATTATAAAAGAAATACCTGTTCATTGTGAACAATTAGAAAGTAGAGATAAGAAAATTAAAATCATTTGTAATCATAATACCTAAAAGATAACCACTGGTAATATTTAGTGAATTTACTTCTGCTCTTTGTTTGTATAAATACACACACATACACAAAGAGAAAATTAGACTCAAATTATTGATGCAATAGCTTTCCTTTCTTTTTTTAGCTTTACTATTATTTTCCCATGTCTCAAAATATAATTTTATAGGTTAGATAGTTTCCTGTGCTACAACCTAACAGTTAAAGATGAGACCAAAAAACAGCCAATTTAGACAGTAGTATTAATCAAAAGAGATTTCACCTTGCTGCAAAGGTCAGGTTTACTGTGGGGCTTTCTCAACCAAACCTCTTGTTTTCATGCATAAATAGGGTGCCCTGAGTCACCAGATGGAGAAAAGCCAACCGCTAATTATGAAGACCTGCCTTGGACACTGAAAAATAAGCCTCTACCATCTCTGAGACAGGATATACATTTGGGCATATTGCTTAGAGCAGTTTAGGTGACCTCAACTGAAAGAATACAGAATCAGTAAAACCCCGGGTTATGATTCAACTCTAAGCCCATACTTTACATTTGTTTGTCCACAGTAAAAACTGCAATAAAATATATGCATAGAATTTTTTTTAACTTAGTCTTGTAATATCTTTCCCCATCTAACATTTAGCCAATTCACTTATAATTTTTCATTTTCCCTTTAAGGTTTCCAATTTTAACATTTATTTGTTTAATCTATATGCATATTAATTTGTTATAAAAATTCAATCTTCCCCCAAAGGCCAGAATAAAAAGTACTATGATCACAGAAATCATCAGAGTCAAATTTTTAAGAGCATATAATCAATCTGAAGAAAAAAATTCTAGGCTCTGAATATTTTTCTCTTGGATATAATATTTGTCAACATTATATTGTAGTAGGAAAAAATCTATTCTTTAGCTAGTAATGAATATTCTACAAACACTATGAGCATATACTATGATAAAAGAGGGTTATGTAATGTTTTTAAGAGATCTCCTAATGTGGATAGAAGACCATGATGGATCAGCAAGGCTAGAGACTAGTTTCTAGACCCAACATTAGGACACATTCAATGGGTAAGCTCACACCAGCTAAGTATCTTGAAAAGGCAAAATCATGAGAAAACCCTTCTCTTCGGGCCTCTGCATTTGCTATGTCCTCTGTAAAAGAGACAAGATGAGCCAAACTCATTTGGAAACAGTGCCAGTTCTACGGTATTCTAAAAAACCAAGGTATTATCCTTTCTTTCTTTTTTCTTTTTTTTATTAATTTTTTTAAGTGATGGAGAACGTGTAGACGCTTTTCTTTTCTCCAGAGCTAGATTAGGAATTTTGGCCCCCAAATGCCAAGTCTGTCTCATTTTACTTCTAGAGAAACTATTAATTACTCACTATGTAAGAATAAAAAGATGTTAATCAACAATTGTCATCATTTAACTAGAACACATTTTGGGCTTATTGTAAAGTTCAAGCAGTCTAAGAAAGTAGAACACTTTCTTAACAATGGAATAAATTCGTTTGTTTAAAAGAAAGCTTGAGGGGCGCCTGGGTGGCACAATGGTTAGGCGTCTGCCTTCGGCTCAGGGCGTGATCCCGGCGTTGTGGGATCGAGCCCTGCATCAGGCTCCTCTGCTATGAGCCTGCTTCTTCCTCTCCCACTCCCCCTTGCTTGTGTTCCCTCTCTCGCTGGCTGTCTCTATCTCTGTCGAATAAATAAATAAAATCTTAAAAAAATAAATAAATAAAAATAAAAAAATAAAAGAAAGCTTGAAACTCTTATGCTTGTAGCAGTATAGATTCAAAATGCAAATTAGCCCATATGAGTTCAGGAATTAGCAACTGTTGATATACAGTATTAACACATTTCAAAGACTACTTGGCATATATATAATGCACATATATCAGATTACCATGGATTAACTACAAATTACCAATAGTATATATCACACACTACTATATTGCTAGTACACATGTCTATACATGTTGTGTGTATATATATATATGCATATGTGTCCATGTGTGCATGTGGGTGTATCTATGTATATAATGTACTGAACTTGTGGTCCAAGTTTCTATATATAATAAATATACAAATATATGTAAAGAATAGGTCACAAGTTCAATTCACTAATAGGTGAATTCAAGTGGCAAATACGTCCGGTTCAACATGCAATCTCAATGGATTGTTACGAACAACTTTTTAAATAAAGAAAACTCTCTCCACAAGTGCTGACATGCTTTTCAGGATTTTTGTTTGACTACTGCCAACTTGAATCCCTAGACTGGAATAAACGCGGAGCCATCTGTTCTGACACGGCTGCTGCGACAGTTTCAGGCTCACTGAAGCAATTGTTTCTATTACCCTTAGTACTCATGATCTGCTTCACTTTGCAGCATTCCTACTGAAAAAAATTGAGCCGAACTTGGATCACAAATATAATTAGGTTATGATCTTGGAAAAATTCTCTGTGCTGGAAGAGCTTAAACCCTCTCCGCTCCAAGCCTCCAAAAATATTTATCCGTGGCTTGAACTTCCGTGGGCCATTCCCAACACTTCTCCCCCTCATTAGCAAATGACTTTTGTGTGTAGAATAATGGGGTGTCCTTACTTATGTTAACTATTATGTAATGCTAATGTTTATACTGAGAGAAAAACAGGGCAGGGGAGCGGGGAGATTACGGTGCTTTGAAGCAAATGTTTGTTGAGCCTTGCTGTAATTCACTGAAGCTAAACGGTGCTGTGGACATGGATGTTGTGATGAGTCTTTTCAAGGTAGTAGAGTGTAAACCAGGAGGCTGAGCTCAGGCCTGGATTCAGAGCTGTCATGTGGAGATCATGGAAAGAATATCAGACAGAGAGTGTGAAGTAAAAGTGATTTTGCTGGCAAATGTGGAAGCTTCTGCACTGCAAGAGATCCTTTTGATCAAAGACTGTGCATATCTGATCTAAATAAATTAATGGTAATTTGAGGAAGTTTCCATAAAATGTAATGGTGGAGACTAGAACATGCTAGCAGCTCGTTCTGTTATCAGCACAAGGGGAGAGGTTTTACAGGATGACAATATAAAAAGGGTAGAACGAAATGGCTTTAATAAGCTAAGATTTAAGGAATTAATGAAATTATAAGAATATAAACATTATATAAAGGTAACATGTTTGAAGTCTGGTTTTCCATTAAGATTAGCTAATCATTCGAAATGATGCCAAGTGAAATGGGGCATGCTAAAATACCACTGAAGATACAAACCCCATGTCATAAGGCATGATCATGATGGGAAACAAAGCAGGGAGGATGAAAATCAGGTAAAAATGGGTGCTTGTGCGGGCAGAGGCAATGCTGACTTAAAAGTCCAGAAACAAGTAAAGATAGAAGCTTGAGATGCCAAACAAAAGCCAGGAGTCTGTAAGCCAAGACATTAACTGAGATGGAAAACAAGCTGGCCATAAGAGGTATTTGAAATCCAAGAGAGACGGAGGAATCTGAACAGTGATGGGGGGTCTCAAAAGATGGAGGTTGCACCTTAACGAATTTACCACTGTAGCCAAAATGGTGGGATGAGGCAGGGTCAGGAATCATTGGTAGTTCATAGCTGATGAAGGGATGGATGATCAGAAATAAACAGGTGTGGAATTGAGCAACCTGCTTCTAGATGTAAAGCATAAAGAGCTAGTGTGTAACTAGGTCTCCAGGAAAGGTAAAGTGGAGATCTAATCATGCGTGGTAGGTAGTATGTGGGGGGATCAGTAAACTAGGGGCTGAGATGAGGCTGTGCGTAGAAGGGCTCTGGACATTTGGGAGGGAGGTTGGAAAGATGGTGGCTGGAATGGGGGAAACTGGGGAGGTGGAGGTAAGATAGAGAAAAATGGAAAGGAAAGACTCGGAAATCCAAAAGCCAGTGAGCCAAGGGAAAATCAGAATCCACAGTCTGGGTGTCTAGGGTAAGATTTTTCATTAAAAAAAAAAAAAATAGAATATTAGTTATTGGTTGCTAAAGGCTATAAAGCAGTACGCCCTCCGTTGGTGATGAAGTTGAGTCTTATCCAAGGTAGGGAACTGGCTGCCTGGTGGTTAGAGCATAAATACAGTGAAAAGGACATGCATTATGTCTCATCCTTATCTAGGTCTCAGTATCTGGAGAGAAGAATGTTACAGCGTGATGAATATTGCAGGGTGATACGAAGCTGTCTTGAGACAGGACGGCCAGATCATGAACGTTATGCACTTTATCCACAGATAGGCTCTGCGTGAAATGGAGGTTCTCAGCGTGGTCTCTGGAACAACAGCATTAGCATATCTGGGCACTGGTTGAAAATGCAGAGTCATTGGTCCCACCCCAGACTTCTTGATTCAGAAATTCTGGGAGTGTAGCCCAGCAATCTGAATTGTAACAAGACCTCCAGAGGGATGCTGGCACATGTTGAATTCTGAGAACCATTGTCTTTCTGGAAACTAACCTTAGCAATAGATAAGGAGCAAACTCTGTAATTAATGGTAAAACCTGTGTCTGGCCCGAAAAAGTAGGAACTAGCACTTCCAAGGTACGATATCTGAGATTCTACAAGATGAAGAGACACAGTTTTGAGAAGAACTGTTAGATTGGTAAAGGGATCTACAGAGATAAGAGGTCTAAATAGACGCTTAAGAAAAAAATGTGCCTGGTTGCAAAGAGACTTGTTTGCTTCGCTTTGAGGAATACTACATGTTTGCAAGTGCGTAGTTATGCTGCACACTTGCTAATATAAAAAGATTTCTAATGAGAATTCCTTACAGTGTTAGAGGTAATAAAGAATAGGATAGGTTAAAGAGTTCCTCTGAATTTAAAAAAACTAAAAGTATATTTTGCAAAAGTCCTAAGCACACAAGCCCCATCTAGTGGCCTCTTTGCCAAGAGTTCAGGAAAGGTTTCTAAAAGGGTGCAAAGCAATTACAGAATGAGAAAGATACACGCAGTTTAACTCTTAGATACCCGGACTACAGCATGTAAACGTCATAGCTCTGTCCTATCCTCTTATGCTAACATTCAAGTTTTTTAGAACCACTCCTAGATTTCAAAACTATCTAGAATCTGAAAAGGAGGAAACATTTATTGAGTTTCATTTATGTGTCAAGCCTTCTGTTAGCTGCTTTTATATATTTATAGATGCAGGATATGGTATAGATACAGACGACAGATATATATGCAGATATGATTATGGACATGGACATACAGGGTGGCCATTAAATGTGGAAACAAAGGTACATACATAAATGTTTTACTAATATGACAACATATAATAAAATAAAATGGTTTACGCTTCCAGAACACTTCAATGAAAAAGAAAAAAATCTCAGAGGGGGACCTTTTTTAAAATTACTCAGAGTGCTATTCCTACTGTACTCTGTGCTTACGTCCGCTATAGCATTTGTCATTCTATGGCATTGCTATTTATTGTTTTGTTTTGTTTTTACCTGGTAGTTTAACCTCTTTGAGGAATAGAATTTTTTTTTTTTTTTTTTACTATGCTGTGTTTTATTCTGGGCACCAAGTATAGTGCTCAATCAAGTAATTAATAATTGTTAAATAAATAAAGGCATGAATGGATACATGTATGAATTAAGTAACAGATGAGCTACTTAAATCTTGCTTCTATATTTCATTTTTTTTTTTAAGATTTATTTATTTATTTGAGAGGGGAGGGACCGAAAGAGAGAGAGAATCCTAAAGCAGACTTCCCGCCTCGCATGGAGCCTGATGAAGGGCTGGATCCCAGGACCCCGAGATTATGAACTGAGCGGAAATCAAGAGTCGGCGGCTTAACCGACTGAGCCACCAGGTGCCCCCCGTATTTCATATTTTATACATGTACACATAAACATATATTACTTTCCTTAGTGAAACTGTATCTCATCAGCAAGTATGAGAGCATCCAAAGATACTGTGTTCTGCCTTTTCCAAAGATTTATTAACTCAAAATAAAAGTGATTAAGGGAAAACGATTATTTGTACAAATAATTATGATGTAATATAGAATGTGAGAAGTGGCACACAAGACCTGACTTTTTGCTCATTTCATTTTAGCAGAAGAAATGACTTGTGGTTGAAGACAGCACGGAAGACTTTCCTACACAGATTCCTGAAATACTTCAGTACAATTTGATACGAAATTAGGATGGGAGGGTAGTTCATTAAGAGGAAGAACCTGAGTAAAGGATTTGTTTGGACATTAGCCAGTGCGCTCCTGGCACATCATACGTGAATAGGAGCAACATGGCAACACAGCCTGGAAAGGAGGGGGGGTCAAAGCAGCATGGAGACCGAGGCTCTCTGTGCCCGACTCCAGCCTGAAGGGCTTCACTTCCTGCAAAGTCCCACAATCAATGGATCTAAGCAAAAACAAAAGTACCCAAAGAAAACAAATGTAATAATAACCCTGGTGATAGAGGCAGATCTCATTTCCAACATGAGTAACGCTGTTTTGAAAATATCTACTAATTCTGAATTAAATAGGGGTTTCACCAAACTCACATTCAGTTCACAGATCACAGCAGACAGGCAACAGAGGATTTTTCTTTTGGATCAGCTTTACATACCTGTTACGTCCATAATGGAGAATTAATTTTAACCAAAATAAGCCTTTGCTGGTGAAACAGATTACATGTAATTAGAACCAATGCTGCTTCAACCACTAACATATTTCCATTTTTATGAATACATACAGTTAAATGTAAATAATTGCTTAAATTCCCCTTTAAAAAATGGAAAACTCAAAAAAGAAAACCCTAGAACTGTAGTTTTTTTTATAAAGTATAGATAGAAAAGGGCAAAAATGGATCTTAATTGCTTTCGTGCTATTTAATAACTTAACACTACACCGTGGAAAGTGGAAAAATTAGTTTCAGGCATCATGTTGCACATTTTAGGTTTCAGTGGAACTAAAATAGCATTGAGCAAACCCTTTCAAAAAACATATAGGATGGCATCTCTTTTAAGTAATGAGAAGAGCCATCTTTTTATAAAAGGCTTCTTCTTTCTCAGAAAATATTTTCAAGGTGACATGTCAGTTAAATGAAAGAAGCATTAGACATACAAGGGAGACATAAAATTTATTATGACTATAAAGCATATGAAAAATTTCACATCTACTAAGAGACATCCTCCCCTTTTTTACCACCTTATTTTTCTCCCTAGTCAAAATTGATTCTACCTCTCAGATCTCCCAAAACTGAATTTAAAGTTTCAGCTAAGAGTCAATCCAAAGGTTATGTTTTGTTTGCTATCTTCAATCCTGTGAATCATCCTCTGGTTTTACAAACCTTTATAAGTTCTTCACTTCAGAACTCATACCATAATGATTCCTATACGGCTGTGATTTCCATATTCTCCTTTAGGGCCATTTTCTCCATGTACATTAGTGTGATCACACAACTTAACTGGATCCCACTCCTTTAAATTGGAAATTCAGTTCTTCTAAATTCACGCACAATCACTTCCCTTCTCATCCTTCCTTCCATCCATCCATCCATGCATCTACCTATCTATCTATCCGTTCTTCCATTCACCGAGGAATATTTTTAAGTATTGCCATGTATCTGAGACCTGGCAATACTACACGTTAACTACAGATTTTATTATTTCTTATGGATACAAATGGCAATACTACACGTTAATATACAGATTTTATTATTTCTTATGGATACAAATAAGTGAACTGCTATTTTAAATCTTGTTAATAGGCCCTACAGTGATGGGAAGCTTTGGGAGCAAATGGGAGTAGAAACCCAAAACTGGCGGCTCAAGACAGCTCCCTTGTAAAATTGAGTGCATGATGGTAATAGCCATTAAGACAGAGGGCAGGTTTCAGGGTGGGGGTAATAGAGAAAGAGCTCAGTTATGGATGTGGTGAATTATATATGTTTGAATTTCAGATGAAATCATAGGATTGGAAATGTATAGGGGTCAATTATCCATCCATCGAAGAGGATAATATCACTCAGGAAAAACACAAAGTGAAAAAGTTAGATCTAATAGGAACCCCAAACAGAACTAAATTAAAGGGCCAACGGAAAACATATTTCAAAAAAGTGAAGACTGAACTTGACAATTCTGGAGAGTGGACAAATGAAACAAAATTGAGCAAAGACTATAGGAGTATGGTGACTTTAGTAATACCTATTCAGTCGAGAAGGGAAAATGGATTGAGAGGCAAACTATGTTAGGAACAGTAATCTCTGAATATAGACAACTATTTCAAGAAGTCTGGTTGTGACAGGAGAGAGCTCTAACGGGCAGTTGAGGGGATTATGGGTTTAAGAAGGTGAATGTGAGTATATATGTCTATATATGTATAGATATATATGTACATAATCAGTGCATTTACTGACTTTTTTAAATAGAAGAAGACTGAAAACAACTTTTTTTTAAGGGTAGGATCTATTATAAGGGGAGTTTGAATATACAGGGAAAAAATGGATACAATCTATAAAGCAAGGTCTCTCAGTATGTAGTTGGGGAGAGTAAACAGCACACAGAGGTGGTCCTAGATTGGAGATAGGGCACTTCTATTGTTTAGCAAAAGAGAAAGAGGAAGAGAAAGAGTAAGAATGGAGTCAGGTATAAATATCTTGTGGAACAAATCTGAGGAAGTTCCCACCTAATGGGATAGCAGTTAGAGAGTGAGTGTCATGGTAAAAAATTTGAGAAGAATGACACGTGTGCAGTTGCTTCTACGTAATTACTGCATGAGGGGCAACTGACTTAAGAAAGGATCGTAAAAGCAATTTGCTATATTATAATATGGCTCCAAAATTAAGATTATGTGAGGGGTGCCAGGGTAGCTCAGTCACTTAAGCATGCAACTCTTGATTTCTTTTTTTTTTTTTTAAGATTTTATTTACTTATCTGACAGAGAGAGAGACAGCCAGGGAGAGGGGGAACACAAGCAGGGGGAGTGGGAGAGAAGGAAGCAGGCTCCCAGCAGGGAGCCCAATGCAGGGCTTGATCCCAGGACCCTGGGATCATGCCCTGAGCCAAAGGCAGACACTTAACTACTGAGCCACACAGGCGCCCCCCCAACTCTTGCTTTCTGATCAGGTTATGATCTCAGGGTCCTGAGATGGAGCCCTGCGTTGAGCTTCACGCCCAGTGAGGAGTCTGCTTCTCTCTTTCTCCCTCTCCCTCTGCCCCTCCCCCTGCTTGTGCTCTCTGTCTCTCAAATAAACAAATAAAAAGTAAACAAATCTTTTTTAAAAATTAAGGTTATATGACTTTAAAATATTTCTAAAGTTTTATAATTTGAAAGTTTTTACTACTGTCTCTCCTGCTACATGTGTATCCCATTTTTTTCTTATTCTACATCTAAGGACACAAGAAAAATACAATTCATCAGCAGACATTGCTAACTCTGATTTCAGAGAACAACTGCTTCTGACAGAAACTGACACGTGAAGCTATGAGAAAGTTGGTAGTTAAATATTCTATATTAACAGAAAATCTTGCTTTGTGGATATAGGAAGTAAAGTCTTAAAAGAAATATAATTATCATCATCAGAATACAGATCTTTGATAATATCCTGAAATACTCAGCCCCACGATTTATGCATGAATTTTTTTGTAGGGCATTAGAAATTCAAAACAGAAGAACTTTCACACATAACTTTAAATATAAGCAGTCACTCAATCATTTTCCTGGAAACATTCCTATGGTGGAAGATTTATTTGAAAAATTTCTCTTGATGTTATCTCCATAGTAATATTTCATGATGTTGACTATGACACAAGAATAAGTGCCAGAGGAACATTTTCCTAAAACTTAACATTTAAAGAGGACTATATTATATTAAGAAAAAATGCTTCCAATTGTGTTTGTAAGCCAACCTTCCAAAATGTGGAAAAATAAACACTCAAGTAGCAGATGGTCATGTGTCCATAGCCTACACCAAATAAACAAACATAATGTACTTCTTAATAAGAAGCTTTTGATTTCTTCACTAATGAGAAGTATGCTATTTCAAATTATGAAATGAATGTGCTTTATAACTGTTACGGGATGACTTGATCTAAGTCTTATATTTAACTGCTTCCTGGGCAAAAATACCCCTAGAAGGCAGACTGAATTTTCTGTGTCTCTTGACATCCTACAAGAATAAAAGGACACAGACAAAAACTTCAGGCTAATACAGAATCAAAGGTAAGAAATTCAAAGTTTATTCTATATTTAAGGGTGTATAGTTTTCAAAGTTCATCTTCAAAGTAACAGTGTTTGATCTTAATGATGTCCCTTTTTGCTCTCTTTTAGTAATTTCTTCGAACACTATTTTTTTGACATAAAAGTCTATAACTAAACGAAAGATTTTCTGCATAAAGGAAATGCATCATGGAAGAATCTGAATTTTTGAACTTCAAAGATATTTAAACATGGTTTTCGAGGTGAAATAGATTCTTTAAAAAGAGATACTCATGATACCTAAGAGGGAAGGTCATTTAGAAATTTTTAGAGGACTTGGCTATTTTTGACCCTTGGCCCAGGAGAAAGTCCCCATCTAGAAATGCAGTCTTCCATGTTGGAACCAGCAGCTCCTTGTCAGGACCATGACAGAAGAGAAGAAAATATAGCCACCCTGCAAAGTAAATCCATTGAATCAGACTTGACCAGAACCAGGTGACAACTACCCTACTGTTCACCCTCATCACATACTGGGAGACTGGAGAATCACCCAAGGTTTGGACCTGTTTCTTGGATCTACCAAATGACGTGGCACCTCAAGCACAAGCCTTCCTTATGTGAGACAAAACGTGTCCTTTTTTCTTCTTCTTTTTGTTTTCTGCTGGCTGTTATCTCTTGGTCCTAATTGACAGTAAAAGCAGAAGACGAACAAAAATGTATAAAATTAAATTGAGCTAAGAAGTCAATTTAAAACAATAGTTGACTTTTTCCGAAAGGCTTGGGGCTCTGGAAATCCACATGATTCATATGACAGCAGCATGGGATCTGGAAGCCCTTGCGTCCAGAGGCAGGGCTGAGTCCATCAAATGCGGGTTACCAGCTGTCTAGTTGTTCAGTCGTCCACTCAACCCAAGGAAAGAAATGCTTCATCTGCCCTCCAAATCTATTTCCATAGGTCAGAGTCTTTGAAGTCAAAATTTATTTTCCTCTGTTCTTAGCCCTAATTCCTGTTGCTTCTCTTAAAACCATTTACTTTATTCAAAGGAAGGGAAAAACAGAAAATATCATTTGCATAACATATCTTCATACATTGTTACTACTGTCCCTTTTCTAGATCTCTTTCTCTCAAGGCTATTTCTCGCTTTTAGTCATTTGCAGTGCTTTTATTCATTGCATTTGAGAACGCTGAGGTATTTGAATTTTTATATCACTTGCAATTTGGGTCCCTTTTCTCCCCAATATTAAAAACCTTATAGAATATTTTGTTATCAAAAAAAGTTTTCTCTCTCTACTTCAATGACCAGACAATGACAAAAATTTAAGTAATGCAATACTGATTACGGAATATCATCTGTTAGCGTCTACTGAGTTACAATGAATTATTACTATTTCTCAGTGGTATATCTTCAATTAATTTTCACCTCTTTAATAGAATAGTCAATATTGTAGGGTCCTGGATATAAAATGTTTTCATTGAACACAAACCACATACTTCACAAAGGGAAAAAACAACTGTATACACATTACTTTCCCTATCAAAAATTCTGTTAATTTATAGAAGGAAATTTCACTATTCAGGCCTATGTGTGTGAGCGTGTGGGTGAGTGTGTGTGTGTGTGTGTGTGTGTGTGTGTGTGTGTCTCAGTTACCTTGTATTATTTGCATCATTTTGGGTAAGGAGTAGACTGTGATGTTCCTGACAGAACCTAAAACAATGTTTCTAACAGAAAATGGCCAAGAACACACAAGTGATTCTTGCTTTTTTTTTTTAACCAATGATTTCCCAAGTTTGATTTCTCTCACCTCCTGCACAAAAATGATCCTGATACCCAATGTTAAAGAGGCCTCCCCTCAGGACCACAGCCAATCTAGTGCTGACTTGTTCTTTCAAGTTCCTCCTTAGAGGAACCTGTGCGAAGCTATAAATGGCCCATCACAATCACAAAGCTATAAATAGCCCATCACAATGCTCTCTTGTTGAGCTGTCTCACAGTTCTTTCGGTGCACTGTCTCGCTTGAAGCACCAAATTAATAAACCTAACTTTGTTTGACAATGAAAGCTTCTCTGGTGATCTTTATCTGGTGGGTTTTATCCTAGTAAGAAGGGCTTTCAACGCAATCAATTATACCTAAGACATTTTCTAAGTAATGACCAATATTTAAAAATATGCCATTCTCTGAGACATAGAATTTGAAAAATAATATGGAATTTGGGAATATCTTGTCCAAATCCCTTGTTTTTTATATGGTAGACAAATGAAATCCAAGACTTTTTCAAGGCCCCTGGACATTAGCGATAGAACCGTAATTAGAACTAATGATACTTCGTATATTGTCCAGAGTACTTCCTCCATAAAGCCTATCACTAACGGTAAAGTTCCGTACATTTGTGGTCCTTTCAAAAGTACCCCAGAATAAATACTTGCTGTATATGAAGCATATACATGAACACTAGTTTTTAACTTGGTTCTTCAGGTATTTAGACCAATATTTAAAAATGTCCTTTCCAAAATACTTCTCCTTTTTGGTGATTTTCAATTTCACCCATATAAGCAAAAAGATTCTGAAAACATTTAAAAATATGTCCTGGAGTTACTCATGCACAAAATGCTGAGAGTATTCTGTTATTCTTGTTTGAAGTCCTACTGCCTGGCCCCAATCCTGGCTCTGCAGCTTGCTCACTGAAACTAGTGTGATCTTGGCCAATGAACTGAAGTACTGGTGCCAAACTGGAAAAAACAATAATACGTTTCACGTAGAGTTTTAAAGTTAAGTTAATAGATAGAAAATATCCAGAATAGAGCTGGGCTTTGACACCAAGTATCACTAAATAAATATTAGCTATTGTTTTTATGATGTCAGGTAGCTATTAAGAATTATTATTGTTACTATTATTGGAATTTTAAATAACCATTTTCATATTGTATATTTGCATTTTATAAACAACAAATTTGACCTTTTTATAATTAACAGACATTATTTTTTGGAGCAGTTTTACTTTCACAGCAAAACTGAGCAGGAAGTATAGAGATTGTGCATATGCCCTTGCCCCCCCGAACTAACCTCCCCCATTATTAACATCCCCCACCAGAGGGGTACACGTGAGATGACTGATGAACCTACATTGATTGACACATCATTATCACCCCCAAATCCATAGTTTACACCAGTGCTCACTCTTGGTATTATACATTCTATGGGTTTAGACAAATGTATAATGACACGTTTCCATCATTTTGGTATCGTTTTTTTTAAAGGTTTTATTTATTTATTTGACAGAGACAGCCAGTGAGAGAGGGAACACAGGGGGAGTGGGAGAGGAAGAAGCAGGCTCCCAGCGGAGGAGCCTGATGTGGGGCTCGATCCCAGAACGCCGGGATCACGCCCTGAGCCGAAGGCAGACGCTTAAGGACTGCGCCACCCAGGTGCCCCTCATTTTGGTATCATTCACAGTATTTACACTGCCCTAAAACCCTCTGTGCTCCATCAGTTTTTTCCCTCCCTCCCCCTAAACCCTGACCTTTTTACTGTCTCTATAATTTTGCTTATTGCACATCTCACATAGTTGGACTCATACAGTATGTAGCCTTTTCAGATCGGCTTCTTCCACTTAGTAATATGAATGTAAGTTTCCTCCATGTCTTTTCATTGCTTGATAGCTCATTTCTTTTTAGCATTGAATAGTATTCCATTTTCCAGATGTACCACAGTTTATCCATTCACCTGCTGGAGGACATCTTGGGTACTTCCGAATTTTGGGTATTACAAATAAAGCTGTTAAGAACATATATGTACAGGTTTTTGTGTGGATGCAAATTTTCAATTCTTTTGAGTAACTATGAAGGAGTGTGATTCCTCGGCCATACAGTAAGAATATGTTTATTTGCGTAAGTAAACTTCGTCTTTGAAATAGAACATTTTTACTATTCTTACTATTCTTGCTATTGTTCACTGATCTTGAGCATGTTTTGCTGAACCTACATATAAGAACATTGTGCAGTGATGACAAGTTATCTTCAAAGACGCTGACAGCTCCTGAAATACAATAAAACCTACAAAGTGTATGACAGTAGCCTGGACAATCTGCATGTTGAGGAATGAAATAGTCAGTAGAAAAATTCAGTAGGAAAAGTCAGTTAATTTTTATCATCTACATCATAACTTTCCCATTTCTTTCCGTAACATTTGTTCTTTCTACTCCCATTTTATTCTTGATGGCTTTATATTACTAAACTCCCCATGATGACTTCAAAATACTTGTGTTCACTTATTCATGTATTCATACATTAACTCAACGAAGATTTTCTGAACATCTTTACTCATGTACTATACGTAATTCCAAGGATATAAAGATGGACCTGGGTACCATTTTTAGAAACTCAGGGTTTAAGAAGAAATAAACCATAAATGAATAAACTACAGTATAATAATATAAATACATATAAAGCATTAAGTTAGCAGATAAAGTAAAGACCAAGTTCACCTGAAGAGGTGGAGAAATTACAAGAAAAAAAAATTTTTACTTTCATTTATTTCATCAACATATCATGCCTCTATTACTGCATTAACAACTCTCTCCAGACGCATGTTTAACACTGCAATTACAGAGCTCTTGCTAGAGTGCAAATTGATCAATGAACTGACTTTTGGCAGAGCGTGTTATAAGTGATTCGTGAGTTAGTTTATGCTAATCCCCAGGCTACATTGTCTATTACAGCATTCTGGGATTCCATGCAGTTTTCTAATGATGCTTAGCTTTTCCTACTTACATGTTTCTGTTCCTGCTTCCTCATCCTGTAGTGATTATTCTCCTGGCTATTTATAACCCTATTAATAACTGTTTCATCAGCATCAGATTATATTTCAATTCCTTCGAGAAAACTTCCCATGATCCCTAAGATGGTGTAAGATAGCTTTGTTTTCTGCTCCCATAATATCTGTTTTCCCACAAATAAAATTCTTCATACTGCATTGTAATTTCCTGATTACTCATCTGTATTCCCCAGGGGCTGAAATTTACATAGTGACTAGCACAGAACAAGTACCAAGTAAGTATTTGTTGAACGAATAAAGGAGTGGATAGGTGGATTGAGAGGTAAGGGGTTAACATCAAAGAAAAGATTGGTTTTATGGGTTGGGAGTATAAAGAAGAAGCAATTAGTGACTCAAATTTAATTTGGAGTTCAAAATTTGTATCAAATTAGTGTCATGCTAGTCCCCTATGAGCTCCATAATGTAATTTAGATTTCAGGGAAAAAAAATAAGATTCCATCAAATGTAGTTGTATCATAAAGGTAAGACTAACAATAATTTCTCTGAGAAATGCTACGATACAAAATCTATATTATTTTGCAAAATTATACCAAGAACTGGAAATAATTATATATATATTACTTAATAAACATAATTATTTATATTTTTAAAATTTAGCATGAAACATTAGAATTATAAGGAAATTAGAGGAAGTCGACCATAATAAACAAAAAAAATACCCCCAAGCAATACAAACTGCGTTAATGCATCTCTTCCAAAATTGAGACATTACACATTAATCTAGAAAATTACACTCTTAAGTTCAGTGCTTTACCCTCCAATTTAACAATTAGCACTCAAATAATTACTTCTGACATTAATTTTCACTCAAAATACCACATTAAGCTAATGCAAAAAATCCTCAGTCAGGTCTCTACTCTGTGAAGATATGAAAGTTACTCATATAAATCACAAATACTGATAGTTGTCGAAGAAAACTATGCTTACCGAATGTATTTTATATTTAACAGCTATGGTCTTTTGAGTGTGAACATATTTATATTCATTTTTGTTTCCAGTTAATATTCTTGACTAAAATTAATGTCGATATTTTCAATTCATTAAAAAAGCTGGGTTTTAATGTTAATTAAGATGTGTCTCAGAGACACATAGATTATACTCATATCCATTCATGCAATTCAGAACACATTCATTAAATGTCGCATGTTTGGAGGCATTATTGTAAGGACTGTGAGGCAGTTGTTCTCAAGCCTTATTGGGAATAATTATTATTTATTATGCTTGCTAAATATAAATTTCTGGGCTCTACCCATGGAACTGTTGATTCAATATTTTGGGGCGGAATTCTACAATCTGCATTTTAAACAAGGATGGGGATAATTCTGATGGAAATTGTATATTCCGTGATCAGAAATAGTGCTGTGATGTGTGGCAAGATACCTATGAAAAACACCTTTTTATAGGTGCTGCCTGCCTTGCCCTCAAGATCTTATAACCTATCATCGTTAATGTGACTCACATATAAAACCATATTCTCGGGGGATGGCATAGGAACTAATAAAAGTTTTGGTGCTAGTAGACGCAGGAATGGAACCATACTTCAGAAATATATCTATCTATCTATCTATCTATCTATCTATCTATCTATCTACCTAAGTGGCTCAGTCAGTTGATTGAGCCTGATTGCAGCTCAGGTCATGATCTCAGGGTTGTGGGATCCGGCCCTGTGTGGGGCTCTGTGCTCAGCGTGGTGTCTGTTTGTCCCTCTCCCTCTGCTCCTCACCCCACTTGCTCTCTCTCTCTCTCGCTCTCTAAAATAAAGAAGTAAATAAAATCTTTAAAAAGAAATATATATCTTCTAAATATACAGGGTGCTGAAGAAGGGTGTGACTGTATCTTAAAGAGGGAATTCAAATATTCCAAATCTGGGAAGACCTGAAATTAATAATGGTAAAAGAAAAAGACTTAGAATTTGTTTTCAAGAACCAACAACATTTGGTACCTTGGAATTACTAGTCCCATTTGCTAATTTTATGTATGTGTGTTTTAATTGCCCTGTCTCAACTTGTCCCAGCCCTATACAGTTGCTCTACGGAAGACCCAAATCCAAGAGTTGCAGAAGTTGTCCTCAGAGACAGTTTTACAAGGCGGTTTCATCAACACTTAGAGCTTCAAATCCACTCAGGTTGATCAAACACAATGCCACATTTAAACAAAGGCTCATGGTTCCAGGGCTGATTCCCCCAGGGTATTTCTCACCCAGAAGACATCTATTTCCTCTTATTCTCTCTTCAACATGTCCAAGCATGAATGGATTATTTCTTCTCATTTTGTACATGATTGTTTTCCTCTGGAATTTGGGAGGAAATGTAAAACAGGTGTTAGCCCACACAGTATATTGTGATGGTTTTATCCCCTTGAACACTACAGGAAGGTCTTACTGGTTCTCAGATGATAATTATATTATCCTGATTCTAACTTTATACAATTAATACCAGCTGTAACAGACAGGGTCCAGTCCAAAACACAAACAAAAAACCCCAAGGATTATGCTATGCTAGAGTTAACATAACACAAGAAATTGATATATAAATATTCAAAGATTAGTGGAACAAAAAGAAGTGTTGAAGGCCATAGATATTAGTAACTATAAAGAGTAGCTCTCACTCTTAGTGTTGAAGGAAAGAAAGAGATAGGATATCCAGAATCGAGAGACTTGAAAGAGGAGTTTAGTTCTCAGAATGGACAATGGAAGTGTAATGCTTCCTGAATCACATTCAGACCTCTATGGGGCACCACAATGCTGGGATCGGACTCTAAGTGGAAGCAAAGGCAGTTAGTTGGCACAGGTATCTTCAAGGGCCAAAACACGGCTGCCACCGTAAGTGTTCAAAGTGTCTAGAGGCACGGCCATGATACTCTGCTGTGGATATAATACTGACAAGAATTGGAAACAGAAAGGAAGTATTTCCCCCCTTCTCTCTTCTTAAGATCTCCTTTTAGTATCTCCCATTGGCAGAAAAGTAACAGGACACTGGCTGGCACGATAATTTGGGAAACATAATTTATAGACCTCGTGTAATTTGGGAATTTAGTTGAGAGTTTAGAAAATGTAGTTTGCATAATCATAGAACAATTTTTAGAAGGGTGGCCTAGATCTGAGACACACAGGTAAATGACCAGCTCTATGGCCATAACAATCTCTTTACATTTTTGAAGTCTGGGTCTTAAGAAAACAATTGGGCACCACCACTCCTCTCACTGGGATATGGGAGAGAATAAAAGTGTTTAATTTGGTCAAAAGCAACAGGGTATCCTCACAAAAAAATGAAATTGGCTGTCTGAGATGGCAAATAATTAAAAGTTACTGTTCAACTGTTCATTCATAAGCTCTCAATACTGAAATAGCCTCTTCTTAGAAGACCGATTCTCTGCCTAATATGACTTCGTGGTGGCTTGGGGTACCATATCTCAGCAAAGCACCAGACTGTCAGTTTAAAAATATTACTTTAACAGCAGGGCAGAGATGGGAAAAATAGAAGCAAAGAGACCATTATGCACTATAAAAACAGTTCAGGCAAGAGATGGGGAGGACCTCAGTTAAGAAAGTAGCAATGGGAATAGGAAAGAGAATGTATTTAAGAGAAATTGAGCAGGTAAAGACAATGGGCCTTTCTAAATGTGGGGAGTGAAAGAAGCAGAGGAACCTTGGCCAACTCCTGAATCTCTGACTTGATAGGATATAAGTGGTAGTGTGTCTACCAAATATGGACTATTAAAACACAGGTGAAAATTTGACAAGTTTAGTTTGGGGCTCATTGACTACACAATCCAGATCTAACTATTGCCTGAACGTCACTGGACTTTGTGATCTTGTTTGGACATTGGGCCTTGAATATATGGATTTTCCCTCGGAGTCCTTTGCAGTTGAGTAAATCGTTATTTCTTAGAGAAAAAAACAAAAACAAAAATCAAGGCATTATATATTGTCGTACATTATGGAGACTGCTAATTCTTTTGCTAGCCTCGGTCTCATCCTCCCTCAAAAACAGTGTTTCAGGAAGATCGAACACATCATGAAAACATTCTGATATCTGAAACATTTGTGCTTTTGTAAATGCTCTGTCTGGAATGAATTTTATCCCCCAGGCCATCTGACTATTCTTGATCTTCCACGGACATCAGTACAGATGTAACTTTCAGGATCTTATTCCTGGCTAAATAAATAAATAAATAAATAAACGTAAAATTTATGATTCTCCCTATTATGTGCCCTCTGTACCTCATGTGGTTCCATTTTTTATATTTTCAGTTTAGTTTATTTCCGTACATATCTGTCTCCCTTCTAGACTTTGAGCACCTGAAGTGTATAAAGTGTATAAAGGCAATATATATATTTTAAAAAAACATACATACTAGAAAGAGCAAAGAAATTTCTTATGACTCATACTGGCAAAATATTAGGTATATAACGAGATACCTCAAATCAACCTGGTCATAAAATAGGAGAAGGAAGGGGAGGCAATTTGCAAAAAAAGGAATAACCAATAAACAAAAACGTGCTGCTCAACTTCAGCAATCAGTGAAATGCACACTAAGCTGAGATGCCCTCAGCTTAGGTAAACTTCAGATAGGTTTCCTCCTGACTCAAAGTCTCTGACCTTCCTTTTCTTAGAGCACTTACTTTAAAAAATTTGCTATTATAGAATATTGGTGACATATGAATTTGAAAAACACAATTGTTTTTCACATGCATGAAAAACCTATGTATGTCTGTATGCATGCACATGTATTATGTCAAGGTCCACAACCAAAGATAAACAAGAGCATCACAATTTCCCTAAAACTTGAAATGACCTGGGAGATTCAGGGAAGGTACCTTTGCAGCACTGTTGTAGCATAGCTTTTGGAAACTCCCAGAGCCACACACAAACCAGATAGAATAACTAGATAGCAAAGTCAAAATCATATGATACCATTTTAAAACCCAACTCATGAGTTATCTTCATGAACGGCAACATACAAATGCGTGAAGACATATTAGCAATAGTCACTAAATCTAATGCCATCAGCAAGTCTGCAGAAGAAAGCAGTGGGAAGCAACGCAGCATGTTACAGACCTGAAAACAAAAGAATGCAAAATAGCCAACCGTTATGTGCTGGAAATCAATCTGAAAACAGCAGAGAATTGGAAGAAGTTTTTCCCACTCTAATAATGAGAGAGGATATAAGGCTGACAGGGCTGGAGCCTCTGACTCAAAACTAATTCGTCAAGTCTTTCTTACTATTTGGGGGTCCACAAAGAAGAGAAACTGCTGGAAGTGGAATCAAGAATTAGTGGGACAAGGTCAATAGAGAGTTTGGAAAGAGAAGATCTAAGTAAATGCAGGGGAAGGGACAGACCCAGAATATCTCAGAAAAGAAGTCACCATATTTTTTTTAACACTATAGGAAAACAATAGGACTGGGAACTCAGTTAATTTAGAAAGTCTATCTGAACCAAGCCTTCTTCTAAGAATTTAGAAAGTTTAAATTCACATAAAAATAAGCATCAGAAAAGCATGAAGATCAAATCCTATCCAAAGTTATTATAACAAAAATAGCATTCTGCTACGATCTTCACAGTGAAAGCCCACCAGAATGACATGTTCAGAAATCTGACCAAAAATTTAACATATCATTTTCAAAATGAGCTAAAAGACATTAAGAAAAGAACATAAGACACCAAATAAGAACATAAACCAGAATTAGAGAAATTCAGAAATGAGGTTAGAGATTTTGAAAAAAGAAAAAAGGGAGGAACAAATATCATTTAAAAATAAAATCTAGGAGTGTAAGAGCAAAGAAATACCACTAGTAATACCTCAACGGAAATAGGAAGTGAAAAAAGGCAGGTATTTAAAATGAAAAATAAATTTAAAAAGAGATCACAAGTATTGAAGAATGTATTTATAAGTAAATACAATTCAACAAATGTCTAATAGGTATTCTTAAAGAGAAGAAAATCAAAACAAGGGAAGAGAACAATTACTTAAATCTATAACTCAATAATATCGCTAAAAAATTGATATGACTTATTTAAAAGGTATATTATGTTACTGAGAATGTCAACTCAGAACTACCAACACAAAGCTATATTCTAGCAAAATTACTGCACCTTCAAGGAAACAAGGCATTAGGCACTGAGAGGGTAAAAATATAATACGTGGCTTATCAAGAGCAGAAAATTAGTTTGTCAGATATTTGCCAGCAATGCTTTCTTTCAGAACAACAATCAGGGCATAGTGAAGAGATGCAAGGGAAAAACTGTAATCCAACATTGTTCTATCCAGAAAAATTGACTTTCATGTCAAAGGGTCACAAACTCTTACCACCAAGTAAGAATTTGTGGAATACTGTCTTTATAAGTCCTGCTTAAGAAATGTATTAGAGAAGGGCACCTGGGTGGCTCAGTCGTCAAGCGTCTGCCTTTGGCTTAGGGCGATGATGCCGGCATTCTGGGATCGAGCCCCGCATCGGGCTCCCTGCTCAGCTGGGAGCCTGCTTCTTCCTCTCCCACTCCCCCTGCTTGTGTTCCCTCTCTCGCTGGCTGTCTGTTAAATAAATAAATAAAATCTTAAAAAAAAAGAAATGTATTAGACTTTGACAGAAGAACTAGTAGTGAGCATTGCATATATAATTACTGGAAGAATAAATTAAGTGTGCAGATGTAGTACGTGACCTAATGATATCTTATCTTATCTATCTATCTATCTATCTATCTATCTATCTATCTACGTAATCTATTTATCTATTTTATATTCTTGCTAAGGAACTATCTATATGACCTCTGCATTGGGTTGCTTGATATCTATCAATATCTATTCTAACCACAAAATGGGATTAGAATATGGATTAAATATGCAAAAATGTAACTGACTTTAGTAATCATAATTGGTGGGGGTAGGTTTAGTATTTTTATGGTAATGTGATGTATCTAATGCAGAGTAAAGCAAATGGGTAATGAGGTGTCTTTTTTTCCTTTTATCACCTGTGTCTTTAAGAATCATGTCTTATGCCTAGATTGTGGCCATGAAAATACTGTTTCTTATGAAAACAAACCAAGGGTCACATAAAAATGACTGATTCCATGTCTGTGACAGACAATGAATAGACTCCATCTGGAATATTTTCTTATGCTATACCACAATAAAGCTAGCCAAGACTTTGAGGATCACGTCAAAAGAACTCAAGAGCCAAATCGGAGGAGGGCCAACTGGCAAAATGTGGGACAATCTGGACTTCAATAAGGATAAGAATCACAAATGTTTTTAAGACTGATTTTATGATATTTTTAAAAAAATGGTCACCTTCTGAGAAAGACAGGGAGGGTATTAATTAAATAAAAAGAAATTTTCAAGACTCTGTCCTGCCTTTCCTGAACATCATAATCAAAATAAAGAACTAGATCCCTGAAGTTGATTTTTGTTCTGAGAATATTTGTTAAAGAAGATAAAGAACCCTACGGAATGGGGAAAGTGATATATAAGAAATTTCAGATGAATAAGTATATGAGGAATTTCATATACCTATGAAAAAAGTACAGTTCAGTGAATTCGCATGGTAATAGAAATTAAGATAACGTACTGTTATCCTATATTCTTTGGACAGATAGACAAAAGTAGTGAAAATGGGGAAAAAAGTGTTTGCAAAAATGGGGAGCAATAAATAATAATAAACTCTTATTTATTGCCAGTAAGAATATAAATTTGACACAATCACCCTGTAAAGCAGTCTGACATTTCCTAGTAAAGCTTGGCGTATGCATGCTTTGCTTTGAGACCTTGCCATGATACTTCTAGGTATGTACTACAGAGGTGCTTACACGTGTTCAAGAAGGTTTATAGCAACAAAATTCACAATATCCAAACGCTGAGATCAACTCCAATACCCATAAACGATAGAATAAACAAATGGGTGTGTGCGCCCATAACTTAGAACACTATACCTTGGTAAAATAAATGAGTACATCTAAACCCATCCACATGGATGAACTTCAAAAATATAACATTTAAGAGAAAGGAGCACACCACAGGACAACAAAAACTACATGATTCCATTTGTATAAAGTGCAAAACCCAGCAATGTATTATTTGTGGATGCATATCTTGATGCTTAAAACTTCCTAAAACAGAGGAAGAGGCAATGATTTCTATGTAATTCATGATCATGGTAAACTCTCAGAGTAGAATGTGTTCAAGGAGGGCAAAGATATGGAAATATTCTATTTATTGGACTGGTGGAACAAATTCATTTTACTATTTTCCTTAAACTGTGCGTGTGTGAGTATGTGTGTATACTTACAGATTTTTCTATCTACCTCTATATACCTAAATTTATCTCTAAATTATTGTTATGACTTCACCTGGCTGTATGGAATATTCCTTTCTTTCTTGCCAGTTCATGGAAACGTTTAAGAAAATCTTTGTACAGATTTTACTCAACAACTTTTTTGTTTAGGTGGGTGGGAATGGATTGGGCATTCTTGTAATGCCGTGTATGGATTAGGGGATTTAATTCTCACAGGGATGGTTCTTGGAAAGTACTATCATTATCCCCAGCTTAAGGAAATTAAGGCACAGAACAATTACTTGTGCAAGCTACGTGGTAAATTACTTGTGCAATATACACTTCGTTTACACTTTCATTTTTTTAACCAGTTCACTGTATTGCTAGTAAAAGTAACTGCACTCTCCGGGTGCCTGGGTGGCTCAGTCGCTTAAGCGTCTGCCTTCAGCTCAGGTCATGATCTCAGGGTCCTGGGATCCAGCCCCACTGGGTTCCCTGCTCAGCAGGGAGTCAGCTTCTCCCATTCCTTCTGCCCCTCCCCCCACTTGTGCGCGCTTTCTCAAATAAAATCTTTAAAAAAACAAAACAAAACAAAAACTGTATACTCAAACAAAATGACCACACAGAAAAACCTGTAATCGTTCTTCTTTGCCTAATGAATTAAATACAAACTCTTTACTCTTGAATTCAGAATCCATTATAACACCTTCAATCTACATATTTAGACTTCCAGTGTTTTTTCAAGCCATTTGAATAATGTTCCTCTGAAGCATGCTCCTTATTCCCCTTCTCCTCACAGCCCCCCAGTCTTTGTTCACCAGGCTTGCTCTTCAGCTTGCTTCTCCCTCCCTGTTGTCAAGAGCCCAAACTAAATCACGCATCCACCCTCTCAAATGCCATTTTCCCATAAACAGCACCATCAATTTCTTTTTTCAGATGGCCCTTTTCCTGCCTCCTCTATGCAGTATTTTCTGATTGCCCCATTTAGATAGTCTCTCTCCTTTCTCTTAGTTCACATAAAACTTTGATTTATCTCTGTTGGAATTTAACATGATTCAGGGGATTGTGCGAGATATTTCTTCAGTGTGCATCACAAACTGGTAGAGTTAAAAGTGAAACATTTCTGCTGACATACCAGAGTCACTGTTCCAAAATGAAAGGCTTCAGACCCTGAGAACAAATGGAAGGGGTTCTCCTTTGGTGTTAGGGAAGTAAACCCATGACTAAACACAATCAAACAGACTGATACCAAAGATCACAGAGAGGAAGCCCGATTACCCATCTAACTGGGATAGTCCTTAATGCCTTCGTGTATATGCTGCTGCCTTGGATTGCTAATATATACATGTAGATGGTGTTTTATAAGAGTTCATGCTACTTTAATACAGGCTTAGAGACACTAATAAAAAAAGGTATGTAATAAACAAGGACATGCATTTTTGCTCCTCACAGAAGGAATGGTCCTTAGACCAGCAGCAACAGCATCAAGTAGAAAAGCACGTGAGTAATGCCCCCCTTTAGACCTCTTGTATCATACTCAGCTTTTGAACAAGGATCCCAGGCGCTTTGTATACACGAGCAACTTTGACAAGCTCTGGGCCCAGATCACATGCTCTATTGTTTATATTAATTATGTAGAGTTAGATGAGCAATTAATTGGTCGAAAACCTATATGAAATACTTTTTGTACTTCCTTAACGGTGTGGAAGTCATGAAAGAGCTGAACGCATACCTGACTTGTTTCTACGTGATCCATTTCAGCAATGAACCCTAACTAAGAATGCAGCAGTTTCATAGCCATTCTGTTTATCTGCAACAGAAATCTATAAAAACAGACCTGGGTAGAAAGGTGATTTGTTTCTGGGTTTATTGACAGTCACATGACTTTGGGCAAGCCAGGATAAAATGTATCTGATAATATTTTCTTAAATTTTCATTTTTTACTTCCTCTACTGGTCATACAGTCGTATGGAGCATTGTACTAGTTCAAAGAGACCCTAACTTCTTTTTTTTATGTCCTCTAGCATGGTACAGATTTCGTTATGAGATCTGCAGAATAGCTGTTGATCTGGGATGCATGCTGGGAGGCCTCGTAAGCTTTAATTAATAAGTCTTCCCTCTTCACCTCAGTGATCTCACATCAGTTCTGAGTCTAAGCTGAAGCAATGGAAATCATTCCGCAGGCATTCAAGGACGAGCCCTCTTGTTTCAATTCTATTATTTAAATCCATGAATGTGATATATAACTTTTCAAGAGAATGAACGATGGTTTAAATGATTCCTTATGTATCCAGTTTCCATTACACAATCTTCTTAACAAAATAGCAAGCAGCCAGGATGAGGCTTAATTATTTAGAAACCAAAATAGAAGTATACAATCAGAATAACATTCATAGTGATCACATCTTCATTAAAATATATTTATCTTAGATATCTATTTCATTTCTTTTCAGTATAATTTTCATCAGTAGTGTAGAAACTGTAGTAGGTGACAATTTCAAAGTGTTTATAATTTTGAACATTGAACAGAATCAGGAAGGGTTTCTTTGTGAAAATTTTTATGGTTTTATCATGATCCTTCAGTACTAGGCACTGTAAAATATACATTAAAGTATAGAGTCATTATTCAAGATGATTTTCACTGTGTCACAAAGGTTTGAATCTAAGTAACCTTATAAAGATGATTTATTTCTAGCATCACTGAATAAAGTAAACACATAAGCTCCGTAGTTATTTTCAGTAAACTTTCTTATTGGAAGATAATTTATTAAAGGGCTATTTATCTCACTTTGCAAAGTAAACTAAATACATTTTATTTTAACTGAATTTGATGAGACTTAAATGTTAGAAAGAATACACATACTTTTAATATGCTTATTTGGAACTACTATTCTTTAGGAACTATTTTTTTAAAGATTATTTATTTGAGAGAAAGGGAGAGAGAGAAGGGGGGAGGGGCATAGGGAATCTCAAGCAGAATATTGAGTAGACTCCATGCTGAGCGTGGAGCCCCATGTGGGGCTCGATCCCATGACCCTGAGATATGACCTGAGCGGGAATCATGAGTTGGACACTTAACTGACTGAGCCATTCAGGTGTCCCTTTTGGAACTATTATTAATGTAAACAAATATATGCTTGCATTATCTGTTTGACATAATTTATACTGGAAAGAAAAATCATCAGTAGATAATATAAAATAATTTCTACAAAATGAATAATTACATAGTTTTAGTAATTCTGGAAAGAAAAGTAAAGATTGCATTTTCTAAGGAAAATACCACTTGTAATTCTTTTTCTTTTCTTTCTTTCTTTCTTTTTTTCTTTTTTTTTTTTTTTTGGAGTTCTCCCTGACCTCTATGCCTGAGATTTTGAAATAAAGGTGATTTATGGTGAAAATAAGTTTGAGGAAGCCAAGAATTTTCCCTCGCTGTGTAATCCTGCATTACTAAATAAATCAGCAACCTTTATTCTTCGGTGGTTAACAACGTTTTATTTTCATTTTACCATGCACATGGAATACACTATTCTCTTCCAAGGTCATTGTTAGTACCATGCTGTAGGTGCATTTGTTAGAAGCTACTCTAAGGTTAATTATGAAGTGACAAGTCCAAAGCCAATATAAACTATTTATTTTTGGCTACAGAAGGTGAACCAGAATTTCTTTCCAGATCTAGTAACTTTATATTTCGATGTATTACCCTGCTACTTCCAAATTAATCTCCATTATGTTGAATACTTTCAGTATTCAAAAGCTTACCTCCTGAGATAACACACAGGGGAATGCTTCATAAACTGGACGGTGCTATCAATGGCTGGTCCAGTATCCCTACTCTTCTTGTGATGCAGTTAGCGGTTTGTGGACCAGGGAATCATTGAGAACAGAGATGACAAAAGGTTTGAGAACTGAGTCCTGGATTCTTTAAATACTTAGAATTTGGGTTGATGATGAAAGCCCATAACAGAGAAGAGGAAGAACAGCTCGTGAAATAAGAAACTAAAGGCTAACAGTCGTCTGAAGGAGCCCACACAATGACCCTCCTCCAGAGGCATGCTGAGAGCACCACTAGGACAAAAGTCATCTGAACACACATTTAACGATCTTTGTTGTCATTCACAGGCACACAAAATAAAATTATTTCTAAAACTGCTAACCACACTATATAACATTATATGAGCAATGATGAATATGACAATAGAAATTACCTCAGACAATCTGAAGACTGAAAATCACCCTACTGTTCTCGAATTGTATTGTATCTGAATCAACTTGTGGTCAGATTCATTTTGCTTGTGTTATCAGTGTAAACCACCGTATCAAAATGAACTTGGTCACAGGTTACATATTCTTTGTTTCTTAAAATTGAAATGGAAATGATGTTATCACATGAGAATTGCAAGCAATGCTACTATTCTAAAACTACACATGGAATGGTTTTGCGACAGCCTGTCTTTTAGTGGCATTCTGGGTTATTTTCATTTGAAACTATCAGAATTTGGGGATATTAGAAGAACGGTCAAGTAGTTGAGAAAGTATTGATGAGAGTGGCAGTAGGTTTGCTCTGCCTGGCTACAAGAACAGAACTTGGTTTTTTCCGCTGGTGTTTAGAACCGGCATCAATCAGCGACTTTGAATGGAGAGCAAGTGTCAGAGGTGAGGCAAAATGAAGGTTCAAAGCCATTTAGATCCTGTAGTCTCAGGTTACTAGTGAAATAACCACACCCACACGAATGAGCCAGATTCAATACAATAAAAAAAATATAGAGTAAGTTTCTAGAAGATTGGGATTTTTAAATCATTTTACTGAAATAGGAAAATATTTTCAGTTTCCTAAGAGTGAACGGTGCATTGCATAGACGGCTGCTTTTTATAAGAAACGTACCAGCTATCGTTTGATAACTGATAGCCATCAGGTAGTTTTAAAAGCTAAACATTTGTTAAATTATTTGATACCATCGGTGATGAAAACAAAATCATACTTAAAAAGCATATAAATATTTTGATGGTAAAACTTAGCACTTTAAAGTGTATCGATCCCTCAGTTATCTGAAATAAACATGAACAAAAGCAGATGGAACATCAGGTCAAGTGATAATTAGTAAACTTGGAAAATTTTCATAAATGGAGCACAATCAAATTTGCAGAACACAGTGTTATTCCACGTAATCATATATTATATGGCTATAAATACATACATACATATATGTGTAACTATTTTTAATCCAACATTTTTGAGGTGACAAATGAACTATATTCTACTTACGATGTTTTTTATAAAGAATAACATCATTGTACAGAAGAAACAATGGTGCATTTCAAGTTCTTTACACAAACAACACGAGGTAAACTTGCCGGAGCACATGAGTTTTAAGTTATTAAGACCATCCAAAACTATGTGGTAGCTTGCTTTAGCAATATATCAAACGAGCCAAACACAAGGAAAATATGATAGTGCTTTATAAAAATAGAAATGTGACCTATGCTTTGCTACTTTCTCTGTCCCTGTTTATTTCAGCCTACTATCCACAGTGGTTTCCTAACCACTTATTAAAAATTGAAAGGCAACAACTATAAACTCTGAGAAACATGAGAAGCAACCCACTTATAGCAGATGTGGATTTTTTTAAATGTTTGCCTGGAGTTGCTGAAAACTATCTAAATCTTAAATCTCTCCAATTCTGAAGGACAGTTGCTTGTACCACACCTGTCCATATCAGTAATAATGGAAAACAGGATTCTGAAGTCAAAATTCATTTTTGCCACCTTGACACATATGATTTTGTGAGAAAATTATTAGTAGTTAAATATCCTCCACTGTCTCTACTTCTCTTGTGAAATAAAACAAGAGTTATCTATTAATACATAATGAGTTCTTGAGCTTATAAATAACTCCAAGAGTGAAAAAAATCCCTATAAAAATGCTAATTCTACACTTACACACACATAATTTTTAGATGAAATTTCAACCTATTTTTATAATACTGTCTATTCCTTAAAACCCTGCTAATATTTAAATGACAATGAAATTATGCTACACAAAAATACTTAAGATAAAATGAAAATGAAAGATTAACTAATAGTAACCTAATAGATAAGGATCACAATTCCAAAATACGATGGAGGACATTTTAACTCTTAGGTAAGAATAATTTTTTTTTTCTAGAAAACCCTTTCATTTGCATTTTCTACTTCTTCCCTTTAATTGTTTTGGCCTAAAGAGCAAAATATAGAAAAACAGAAGAATCAAACTGACAAACTATATTAATACCAATAACAAAAACACATATCCTTACCTGCTCCTACCCGAGTAGAAGATACTTAATTTTCACTAGGAAACTGCATTAATACATCAAGAAATTTTGGTGGCCCTTTGTTCAACTGTTGCTCCAGCGTACTAAGCCCCATCTATTTACTTTCTCTTAGATCTATTTCTGTGTCTAACAGGAAAACATATTTCTTTATACTAATTGCCCTTTGGATTTTGCACCTCTGTGGCCTCCATTCCTTTAACCAATATATTTGCCTTATAAAACAAGATCCTGGAAAGAATCGGGTATTGATGCTTGAAGCATGTGTAGTGTTCTAAATTTACTACAAGAAGTGAAAAGTAAATGAATTCTTCCCCCACCAAAGTCATGAAAGGACATGTCTCACAGTTCCAAAGCAGCCCTTTGTGATTTAGAGAGAGACTTTCCGACCAGCCTCCAGATAGGGCTGCACAAGTCCAGAAAATTACTTTATAAAGTAATCACCTTTGGTATGACCTCGGATAAATGAAGAGCTGAAAGGAAGCTGCCCTGGGTACGTCAACTTGCACACTGCTTTCTCAGCTGAAAGCTTTGGTTGTCTTGCCCATGTGAATATCTGCATGCGTGTAACAAGGAAGAGCCAATATTCCTCATTTTGTAAAGCGAAGAAAAGAAAACACAATTCATCTGGTGATTTGTTGTTGTCATTTGGAAGTTCGATCTTCTGTGGTGGTGACCAGCCCAGCAATACTGGACATGGTTTTCAAACCCATACAACCAAGATGAGGTGAACGATTGGAGAGAGTTTTTGGGAAGAACAGATTCAGAAGAGTTAAATCCAAGTCGTTTTTCACTATAACTAACCCTCTATTTAACCAATTTCTTTGTAATTTGATCATGATGAAAACCTAGTAAGATATCTTTTATAGAACGGTGCAATATAATGAAGTTGCAGAATTTGATTATTGAGTAGAGTTTACCCATCCTGATTTCGCATTATTTACTAGTATCTATCTAATAGCCACCCTGTTAGTTATTTCGAGCCCTGAGGATTATCCGACTTAAAAACCTTTAATTCTCAGAACTGGTCATTCACAAATCTTTCACAGAAAAAAAATGCCATTTCCATTGAAAGTCATTAGTTAAAAATAAACAACACCCCCAAGAATACATGTCCGGAATAACTAAAAATGGGTTCATTGTCATTTCCAATTCCTTTTGCATATGCTTCTGAATTCTCTGTCCTTATTCCTTTGCATTCATAGTAATAATTATCCTCAATTAAACTTCAAAATTAATTCTTTAGAAATGGTGTTGGAATCGTACACTTACAGTCTGTGATTTTTAGTGTCCTCTTGACTTCTCCACTTCCCGATCCCCCACAACCGTCTTCATCATCACAGTCCCCGCTGACCTGTTCAACCAGGCCACCGCCACTGCCCGTCTGGAGCTCCCACTTGTCAGGTTTGGGTGACCTACCCTGCAACAACTAAATATGGATACCAAAAACATTTATTAATAGCAAACTCAAACCACCTAAGGAAGCTCTTCAGAAACATATGTAGAAATTAGAATTATTTTCTTACGTGGATCTACTATTTTGGTGAGAACACCTGACCAAATCAAGTCTGTAATAAAAAATTAAAACTACCAAAATTATAGTAAATAACAGGCAAGGTCTTACAGCTATGAAGATCTACGATCTGCATACAAACTCAGTGATGAAACTTAGGTTGAGGCTTCGGAAAGCAAATAAACCAGGCCTTCTTGCTCATGGAGAGTTGGGCTGGAGAATCCTTTCATTCTGAATTAACATGTTTAAGCTCGGTAAGTCAAATTTCAGTACAACACAACTTCCTTTGCAGTATATTGGCTGATACTATTGCGCTGTGTTGTAAACCAACAATCCAAAATTTCTCAAAACAGAGTAAAATTCTTCAAGAAAAGCTCCCGTTAAAAAAAATGTAGAATTTTGGACATACACATATAGCTTTAAACTTTCTTGGATCAGATGCTTCGTCCTTGGAACAGAAGACTTAGGTCCTACTTCCATTTCTACAAATCACTTAAGAAATGTAACCAACTTCTTGGTTCTTGGTTCTCAAGCTTTTCATTTACTTATATGAGCAAAATAGATGGAACAGCCATTTTCCTCTACAGCACAAGAGTGCTGGTAATATTTTTGAATAATATTGGAAATGCCTGAACTCCTTTTCAAGAAGGTGATGTTATGAATAATAGAATATTTCACTTCAAGTTAAGTCTGAGTAATATGATTCAATAGGTGACATATACCCCTGTAAGGCAGTTTGGGAGAACACATGACCCAGCATGAGCACTAGAGGGTACTGCTATATTATGAATGAAATGTACCCCGGCTGCACACTTAATGGTCATTTAAATTTTCAGGGTGCTCTATGTAAGTCTTAGAGATTTTCTAGATAATAGTATTGATTAGCAGACAATAATGAAGCACACAGCCCAAGGATAATATTTCAAATTGAAAAACATAGGGTGAAATATCCTCAGTACAATGAAGAGGAACACATTTAGCATTTAAGAACACTTACATTGAAGCAACCAGACTTTGACAATTTATAAACTTTCAAAATTAAAAATAAAATTCGGTCACAAACTGTGAAATAGTACAATTCTTTTTTTTAATTTTTAAAAAATTTTTTTAAAATTTTTAAAAGATTTTATTGATTTATTTGAGAGAGAGATAGAGAGCACAAGAAGGGGAGAGGAGCAGAGGAAGAGGGAGAAACTGATGGTTCGCTGAGCAGAGCCCCATGTGGCATTCGATCCCAGGCCTGTTGATCCCGACCTGAGCCAAAGGTAGACACTGAACAAACTGAGACACCCAGGTGCCCCAAAATATTACAATTCTTTAAGATTAATTTTCCCTAACAAAAATGAAATGGCAAAACAAACTGACAATAATTAAAAATTCTGGTCAGAATTTATTTCTATTTATTAGCATTTCCTAAATGTATTACTAGGTGTTAAATTTAAAAAGATGTCTCTCCTGATTCTCTAGCATATTCCTCCAAACCAGAGGTTAATATTCCGTAAGACACCACCTTACAGAGAAGATCATACCCTGGGAAACAAGCTATCAGATTTTACCTTTTCTTTACTTTTCAGTTTCTCTGCCTCTTTACAATCCCTCTCGCTGTTTTCCAAGTCCCTGAACATGAGACGGAATCACCGTTTCCTATGATCAACTCATCAAAAAATATTCAAGATTCCATCTGCCCCGTACTACTGGGTTCCCAATAATCCCATTTCCCTGTGACGGGATTAGTTCCCTCTGTGTCCTCTGCATGAAAGTTCTGCCTTACAAAGATATTTTCTTCCTTCTCAATCATCACACATCCACAAATGTTCATTTTTATTCTCACAATTATAATAAAATGTATCTTGCAAAAATCCCCAATACATTTCTAATTAACAAAAACCAGCTTTTCACAGCAAGATCTTTATTCAAATCCTACTTTTTTGAACAAAACTGTTCTGATTTCTTCTTCCTTTGATCATCTTTCTCCTCACACTTCCAAGAAAATAAAAATAAATGTTTCAGTTAATAGCAGAAACTTCCTTCGTAGTCTCTTTCTGGGAATCCATCCTAACAGACTGTGCTCTCACCTGTATACAAATTACAAGTCTTTATCTCCAGCTCTTCCTACAATACTTCATCTCTAAGCAGTGATTGGATCTAAAAATGCACTCCACTGCTTTGTATCTTAAAATAAACTTTCATCTCCACTATGTATGTATCATTACAACTCCTCTTCTCAACCTCTTATTGCAGGGGATGTCAGTCTCTCCACCTACAACCACCCTATTATTTCCCCCAAATCAGTACTTTCACCATGTCCTTTCTCTGCCTTAATGCTCTTTGTGACCCTTAACTGTCAAAAATTGCTCGTTTCCAACATATGTCCAGAGGAGAAATATCACTACAGATAGACAAAGCACAGAAAGAGAGCCTATAGCAAAATGTTTGTGAAATTCCTACAATGGTCCGCCTTCTTGATGTCCATGAACTGAAGGCTCCTGAGAAACCTCACAGAAAGCAATGCTGTTTAACAGTCGAACGCCACCTCACATTTTCCAAATGTACATAAGCAAATTACCCCTTTCCTTCACTCAACACCCACTGACATGCGTTTGGAAAAGAGGTCTAAGACATAAAGTTCAAATTTTTGCTGCAGTCGAATTTTTGTTTTTGTTTTTGTTAATTATGTCTAAACACAGTCCCCGGCACCCAAATTCTGCCCCAGAGCAGTCAGTTTGCTGTTCACACAGAAATTGTGTGTAATTATAGGTCTGCAATTTTGTTTGTGCTTGTTTTATACTCTTCTCACTTCCAACTCTTGTTTTTCCTCCACATAGAATCCCTCTTTCCACTTTTTCAGCTCATCATATTATACCTAAACCTCACGTTCAAATTGAAATAACTCTTTTCCCAGTCCGTACATACTTCTTGGACCTTTGATATCTGTGTGTCCCATGCACAGGCACTCAAGTTTCTTGACCATATGCCATGCTTTCCTGATCAATGCTAAGTCTCTCAAGGACGAGACCACAATTTCATCATATTTATACTTCCAATCATGACTAGAGGGACTTCCACATTATAGATGCTAAATAAATAAGCTTTAATTCATTTGAAATTTGAAAATAATTTATTAAATTTACTCTGTCTTCCATGTCCTTTATATCTAATTTAGCAAAGTGCTTTCACTTTTACTCTGATCTTCAGAGGCCATGATATTCTAGAATAACTTTTGGATTCATGCTTATTGACTGGTAGATGAATTCACTTATTTATTCAATGACATTAATTGAGTACATATTATGCAAAACATATATATTTTGAAAGATATAGTTCACATCAAAGGAGAACACATAGTCTTAGTTCTTAGAAAGTACTCAGTATATATTTCTTATTTCAAAGTCGGCCTTCATGAATATGCAATAAGGTAAAATTAATATAAAGGAAATAATGTGAAAATCAGGAAAAGAAAAACAGACAAAGGTTTAGTTTTGTGATCTTGTTAACTTATTTTTCTTTTTTAATCTTAAAAAGAAGTTAATCTCATTCCTGGGCTCCTGGAAGCATCTAAAAGTTTTTTAAACAAAAAATTAACATTGAAGGATAATGCCAAGAAATACTTCCCCAAAATATTTGTGTTTGCCATTGATGAACTAGATAGAAAAAGAGTATTCCAATTACCTTTTTAAATGAATATTTAGGAATAGGAATCTAGTGTCAAAAACTTATGTATATAAAAGATTCATTTTTTTCTAGAGTGGGCAGGGAAATTTAACTTTAGGATTTGGGTCACCAACCAATGAAATCATCCCCTGTTCTTTCCCAGGGAATGAGCTTTTTACCATCCTCTCCTCCTCCAATGCCTGGGAGGCAGCATGCGAATCACTCCCCCCATGCTCTGTTAGCTCCACCTCCACGGGCGAGTGTTACTTCACATACCATTCTTAAGCCACTTTTGAGAAATATGTATAACTTCCATCAAAGAGGAGCCTTGCCCCACATGTCTTTAAGTAAAACAAAACAATTTCCACATGTGCACATTTCAACCAACAAACACGAATAACCCTACAGAATGATAATGAAGCCAATTTTTATAAATAGCATATAAAAATTAGTCATATTAGATATACTCATGCCACATACTGTATCAAATCTCTCTTCATTTCTCACACACATGGATAGTTGTTTCATATACTCATAAAATATAGAACATATTATAAGAAATTTTCAAAATTTACAACGTTAAAACATTTAACATTACCTCTCTGGGTCTACATTCTCTGCATCTTTAAATTAAGAGAAGAAGATCTATTTGAAAGGCTTGGAGACTATTATTTGGGCTTAAAGTGCTGGCATATTATGAGTGCTCAGTAATGGTTAATTATTTGGATCATTATTATCATTATAATCAGTAGGAATTGATACCAGTACCCTGATTCCGTCTTTGAAAAAGGGAACCCATGCGGGGGTAAAAACATTTCCCTTCATCCTCATCCTGTCTTGGCTCTAGCTGAGTCTGTCCAATTGTAAAGATGGCGGCATTTTGAACACTCGAACATATTCCTTGGTCATGAAAGGTAGAAAGTTTATCAACATACATATTTATAGAACAATTACAACAGAGGAAAGGGCATGATTTTGAGACCCAGACATACATTATTGTGTGCCTTTAAGCAAATCACTTAAGCCCATTAAAACTTATTTTATTCTACTGAATGCAAGGGAAAGCACTTTATATAGCAAAAGGCACTCTACTCATTTACACTGTCTTGTCCAAGACGCTGCATCCATAAAATTGAGAAGTCAAGTCAGGACAGTGAAAAAACCCACAACTTTTAGGGTGTTCCCCTTTCCTCAATGCCATGCAGTTTGTGCAGTCAGCTGACTAGCTGAAAATAGTTCTGATGACTGATGCTTCCTGCTTATGTTTAATTGGTTTAGGAAGCTCATTAGGTATGCTATCTTGGAGGATGAGTTCGGTGGATAGAATATCTGATGTATTTCTTTCAGCTGGTGAATTAATCTCTCAATAGACTCAATTTGCTTTTTACTAACACTCTGGCAATATCCCATAGTTGCAATATCCATTCAAACACTTACAATAAAATCTGGCTATAGATGGCTCACATGCACAACATGTTTGCCGTGAAAGAGAAACATGTTCATCAAAAACTTCCAAATGTGAAAGCAATTGAATGTGCCTCAAAATCCTATACACAGTGATGCATCTCTAAAATATTTCCTCCATCCCCTTACAACCATTTACACAGATATATAAGGAGTACATATGTATTTAGAAAGCATTAGTCATCAGATACGTGACTCTAGTCATCTATTCAAATGTAGACAGAGTAAAATCTGCTGTTTTGTGATTGTATTCTATTGATGAGAATATGTAGGTGAAAATTAAATATTGACAGAAAAATTTCAAACCAGAGAACTGAAGATACAGAAAAAAAATTATACAATTATAAATAAATTAATTAATAAAACCTCTCTAAAGTTACATTTTAAGTATAGACTGAAAAAATCTCTTTGAATATATACATGCAAATATATACATATATATGAATTTAATTTTGTTATAAAGCAGTTGGTATCCGCACTTTCATGCAGTTTAAGTGAAACTTATAGAGAAACGTATGGGAAATAGGAAAACAACGGAAGCTCATAACATTTTAAAATTGGAACTCTGATTCAAAATTCCTCATGATGTATTTTTAAAGTTATCTCCATTGCATATTTCAAATGAGAACTTAAAAAAAAAAAACCTCCTTATATAACACACTCTCATCCTTTTTTGCAACTTAACTTCCCTTGCCCCAAACTTCCAACTCCGCTCCCGTCAAGTCCCCCACCCGCCCCATCCTTTCTTCACCTCTCTTACTAACACTATTACAATCATATCTTGTAAGTCTTTTTATACCAAACTTTCCCACTCTTTCTCTTTCAAATTTAAAAAATATTTTAGGTTCAGATAATGTAACCACAAATCTCCAGATTCATATTTTCAAAAGCAGCGAAACCATAACAGACTATTCTACCCAAAAAGCCAAACACATTTTACAATATGTCATGTTATGTTACGTTGACCAGACACAGAAGTCATTTCTGTAGGGTTTCTTGTCAGTGTTTGCTTTAAGTTTGAGCTTTCTGATCTCAGCTTCTGTTGCACCAGTAATTTGAAAGGTCACTGTTCTGTTGGCATTTAGTTTATGCAAGGCAGTCTGGCAATTTATAAAAGTCTTGTGATTTTGTAAATAGAATACTGAACTTAGAAAAGGCCTACTACATTCACTACCTGGCCTCTAATGCTGCAAAAAAAATCATTTTTTTCTTGTTTCTGTAAGAAAATTCTGTATGTCTCCTTTCCATTGTGCCTGAGCTGACCTTTAAACTCAGAACTTGGCTGGTTCCATCTTCTGAGCTGTTGTACCCAAAGTGACCAGATACGTTTATAATTAATGTGTGTTCCACTCCAAGCTCTGTGTTTGACCTCACGGGAGAGTGTAAACTAAAAACGAATGAGTAAGTGCGGGAGTAAAATGGAAGTAGGGATACAAACACAACCTCAAAAAGAACTCACAAAAATTTGGGAGACACTTTTTTTTCCAAAACAGGAAGTGTGCACACCAAATGTTAGCAATTCTCGAATGGCCTTTGTGAAAGGTCTGTGTGAAAACGCTCTGAGGACCTGGAAAGAACTGGTGAAAAAGCAAAAAACCTTTCTTACAAGACAACCTCAGAGTTAATGTTGGAGTCTTCCATCAAAACATAGGAGCCTTCTACCAAAACATCCATGCTGAGTTAGCAGGACAGATACAGATCAATGACCGCAATAGGGAAGAAACAAGGACATTTTGTGACGAGCAGCGTATAATGAGAATGGGAGAAGAAGGGGAGGAGGAGAATGGAGCCTGTAAGTAAACTGAAAACATGGGAGACGTTCAATGAAATAAGTAGATGTGTAATGCCAGTTTCTCGAAGTCAGACATTTCATATGAGACATAACATTTATACTCCTCCCTCACCCCCCAAAAGAGTGAGAATTATTTTCTTGATGCCACCATCTTACTTCCCAGCTAATTTATTAATTTTCTAAATCATTATTGCCTAGTCACCTATACAGATACACACACAAATCACACTCCATATTGTCATTCACAAATATTATAGGACAGAAACCACCCAGATTTTTAGCTGTTTCAGGTTAGTCTGTGATTAAAAGTAAAGGGCATCGTAAACCAGAAGAATCAGATATCAAGTAGTCTCGTTTTTTCACCCTTCTTGGGTGAAGAGGAAATCTGCATTATTCATGATGTGGTTTATCATTGGGAAGTAATTGGTTAACATGCCCAAAGCCTGTATCTCTATAAAGAGGTCTTCATATGGGTGAGAAATATTTCAATTCCCACCCAGGTGATACAGACTGTCATGCATATTTGCCCTAAATGCACAGTCACTTGGGCCCAGATGGCCTCAGGAAGCTGCCTCTGCCTGGTTCGGGTGTGCGGCAAGCAAAGGTACTAGTAACTTACTGCTCAGAACACGCGTTGCCATTTGCCTCGTTATCCTGTATCAGCTTCCACGACACTACAGAGCACAAGGACTAAATTTCCAAAATCAAAGATAGAACAAAGTTGAACATCTGCTCCCCTTGAGCAAACAAGGGAAAGTATTCCAAAACATGGATGGATGGATGGATTGAAGAGGAATTCTAGATGGATTGAAGAGGAATTCTAGATAACTAAATACCAGCTGGTGAATCACGTTTCTACCGAGCACACTCTCTAGAAGAGAAGTGGGACCCAGATTATGAAGGCAGTTTTAACTTTACATGCATTTGCTAGTTAACGATATACTATTAATTTTACATGTGTTCCTGAGTGGTTTTCTTTCCTCAATTCGTCTGCTAAATTTTGCTTTTTCTCTGCTCAGTTGTAAAGAAAAGGACTGGCGGTGCCGGCAGCTCAGTCCTCTCTGCTGACAGAAAGACCATGTCCTTTCTACATGGAAGACGGAAAGCAGCATTTCCACTTATTTCCATTTTCCTTTGCCGTTTCATTTTATTATCTTAGTGTATTTCTAACAGGACTATAAGATTTATGCCATTCACCTGATACGTGTCGTGGTCAGTGTCTTTAATAACTGATCTGTAGAAGACTGATGTCATGAGAAACAGCTAAAGAAAAAAAAAAGGAAGGGAAGGAGGGAAGGAGGGAAGAAGGAAAACTTTAATTGTGACACACGGTCAAGTGTAAGGGCTCCAGATCAGAAAAGATTTTTGTTAATTCATCAAAATCTCCATTGCCTTTTTGAAAGAATGGTGACGGATGGCAAATTCATTTAAAACCTGGTTTTGGCAGCTAATCTAGATTGCTTTCGCTGGCCAGCTGTGCAGATCTCATCCTCAAATGCTCTATTAAAACATTGTAGGAAAGATTCCCCTGAAGTTCCCCAGCCTATTAAAGGTTTACTTCCAAGGAGCTCATTCTGATCTCATTTAGTATGACGCCCTTGTGTATGCCAGATGGTAACAAGAGTTACAGCTTCACAAATGTCATTCTGATTTTCACCTTTGCAGTGAAATTCCCTTAATCTAGCTTTCTTTACATAAACTATAAAAATATGGACAAAGATAAGCCAAGTGAAGATTAAGGAAATGTGATTTTGCAAATATTCTAGAAATAATTTGAGAAATTAGTGAAATTTAAGGTTGTGGTTGTCTTGGGGAGAAGGTAGGTGGGTATTCGGGATTCTAGGCTAAATTCTCCTGTTAACGATTTAAATGTGTGCCTTAAACAAACTCTTTAATCTTGCTGAGCCTAAATGTTTATGCTGAAAAAAGGAGGAGGTTGAAAGTTTCCAAAAGTATCTTAGAGCTCTAAAATTTTCAATTCTAACATGTTCTGGCCCATCCTAACATTCGGTTTACATACAGGTGTTGTATCGTCAAGGCTGACTGCAACCCTCCTTGACCTTCATTTCAGTTCTACTCCTTTTTCTGCTAGATTTAATTTTTGGATTTTTAAAAACTACAGTAGATGTTTCTTATAGATTGAATTATGTTTCTGCAAAAATATATTTTCAAGTCCTAAACCCCAGTACCTCTGAACATGACCTTATTTGAAAACAGTTTCTTTACAGAGGCAATAAAGTTAAAATGACATCTTGAGCGTGGGCCCTCATCCAATGTGATTAGTGTCCTTATAAAAAGGGGAACTTTGAACACAGGCCAGACAGGCACAGAGTGAAGACCATGTGAAGAGAAAGCAGGAGAATGTGTGTGAAGGTGCAGGACTGGATGACGCACCTACAAGCCAAAGACGCCACGGAGATCGCCAGCAAACCCGTGGGAGCGAGCGGAGAGCACAGAGCCACCCACCCTCGCTGGCTCTTTAACGTCAGACCTCCAGCCTCCAGAACTGGGACACAAGAAATTCGTCGTGGTAAGCCACCATGTGTGCTATCTCGTTACAATAACGCTTACAAATTCATACAACGATACATACTAAACAGTGCAAAAATCATAAATGTATCACTTCAAGAATTCTTCAACATCCACTCAGCCGTGTGACCACCCTCCTCGCGATACAGAACACGACCAGCATCTCAGAAGCCTCTTGTACACCTCATTTTCTTCTCTCACATGTAACACAATTTTGACTTCCTCCACCACAGATTCATTTTTCTGAGGAGCTTGATACGAACGTAAGCAGGTCTGTGATATTCCAGATGTAGCAGAAATTCATTCTTTTTAATTACTCGATTTTATTCTGTCGTATCAGTGAACCGTAACGTAATTTCCCAATCTGTTGCTGGACAATCATACTATTTGGAGTGTCTGGATGTAAAAATACTGTTGCTGTGTAAATCTTGCAAACGTCTTTTAGGGTGAAAAAAAAAAGCAGTCCTATCTGTTGGGTATATGCCTAAATGTGGAATCGTGAGATCATACAGGTGGATATCTGTTCAACAAAACTAGCTTTATTTTTTTACTTATTTCCCCTTCTTAATGTGACTGTATAAGTTACTAAGATCGTATACAGATCTTAAATATACAGTTCAGTGAGTTTTTGCATAGGTATGCACACAAAAGTATAACTCAAATTAGAATATATTACATTATAAGCACCCCAGAAATCTATCTTCTCAGCCTGTAGCAACAATCAGAGGGTAACTCCTATTCTGACCCCTGTTTACATAGATTCATTTGCCTATTAATGAATTTCATAAAAATAGTACCATGATATATATACTTTTGCATATGACTTTATATTCAACATTATGTTTTAAACATTATATTATTGTGCATATGAGTAGTTCATTCTTTATTACTATGTAGGGGTGGAAAATATCTTTTCTTTCTACCCTTTTATGTTCTCAACTACAACCCCTGTAACGAAAGACAGGTTAACAAGAGAAAAGCATACAAATTTATTTAATATAAGTTTTACATGACACAGGAGCCTTCATTAGGAAGAAGCAGTTAAACCTGAGCATTTTTATGCTAGGTTTGATGAGCGGAAAACCATGGGAAAATGGGATAGGACAAAAGAGGATATGAGCTAAGTGGGGGAAAAGCAAGGCTTGTTCATTCAGATTTCCCTGGGCCATATCCGTAGTCTTTGGAGATAAGGATGCTCCTTACCTCTGGCATAGGGAGAGCACCTCTCACGTGAGACCTGCCTCAGGGGAAGTAGGAAAATCCTTCCTGCACCTGCCCTTTCTCAAATTTCTTCAGCTCAAAATACCCAATATGTCATGGTGCCACATTTGGAGGTTATACTTCCTGAACCCTGTCAATTACAATATGGGTATTCCATTTTATGAATATACAGCAATTTATTTACTCAGCATTGGATTCTTCCTCTGTTTTCAATTTGGGGCTATGATAAATAATGCTAATTGAATATTCTTGTACATGTTTTTTGAATGACTTAAGCATTCATTGATCTTGAGTATATACCTAGGAGTGGAACTGTTAAGACATAGGGCATATTAATATTGATCTTTAATAGACATTGCCAAAGCAGATTTTCAATATGGTTGCTCAGGCCTCAATTTCCACCAGCAATAGATGAGACTGGCAGTTATTCCATATGCTCTGCAAGACTTGACAGTATTAGTCATTTTAATTTTTGTTATTTTGTAGGGGTGTAGCAGTATTTTAGTGTAGTTTTAATGATTTATTTTTACGATTTTGATTTTTTTGCATCCTCTAATATAAGGTGACTTCGCAAGTCATTTACCCATAGAAAAAATAGATTATCTACATTTTCTAATGGATTTCTAAGAGCTCTTTATAAATTCTAGATATGACACCTATTTTTATATTTATACAATATTTTGTATATCTCTCCTTTCTTGCCCTTTTTAGATAAATCATTTATTATTTGTTACCCTCCTGTGATACCTTTTTGCATATCCTAGAGATAACTGTAATATTTACTTATAGAATTTATTGCATGCTTACTATGCTTTCAATAGTACTTTAACCACTTCCGCAACAATGTAAGAACCTTAGAAAAGTTAACTAGTCGCTTCCATTCATTATCACATTCCAATATATATTATAAATTCCAGAAGACAATTCTTATATTGACCCATCCTTCTCAAGTCTACTTCCTGGTAAATATTCCTGATAAATTCCTTTTAATATCCTTGTCAGATTCTGGTGTCAATATTTGCTCCCCACAGCAAATTGGGAAGTATTCACTCTTTCGTGTGTATTTCCTGAAAGGGCTTGTATAAGATTAATCTTATTCATTCCTTAAATTTTTGGAAGAATTTACTGGATAATCCAACTGTGCTTGAAATTTGTGTGTGTGCACACGCGTGTGCGCAAAATGTGTTAATTATAGATATGGTTTCTGTAATAGATACAGAGCTCATGTCAATTCTCAAATTTTCTTCTCATGCCAGTATTTTAAGGTTTGCTTTCAGTGAACTTCATTGCTTCCTGCAGTTTCATGTTCTATCAGGATCATTTTTCCCTAGCTGGAAGAACTGAAGTACTTCTTGTAGTTCAGGTATGCTAGTTAAGCATTCACTCAATATTTATTTGATGAAATATATTTTATTATGCCTCATGTATATATATATTTTCACTGGTTATGGAATTTTAGATCGGCATAATTTTCCCTTCAGCATGTTAAAGACACCATTTCACTGTTTTTAGTTTCTGTTGAAAATCTTATTTTTGCTCATTCACTTGCTTTTAAGACTTTCATTTTGTCTTGGTTCAAGAGTTTGACTATGATCTTCCATGTTACGGTTTTCTTTGTATTATGTTGCTTGGGTTTTGCTGAGCTTCTTAAAACTGGATGTATTTCCTTTATCAGTTTTACAAAATTCTTGACCAATTGGTCTTCAAAGATTACTTCTTTCCTCCTCCCTCTCACCTGTCTTTCTCGGTCTCCAATTGCAGGTATATTAGACACTTTGACCGTGACCCATGTCTCTTCTGCTCTGTTCTGCTTTATCTAATTTATGTGCTTCAGTTTCAATTAATTCTGTGGATCTCTCTTCAGGTTCACTTATTTGGGTTTTATTTTATTTACTCTGATTTAAGCCTATTAGTGATTTAAGGGGCGCCTAGGTGGCTCAGTTGGTCAAGTGCCCAACTCTTGACTTTGGCTCAGGTCATGATCTCAGGGTCGTGGGATCAAGCCCCATGTTGGACTCTATGCTGGGCGTAGAACCTGCTTAATATTCTCCCCCCACCCGTCCCCGCTCATGAGCATATGGGTGAGCACACACACTCTCTCTCTCTTAAAAAAAGAAAAAAAAAAGCCTATTCAGTGATTTAAGTTCAATTATTTTTGTTTTTCTGTTTTAAAATGTCTACCTGATTTTCATACATATTCAAATTCTCTGCTAAAATTTCCAACTTTTCATTCCATTTATGTTTATTTTATTACCATAAAGCTTTCAGGGATACTGAGCTTAGCTCCTTACTACCTTACTCTGCCACAGCCTCAAGACCTGAGAAATGTCTGGGGTGAGGTAATGCAGGTTGACCATGCATTTATGGCAGACCCTTCCCTTTCAATGATTTTATCTCCTGGCCACTGTGAAATCCTGGAAGATTTCATTCTGCCTTTTAGAATGCCTTGGAGTAGTCCCTCAGCCTCACATGCAGTCCAAGAACTCAGCAGGTATGTTATATGGAAAATAAATCATGTTTGCCACTGCTTACTTTACCCCAAGATTCATCTGGGCCAGGAGCAGTCCTCAGCCTCTACCCACAGTCAGAAAAGGCAACCAGAGAAAGAAACATTGGCAATCATCAGCCCATGTTGGAAGGTTTCTCCAGTCTATAAATTCTAGCTCTTCTAGTTCTTTTTGTTGTCCCAGCTGTCTTTAAAATTATAATTTTATAATTTATCTGCCTTCTAATTATTGCAACAGTTCTTTTGGCCTGGTCTGACCTATATGCCATACTTGCATTCACTTTCCTTTTAGTACTTTGTCATCACATAGACTTTTAACTTTTGCCCCAAAGCATCTTAATATTCATAAAATTTTACATCGTGAAATTTTTACAGAAATGAATATTCTAAAAATAAATATAGACTTCTAAGTCATGTTATGTTTTTTACATGCTCATCTTGGGAATCAATGAACTACCTAAAATTGCTTCTCAAATTAAAAACAAATCTGGAATTTCCCCAAAAAGGATTTAAGATGGCTGCTCTAGAGAGAGCTCTTGCTAGGGGGACTCTGAACTCTGACAGAAATAAAAATAGAAATGTCTTGTTATTATAATGACCATTCAGTTATAGATTATTGACATACCTATAGCTCCATCTTGAGGAGTTGAACACTGGGTATACAGAAATAGACCCAGAGGCATGGAGAGGCAGTAGATTTCAATGGACACGTTCTGAGGAAGTAGCTTAGAGTGAGACAATGTATCTTTATTTGAGGTCAGTTGGCAAATGTAACTCAAAGGTATGACACATAAACCTTCTGTGTCCCTGGAGAGGGCTCTGTAATGACTTAGGTGTCACTGGAGAAATTATCGGGAATACTACCATGAACCATCTTCTTTCTGTGGTGCTGAGTAAGTACTTTACTTTGGCCCAGAAGGCTCAGGTTAAAGGAGGGAGAAACAACAAACAAATAAACCCTGAGAACCATATTGGAATGAATGACAGACAGGGATGTCAGTGTCTATTATCAAAAGACCCAGAGGAAAAAGGGAAGACGAGGGTAGAACTGAGTGAGTCAATAGTCCATAAATTTTTAAAGAAGGTAAATATTAGAGAAGAGGAAGATTGATCCAAGGAACATCCCTTCACCTGCAGTAGAAAAGCATCCTTCAGGTGGGGCATGGACAAATGAAACCCTGAGTACCTCCAAATTCAGTTTCATTCCATCAGAGAGTGAAAATGCTATTGGACCTTCGGATTAGCCCAAATAACTTTCTGGCCTGATGCATTTGCCAAAGAGAACGTTCTGCAGAGTTCTTGGGGGGGGTCTTTGTTCCCCACTTTATAATTACAAGAGTAGCTTGTTATATAAATAATTCATTCTCATTATAAACTTATAGGCAATACAGAAACCTTCTGCAGTTCAGTAAAACCTTTATACATTTAAACTTTAAATATCCAATACAGTGTTTTTACCAGTGTCTACCTAGCATTTTGCCCATGTCCCGATACTGGGTGAATGTCCTTTAATTGCTGAAACCTACTTTGAGGTCTGGTATTTGGGTGCTTAGTGCTGCTCTGCTGATTCAAGAATAGTAATCTGTAACCGACTAAACCCTGAGCACCATTATGGACACTTCTAGTTCTTGAACATCATTTCGTAGAACCTTGTTTAGTTGTATTAGTGGATAATTTAAACATCAAAAAAGCCTAGCCAAATATATATTTATTATTAGTATGTATATTTATAAAACACATATATATTGCTTTTTCACCCCATAACAATTTCATACTAGAAAAGCTAATATTTTTACTTAGAAATTAAGTATTAGTATATTTTGATATATATGCCAGAGGCAGCATGAGAACTGTTTGTTTTTGGCACAAACTGGCTTGCTTTTGATACTGCTCTCATGTCCTACGTGTCCCCTCTCTCTTGCACGTATTCAGTGTCATATCATTTTTTAGCTCTTCATACAAGCTTTCCTGGAAGATACAATTTCTTCCTCCTTTGATCATAATTACTTTCTCCAACAATATTGCTATTCCCTCTGCAGTTGGTTCAATGTAAGCATTAGGGGGGAAAAAAGACCAGCTGATTAAAACACTATGCTTAAGGGCTGGATGGAAAGAAATTTATCCCTCTAAAATTGCACTGAACATAAAGGGAGGAGATTGCCAATTCGAAGCTATGTGGGCACCATCACTGACTCCTGTTCCATATTGTCAGTTATAGTTCTAAGCCAGTAGGATACCAACAATAGAAATGGAAAGGAGGGGTGTGTGTGTGTGTGTGTGTGTGTGTACGCACGCACGCGCGATGGCAGCTGTTTGAATGCAGTCATCTCAATGCCCGACAGGGAAGGATTCATTTCCAATCACACTCCCGTGCTAGTTGGCAGGATTTCGTTCTTTGACAGTTGTTAGACTGAGGACTCCCTTGATTTCTCACAACACAGGCCTCTCCATAAAGCATCTTACAACATGGCAGCTCTCTTTATCACAGCAAGCAAGAGGACATGAGAAAGTGCCAGCAAGAGGGGGAGAGGTCCAGCTAGATGCAAGTCTGAATGTTTTGTACCCTAATCCCCGAAGTAACATCCCATTACTTTTGCTATATTCTGTTCATGAGAAGCAAGACATGAGTCCAACCTACCCTCAAGAAGAGGGGATCACTCAAAGGCATGAATACGCAGAGGTGGGATCACGGAGAGCTGTATTAGAAACTGCCGATGATGCCATCCCAGATAATTACCGCTTTCCGGCCAGTATGTTATTTCTCTTCAGAAAAATACCTAAAGTTCTAGAATAATGGTCTAGAATTAAATTAAATTAAAATAATGGTCTCTACAGCTTTGTATCCTTCTCCACACCCACGGAGTGATATATAAATGTAGTAGTTTGTTCCTCTTCCTTACCAGCAGACTCTAGCACGCTTCACCCACGCAGCAGAGACCCTCTACGTGTCTGCCTAAGCCAGACTCTTCAGAATCTATACACTATTGACACGCTGGTGACTATTTTTACCCATTCTGGAAAGCCAATCAATGTTCCACATTCCCCATTCTCAGCTCTCAAGAGTGTTGATTGCTTTCCACACCTAATCTTTTCTTCTCCTTGTCACCTGGGCTTCTGCAGCAACAATACCCCCGCCTACACTTTCTTTCTTCTTTTTGCAAGTCTTTTTCTCCAACCCCGTGCAATTTTAAGCATAAAATATTCTAGCAATGCATGCTCCTAAACAGTGTGACCTGACTGCTCACATCAGTTGTAATATCTAGCTCTTTTCAGTTCTCTTTTTCTTAGTTGAGCTCAAGAATGATTCTACACCAAAGAGAAATGAGATGGAAGGGCAGATAATTCTGGAAGACCATTCTAAGAATCACTAAGACTTTACTGAATAGTTTCTACCATTCTTTGGATGCTTACTTATATTGTTTGTATTTTCCCTTAAGATTTCAATTTTGATAAGTAAATGGTATTTACTAAGACACTAGGTTCTAGGAACTAAGGAAACGATGCTTAATAAAAACAAAAGCCTAAACCTTGAGGATTTTCTAGTATTATTATTGTAACTATATGCAAACACAATGCCATTCGTTTTTAAAAATAGTAATTTGAAAGATGTTCGGTGAAGGAAGAGAAGCTTTCTTGGAAAAGATTCACACAAACAAGATTTATTTAAAACAAAGTAAAAAAATAATATTTGGTAGTTTATGTTTTGAATTTTTAAAAATCTCTTAAGGATATGTTTAGAAGGCAAATGTATAAATTTTAATCATTTTTATTCATAGGAAAAGTGTAGGGTTTCATAAATTTTGCCACTAAACTTCCGTGACCTTTTTAAATTCCCTTTTTTCCCTTGTTTACAATCTGACTGAGCTGTAAAGGTGTAACCATTAACCAATCAAAATGAATACTAAAAGGTCAGTGCATTGCATATAATATAGTTGCTTTTCAAAACATGTGTAAGGCATTCAAATTCTGGCACATTTTTGCAAGTCCAAACTTGTAAAATAAACCATGGTGACATAAATGAGACCCAGGCTCCTGGTAAAACTCGTAATAAACATGAGAAGAAAGTCCGGCTCCCTGTCTTTCCTTTTTTATTTTCATAAATTTAGTCTCCAAAATTCTAGTAAGGTAGGGACAGAAAGGACATGAAATGAACAATGTTATGGATGTCATAAACTAACAATCCCGCAAATATTTTCTAGGCTGCAAATGTCAATTTAAGAACTTCCTTCAATGTACAAATTAGCACATGCACATATTTTGGAACTATGTGTGGGTTTTAATAATTTCCTAATAGGAACTATCAATTTTATCAGTTATTTGTAAATAACTGTTAATTATAAGAAGGCATTTTTGGTTTTCAGAAATTACCCCAATGTCTGATCAAAAGAAGGCCAATAACAAAGGTAAATATTTCTTTTCTACATGGTCAACTTGACTGGAACATATATTATTTCTATATAGTTTGTATCTTCCGTGTATCAAACAGAACAAGGAAATAATTTGTGAATTTTAACACATTTTAAAAAATTGTTTTTCTTATTGCCAACGTATTTTGACCATTCTGAAGAGGGGAAAAAAAGAAGGTTTGGTCTCTTTAGGAACGTATGTAAGCAATAAAATTAGATAGCTAAACATAGAAGAAAAAAACAGACTGACCTATTGATTAGGAGAAGGGAAAAGCAAAGTTCCCCAGTAACTTTAAAGCTACCAAAGCCTCACGGAACCAACGGATGCTGTTTCTGTTCTGAATGGAAGGTGAGGTCATGGAGAGAATGTTTGCCTACATGGTCTCATTTACAGAAAAGTTTTGAGAAGTTGGAAAAACTATGAGACAAGCAGGTATGATGGTTTGGAAATGAAACCATATACAGAAAGTATGTTACAAGGTGTTAGGATAAGCACCTAATTAAGAGCCTACAGGCTGAAGTGAGAGGACGCAGACTGGGAACTGGATTTTCACACCTCTGTGGTCCTAAGAAGAAACTGAAGGCAATGTCTTTTCAGAAGTTTTGGGCTTTGGGGCCTCTTAGAGGCCCAGAAACCTGTGGCTGCTAAAAGCAAAGGGCCAGACCTTGATCAAGTAACAGGGCTGGTTTTTAAAACCTAGTAAACTTCACGGTGAGCCCAGGTAAATTGTCACCCTCAAGACAAAGGGCACCTCAGTTACAGAATGAATAAGTCACGGGATAAAAGGTACTGCATGGGGAATATAGTCAATGATACTCTAATAGCAGTGATAATGTAATGCATTGCAAATGTAATGAATTGCCATGATAGTGTATGGTGCAGACGGTAGCCATACCTGTGGTATAGAGGTGTTGAGTCACCATGTTGTACACCTGAAGCTAATGTAACAGTGTGTGCCAACTCTATGCAAATAAAATAAAAATTTTCACTAGAAAAGAAAGGGCACTTTGAAATGCTTAAGCTTCCTGTTTCTCCAAAGACTGTTAAAATTTCCTATTAAAACTACTATGTCAGAGTAATTACTGCTTGATCTGCATTTGTGTAACTATTTTAATAGTTACATTCCTATAAGTCATGTGATATTTGGAATATTGCTGCGATCACTGGACCAATGTCACAAAATCTCCATGACATGTTGTAAGTTACTTCTAACAAAGGCTGAAATGGGTTCACGTCCTCTCTGGCTTTGATTCGATTCTAATTCTAGACCTGATTCTAATTCAAGACCTTAATTCTAATTCTAAAATTTTTCTATATTTAATTTTATTCATAAATAGAGTTGGCAATTTCTTCACATTTCAGCAAACTTTCCAGAAAAGCCTCACTCCATACTTGGCCAAAATCCCATTGAAAACACAGCTATAAATGTGTTATGAATGGGAGAAATGGAGTTCAGCCACCAAGAAACCAGGAGGGCTTTCTGGAAGTCTAAGGATGAATAGAATCCCCCTGATGGCTTAGTTGGGGGAAAGGACCCACAGCTCTGAGACACACAATACTAGGGTAGAGGCAGTTTTTCAACTTAAAACCCCTATGGCTATAAGAACTGGAAAGAAGAGCAGAAATGAAGAAGAATGAAGAGTTACCTATGGAAACAGCTATGTGCTCAACTCTCCACATGCTTCTTCCATCCTTTCCCTCAACCATGGCCCTCGTGCACAGAATAAGCCACAAAAGTACGCTTAAGATAATGACACACTTTGTCCGGGAGAGACTCGGAGAGAGCCAGACTTGAGAGGCCAATTCAGTGACCATTTGTGTAACTTCTCATCAAAGGGCAAAAAGGAGTTGGAGCACAGCACTGATGCCAGTGAGGAGAGATGTAGACCCAAACCAAAGCGGCCACCCAGCAGCCCTAAACCCACTTCCCCGCCATACTATTACTCATGGGCTCATGAGCAACCTTTAGGAACATGTGAGTGGGATCACCAAATCCACCACAATTAAACAGAATAAGAGGTTCTTGGAGTGGTTACAATGGTAATTTCTTCAATAGGGAGAAGGAGGGGATTATATCTATATTTTTAAAAGAAATGCTGGTTTTACTTAGACTTATGTGGTTGAAGGAGAGAGGTTGGAGGCATCTATATCCTCTTGCATAGTAAGGAATTAGAAAACATACTCAGTAGAGGAGCTAGTTGGTTTTTTCAAAACAGGTGACTGTTGAGTCTTAAAACAATTTGTTAGGGCATTGAAAATAGTTAATTTTACCACTAATTTCCAGAAGAATTGAAAAGTTGAAAGTTAAAAATACAATTAAAATGTGTTAAAATACAAGTTGACATTTATATCATCACAGATGAGGCAAAGGCATTGTTAAGGTGAAGCCAGAGCTGGATATCATAAGGAAAAGATGCCTAGATCAGCCAGATACAATTTCAAATCTCCACTTTCCCATATGTTTTCTTGTTTAGTAAAATCATTTAAAATATAATTTTAACACGATTATAAATACATCGATGTGTACACACATATAAACATGCATTAGCTGGCATAGAAAGAAAATGATAGAGTATATAAGACATAATAAGGTCCACATTATAACATATTTTTGTACTAATCATGTTCTTGTACATAAAAACAGTGCGGAAGTCCGAGCTGGACAAAGAAAGAGAATGTCCAGCGAAGGCCTAGACTTGTGCACGTGCGTGCATCTGTGTATGTGGTGTGTTCAGATGCACGCATGCTTACACAAGTGTTGATACACTAGGCCTGGCGAACCTCGTGTTGGGGCAGGAAATCAGGGCCTGACACGGGAAGATCCCTGTGGATGTGTCTGAACAGGAAAAGGAGCACAAGGAGAGAAAGCACCATTGCTAGTCATTCAGCTTTGAATTAGGAAACAATAGCTACATCTTATCATTATTATTATTTCCAACCACTCATTTTCTGGGTCAGTGACTACTTGGAGAAAAGGCAGAGATTGAGGATTTATGTTGCCAAAAGCAAACAAACAAAAATACCTCCCAGGTTTATGACTTTTCCATAGGATCCAATATAATTATAAACAACCATTCCAGAGCCAAATGCTAAACATTTGCGAGAAGAGCTGTTTTTTACATTACCTTCCATTTTTATTCACTCATTAGAAAAGCGAAACAGTTATTATACTAATGGTCCTCTTAAAAGTAACCCCTACATCGCGTTCTTGGTCATTTCATACTTCTTTAGACAAGTGTTTTTCCTTAATACTGCCTTATTCTGATCATTTATTAGAGCACGTTTATTGCCTGGATCTTAACGATGACTTCTATTTCTCTGGCCCAAACTAGTAATGAAAATAACCGCATGCCCGAGAGTTAGGTTTTAGAGGTTTACTGCCATTGCAGAGAATTCGTTTATGATTACTTCTACATGGTATTTCCAGAGAATCTCTTCACATTTCCCTAACATTTCACACTGAGATAATTGGGCTCAAAAGCCTGCTCAGGTCACAAGATAAAAATAAGTTCTCTACTCCATTCATAACTCCTTTGCTCACAACTGTATGTGTTGTATCAAGACAAATGACTTGTCTTAACATATGGAAGATAAGTCATATGAATTGACTGATAAAGTCATGTCTGAAACCCGCTTACTAGCAAAGAGACATTTTCTTTAGCACTACTTACAAAAATATTAACAGATATCTATTATTTAGGTAATACTACCATAATAATTATAAGGAATATACATAGAGACTGATTTCCTCTTCAAATACAAATTCAACAGAGATGCAAGTTTAAGTTTGAACAAACATTGGTGATAAAAATGAAACAAAACTTTGTAAGTATATGATATTCATATTTAAAATAAACCAGAATATGGTAAAATAACCCCACTGACACTTAATGAATATAGTTATTTAAAACTGAGACATAAAATCTTCTTATCCTTCATGTATTTATCCTTACTTCCTGGAAAGAGTGAAGATACCCATAAAGAAGATAAAATATCAATAAATTATTTGAAATAAAAATTTAAAGGCTGCCATGTTGCCATTTCACAATGATAAAGTTTTGTTCATTATGCACTTACCAATAAGTACTTTATCCATTTAGTTATGGATAGATGAAATGGTGGTTATGAACCAAATATTTTGGTGATAGGCAGTTGAAGTTAGCAAATTCATAATCAGTGATTCAAAAATTACCTGTGTGATACCTGTAATGAAAACAGGCATGAATGCTTGTATGTAAAAACACACCCTCAAACCTCTCTAATTATCAGGGATGGTCTTCTGCCAATCATACCTGCCCTACCTAAATATACAACCTTGTCTTTATTGGCAATCTCCTCAACACATAATATTCTCAAATTTCTCATAATACTACATACATGCATACATACATGTGCATATGTACATATACACACACACAAATGACCCTGTTACAATCCTAAGATCAAATTCTACCTATCAAATCTGTTTTTCCTAATTATTCCAAGTTTCTACAATAGGTGGTATTCACTTTCTGATCTTTTCCTTTTTTATAAGTCTTCATCTTTATCTGTCTTCTTCCTGCCTAGCTTTATTGAGTCAGTTCCCCCTAAGACCAGTAATGATTATGTAATATTAAAATTAAATGAACAGTTTCTATGTGGGTCTTATTGGACTTAGCATTTGGTTCTCTTGAACACACGCTTCTTGTTCTCAAAGAATTCTATTTCCTATTAATATGTAGAACACTCTTTTACTTAGATTTTCACCTGTTTCTCTGACCATCCCATCTTAATCCATTTTCTATAGTACTGCATTCTTCACTCATCTCTTTAATATTATCTTCAATAACCTGGCTTATCCTTTTTATTTTCTCATTATTTGTTCTGCATGACATGATCCATAACCATAACTCTATCATGTCTAATAGGCTTATGTCTCCACAATCAATATTCCCAGCTCAAATGACTCTTGTCATTTCTAAATCCTCTAATCTATTGAACACATACACCTGGATACTGTTCAGACAACACAAATTCTGCTTCTTTAAACATAATGACCATGTTCCACTCAAACTCTATTTGTGTAACACCTAGTTTTTTCTCCCTTCCAAATAACTTCTTCAGATTTGTGACCATTGGACTGCTAATTTCTCTTCTTGGATTAATGCTACAGTCTTGAGTCTTATTCTCTCCAATTGATCTAATCAATCTGATCATGGGTTGATCTTTGAGATAAGTCCTTCAAATATTTCCCACTGTCTTTATTTTTTTTTTTTTTAAGATTTTATTTATTTATTTATTCGACAGAGATAGAGACAGCCAGCGAGAGAGGGAACACAAGCAGGGGGAGTGGGAGAGGAAGAAGCAGGCTCATAGCGGAGGAGCCTGATGTGGGGCTCGATCCCATAACGCTGGGATCACGCCCTGAGCTGAAGGCAGATGCTTAACCGCTGTGCCACCCAGGCGCCCCTCCCACTGTCTTTAAAATAAATTTCACACTATTTAGCATTGTATACATAGACACTTATCTTCCATGATCTTCCGTTTGATGAACTTTTCCTTTAAACTACACCAATATTGTCAGGTTTTGTTGATTAGTAAGGTTCTTTTTTACCTTGATGCCCTTCTTCTTATCAAATGTCTTTCATGGGTTGATATTCCTCACTGCTGTCTACCTGCAAAACTGCTAGCTGATCTAATCCACCACAAGCTTTTTGGGAGACTTATTTGAAGTAATTGCCATCGATATTTCTCTTTGAATTTCTAAAATGTGTGTACCATGTTTCTGTAGCACCTATTTTACAGTATTGTTATTGTCAGCGTCTTGGGGGTAAGTCTACATGGTGGAAACAGTTGGTTGCCAATAGATATTCACTCTTTTTTTATTTCCTAATTTACAGAATCTTGTTACATTTGGGGGAGCAAAGTGCTAGAAATATTGATTTCCCAGGCTTTCTGGTACCCAAAGAGTTTCATATGACCTGATAGACTTGCGCCAATGAGATGTGTGACCAGAAGTCAGCTTGGCATGATTATAGGGAAAGAGAAATCTCAGCTGTTGCATGCCTTGTGTGCTCTTACTTTTCCCCTTTACTAGATCATAGAAACAATGTCGGTGGATGAAACAACCATTCTGTAACTATCAGAAAGAGAAATATATGAAGAAGGAAGAATGGAAGAAGAAAGTGTTTCTTTTGTGATGGTATCCTGAAGCCACTATACTAGACTCGGGTTTCTAGTTATACTAGTTGAGTTTCTGTTACAGGTTGTAGACACACACAATTCTAAGTGAAACATTTGCCAGCTGGAAAGAGGGCCCTTTGAAGGCAGGGACTTTGTCCTATTCAGTTCTATATGTCAATGACTAGCCCAATCCCTGACACACCATAGATGATACATACAATTTTTAACTGACTGAATAAATGAAAAAACCAAGACAACTCTATAATATAGACTCTTTCTCCTAAAATCAGAGCACTGGAGCAAAATGTCCAAATCTGAATATAAATAGACATAGAACAGAAAAAGTTACCCACAGTCTCAGAAACTTCTTTCTCCTTAGGTGGGTAAAATACATTTTATGAAAAGGAGAGTGTAATGAATTATTAGTTAGAATTCTGAGGTCAAGTCTACAATTTTCTTATCCTTCAATTATCCTTTAGCCTGAGAAAAATAGCATGACACTACTGTTGCTGAGTTCCAATTAACACAGCTAAATTGTTGAACCCTGTCAGTTAAATTACAAACTATTAAATGGCAAGCACCAATTTTCCTCTCTAAATTCTGACTGCTTTAAAGATATCTGGGGGACTTTTTTTTTTTTTTCCTTCAGAGCAAAAATTTTTTTTTAAGATTTTTTTTATTTATTTGACAGACACAGCCAGCAAAAGAGGGGACACAAGCAGGGGGAGTGGGAGAGAAAGAAGCAAGAAGAAGTAGAGGATGTGGGGCTCAATCCCAGAACCCCAGGATCACGCCCTGAGCCAAAGGCAGACGCCTAACGACTGAGCCACCCAGGCGCCCCCAGAGCAAGTTTTACCTATTACTAATGGAAAGGAAAGCCTATCCAGCTACCAATGACTAACTATCCTTAAAATATTGTAGGAGAGACAGAACAACTTGCGGAAGTTGCAGAAGGGCCAGTTAGAATTCTAGCAAAGCATGACAGTCTGATTTTTGAATAGACCTTTCTTGTCATGCAGTTAATAAGAACTTGCTTTCAAATTCAACAAGTCACACCATGGGTAAACAGAAATGCTTAGGACTAAAGGAACACAACTTCCTTCTATCACCTGGTGTTCAGTCTGTCGTTATTTGCATATGCTTGGGGGTAGTCATAGTTTATGTGCTTAAAATGTAAGACAGCATTAATCCTGCATTTCTTCAAATCTCATATTTGAAACTATTAAAAGCTGTCAGCCTGTAGTTTTGCTAGCCCATATAACTGGAGTAACCTCTTTTTTGCTGATCACCTTGTTATATGGTGTCTACCTCCTAAATAAATTATCTATATGTCTTTTCATTTTCCCAGTGGATTCTCTCTGTCAGGCACCTTGATTTCCCAGCTAGACTCTTCTAATAGGATCCTGGTTGGTATCCTGAGCCCACTCACAAACACAAATCCCAGGTCACTGCCTAAAAGTAACTTTGCCAAGTCAGTTTCCTCACTGCAGCCAGCGTGACCTATACCTATCGCAAATATCTTAACACCACTCATATCTTAAAACATGTAAATAGCTCCCAATCCCTCTATAGATAAAGTTGGAAGTTATTATTGTTCACAGTATCTGCAAGATTAGGCCCCTTTCCTTCTTGCTTTCATTTCATGCCAACCTAAGTATTTGTACTTTTTTTTTTTTTTTTGCTTCAGATGTACCATTGTCTTGTTTTGTCCTTTACAACTGTTATTTAACATTCTTCAAATGTGCATCTTTTCAATTCTAATATTACCTGACTTGGTTGCCTTTCAGGTCCTAGGATTTGCTCTTATAAAAAAAATAATATAGACATACATATATAATATACATACAGATAACACATATATATACACACATATATATATTGCATATATATATATTTTTAGAGAGTCAAAGTCCAAAAGAAGGAATAGTTAACAAAAAGATTTAGACAGAGGTGCAATTAAAGGCCAGATCTTGGATAGAATAAGAAAAAGCAGGAGGTGCTTACAACAGTATTGGTGGAGAGGTTATGAAAATGAGGTGACAGAAGTGTTCATGGTGATGGAGAGAAGGTTCTAGAAAGAAAACCGTGAAAAGGGCAAAATCAAGAGAATTTGGGGACTGTGCGATTTTGAGCATCTGCTAGAGCAACCATGTGGAAATGATGAACCAAGGAGGATCTTTTAAATATATATTCCAAACTGGACATGTACACCAGAAGCAATCTGCACGGATATGGCTATCAGACTTTGGAGAATTAGAGTTGATCAAGGATTATTTGTGTGTCTAGAAAATAAGTGATCTTGGGATAGAGACTTAGGTAAAAATGATATTAAAAGACAACAGACAGATGATAGCAGAGGAATGAGAGAAGAAAGTTCAAGAGGCAACGGGAGATCCAGAGGTTTGGACAGGAGATGCAAAGGAGAAAGATGTTTCTGCAGATAGATTTAGTTAAGTATCTGATACTACCGAAATTTGTCTAGAATAGGACTGAGAAGTCAACATGACAGTCTATGACCACATGTGAGAAACAAATTTCATTAGAATGCTGAAAATTAATAGCATATTGTATAGTTTATTAGGAAGGTTTATGTGATCACAGAGCAAAGACTGAGTACAGAATATGCTGTTTTTCATTGCACAGAAAGGCAGACATGAGGAGATGTGTCCAGAGCCCAAAGGCCTGTCGTCAACTTTCATTACTGCAGCCTCCTCTGCATGTAGGACTGAGCTTCTTGATTTTGCTGAGCATTACTTTTTCCAGTGCCCAAGAAGGATTAGAACACTGCTTTCCTTGCAGTGTGATTATCAGGATTAAATGACCATTGACACATGTAAAAATCAAGGAGGAGTATCTGGAAAATCATAAATAATCCATAAGGATTTGTTATTATTACTGTTACATTACTGTAACCAAATTATCCAGCATACAGTGGATCTAATAGGCAGTATTCTTTATTGGGAATCTTAGAACAGAGGAATTTCAAGAAAATAGGTAAAAGAGCAGCCAACAGAACATAAGAGGTGACAACTGTCACCCAAAAAGGGGTAACTAATGGAATAAAGTTGCTGCACTAGAATAAACAGGTCAGATGCAGGAATTAGCTTCAGAAAGAGGAAAGTATTATCTTACTCTGCAATTGAAGGGCCAGGTACAGAATAGAATAATAGGTTGCAACTTTCATAGGGAGGAAAAAGAAAAAACAACTTGAAAGACTTCATGTTGGATGGATTTAGTCATTTCCGGGAAGAAATCTGCTTCCTGCATAGTGTGATGAGCCTTTGGTGATAACTGGGTTTGAGAAGAGAGAAAATGGTTTAACCACCATGCTGAGTAATAAAGGAGATATTGAGCCATGGAGGTGATTCGACTATTTTGTCTGTCTTACGTCATACCCTCCATATTGCTTTAACCTGTAAACTTCCATGTTCATAAGTGTCTACGCTGTGGGCTCTGCAATATATCTTTTTTTTTTTTCCAATCTATAAAAGAATCTATAAAGAGAGTAACAGGAACTTTTCAAAGAAAGATAAAAGAATCATATTTTCTGGAATATTCTATCTTTAATTCCTGGCAATTATAAATATCTACTTTAAAACTAAAGAAACCCAGTAAGTGGTATATTAACTTTTTAGAGTAATGTAGTAAAAGAAATGGCCCTCATATTATTCCGAAAGACTACGCAGTTAAGAATTTTCTGATATTGGGAAAATTTGGCAATTTTTTTAAAATATGGTAAAACTACACATATCATGAGAAGCTGTCCTAAGAAAATATAAATTAACACAGAAATAATTTGTCTCATGTATTCCTCAGGTATTTGCCAATTTGGATAAACAAGATCTTAGCTCTCTTTTGATAGAAATAATAAAAGAAGGAGTTATGTCTTATACCCAAACATGTCTAGGAATCAGCTTCCCGGAAAAGGGAAGGAGGGATCTGAAGTTGAGCTTGGAAAATAAATAAATACACCAAGTTGATAGGACATTGGACATCCTTCTGCTTGGTTACCTATTTTTCACTTAAGAACTTAAATTTATTTCTGAAACTGTCACTCAGTAAAAACTATTAAAAGAAAAAAAAGAAGGTTTCAGTGTTAGAATGGGAAAAATCACGTGATCAATCCCAATTCAACATATCCAAACAGATTTCACAGAAAACGATATCAAGCGATAATATGAATACATTAATGTAGGTAATAACACTTAGAAAGAAAGTAAAGTTTGTATATAGCCTAAATTATTAGGAGGGTTTATTGTAGTCCCAAAGGAAGGACTATCACCTCATCATTTTGTTGGAAGGTGATTTTATGCAGGTATTTGATAGTAGATTCAGAAGTGTTTAACGATAAATTTCTTTATCCGGAGGCTTTGAGACTAGAAGATCCTAATTAGGAATATTTTGGCATCTATAACAGGAGTGAAGTCTTTGGGTCAAAACTAAAGTACTGCAAATCATGAAAAATAGCAAACATACCGATTACCTAGGGCCTTACAGACACTGTTACCTTCTCGTTTATGTTTGATATGTTATCCATCTCTAGTGCTTATCTCCGTTCACTTTCATTTTCTCTTCATCTTCTAATGTGCTTTAAACAATTTATTCAATAACCCTAGGACAAATTTTTACAATTCTACCCACATATAAAATTGTTGTAAGCATTTGTTCGGAGTAAAAAAAATTCTAACTTGGAGTGTGCATCAAGTGAAGACCCTCAGTTAAGCACTCGTCCTACCCTGAGTCTATTTTTTATCTGATAATGTGAAATGACCATTTATTTTCACACATATGGCTCAAATGAGATTCTTTCTTCCCTTCCTCAAAATTTAATTTAATCCTTGGTTTTCAAATCTTGTATCTACTGTGAATGCCTGTTGAGATTTTTTTTCACTTTTTTAGTTTTCCAAATTGGGAGTCCATTTTTTTTTTTTAATTGATTGTTAGGATGTCTTCATATAGTTGGACCTGGGACCTTAAATTGGCACAACCATTTTGGAAAAAATGATTAACATTATTTACTAAAGTTAAATGCATATATAACTGATGACCAACAGCAAAATAAACACCTGTATGGCCACCAGCAATAAAATGAAATAAAAAAATCTATACTTATTCAATAGAATGCTACACAGTAGGGAAAAGAATAAATCAATGGTATATAAATATAGATGAATTATACAGATATAATTTTGAGTGAAGTAAAGATAGCAAATACTATACACCTCCATTTATATGAAAACCAAAATAGGCTAAGTTAATCTATGGTAACAGAGGTTAGAATCATGGCTACCTTGGACACCATTGATTGAGGGGGAGTGAGAGAGATATTTTTGGGACTCTGAAATTGTGCTAGATCTTACAAATGCATAGTTGCGAATTTATTATGGTGAAACACTTACGATTACTATATATGCTCTACTTCAACACAATTTTATTCGCTTTTGTGCACAACAGTAAACTATCACATATAATATGCAGTTATTTGGAACAGTTCCTGATTTAGGCATTTCATTGATTAGAAGGCAAGCAGAAACAAACATTAATTCCAAAATATAAAGAATATTTTTCAATGACAGATGAAAAATGTGTGGCCCTATAAAATATACAGTAGAATGCTTGCTTTCAATGTATTGTATTCTAATGACAGTTGAACTAAATTACATGTGCTATTCCTAAAAATACTCAGTAAATACCAAATGAAGGGGTTAAAATTAAACCAAGGCTACATTTTTAACAGTTAATTTACAATGCTCCATTATTCTGCTTAATAAACAATTTTATGCTAGAAATAAGCAAGTTTCTGTATTCACATTATCTTTACCCAAGAGCATATAACAAATATCATTGATTACTTGCAAATCACAGATTGTAGATTCAGAGCTCAAAACTAAAGCTCTAAGGATATAATTCAATTAAAACGATCCATAATTGTGAATTCACCTCACCAGTGCCCCAAGACAAGAGCTTTCTCACATCATTGTGAATTATTTTAATGATCATGGCCTGCACAGAAAAAATTGAAAAGCTAAGAATATCCTAACCCCTTTGCAATTAAAACAAAACTTCTCTCTGATGTTTCTTTATTTCTTAATTTTTGTAAAAATAATTCCTATAAAATGATGCTTGTAATTTCTAGAAAAATATGAACATAAAAGCTTGGGTCAGATCAATGACTCAACTAATTCAATATTTTCTGACAAGTACACATTTTCCAGGATGGTGGGGTTGTCATCTACAAGGTCATTGCAGAAAATGTGGTAGGGTCCAAAATACTCTTTACCAAGCCATTTGGATTGAAAATTTCAGCTGCGACCTCTGCGAGGCACAGAGATCCATCCATAAGTGCCTAGTCAGCTCCTGTCCTTCTCTTCAGTACAATTCCAAACTGCCACCATTCCCTGTCAGCCTTCTACCAATCAATCTTTGCAAAAGGAAGGCTAAGACCCTACATCCTCAAGTTGCTGTCTACTGTAAAATAGGTTATAATTATTCCACCCATGATCTCTGAGTGTTCCTCTCTAATAAATGGGGAATGAATCTGACCTACTTAAAATGAGTACCTGTGAGAATATAATTTAAAAACTTATATAAGGTAGTTCTGACTTCCGGAATGGTAAAGACTCTGAAAATCTACTTTCCCATAAAACCAATGAAAACGCTGAGAAGAACCGTCAAAATATCAACTTCTTAAGAACTCTGGGAATTAAAGATTTCAACAATTTGACATTAAGAAAGATGATGAATCTCAGTAAACTTTGTGACATTTAATTTGCCCTATTCCCATCCCCCTCTTTCCAGCTCTGTGGTAGCCTCAAAAATGAATAGCCTCAAACTATACTGAAAAATCAAGAGCAAAGTTGTCACTGATGAGGCTCCATGGATGGGGCACAATGTGTTTGGAGCTCCCTAAAAGCCCCAATCTCAGCATATTACCATTTTTTGACCTGAGGGTTTCCTTGAAACCCCCAACCACAGGCCTTGTCTTTATTTTACCTGAATCCTAGCTCTCTCAGGAAAAGTAGCCTTTTCCCATGGGTATTTGCCAGAAACTATCAGTGACAATGGTTTAACATTTCAGTTCCCCAATGTGGTGATAATGGTTGGGGCAAACCATCAGTTGACCAACAGCCTTAAAAGAAATCCTGGGGAATGAGGAGTGAGACGTACCTATGGGGCTTTGAAAAACTCGGACATCTGACTGAGAATGTAAAAGAACACACACATGTGTAGTGCTACGTGCATTCCCAGAGAAACCTGAGAAGGCCTGAAACTCCCTGCTGACTGACCTTGGAGCCTGTGAAAGCAGGAAGTAAAGCGCTCTAGCTCTCTCCCTAAATCCGCTCTAAAGGTTAATAAAGACTTGCTAATTATCAAGGGCTAGGGTTATCTTTCAGGCCATCTCTTTGACAGCCTTAGAGCATTTGACAAGGTTTCCTGGGCCCTCCTTAAAACCCTATGCCTTTGTTTTTCTGACTATATTTCTTCCTGACTTTTAGTTTCTTTTTCTATCCATTTCACTTCTAGTATTTTCCCCTGCCTGTTCTTAAAAATTGTGATTTCTCTGAGCTTGGTCCATTTCCTCCCCAGACTTCCATGCTGTTTGCTTTTTAAGGGAAATCTCATCTATTTAAACGATACCAATCACTGAATATATGTTTATGAATGCCAAATCTATAACCGCTTTTTCTCCAGACCCTTCATAGTCAGTTTCTAAATTATGCCTTCTGGATGTCCCATAGGTCCCACGAAATCACTGACTGTTGATGGTATCCAGAGAGCACAAATGAATTTCAGTTTAGCATTAGAATATTACCTTGGAAATTCTAAAGGTTTTGATTTTGGTTTATTTTTCCCTCTCAAATCATATACTCCTAACTTCGTCATCACATGCCAGAGGCACAACGAAAGCTATCCAGAATTTACTCTCAGGTATATAATTGTTATTAAATCCTGAAAGGAAGACTATGAAACAGACTCACTTTTCAAAACAGAGCTTTTTATTCCCTAGGAGCAAGGGCATAATCTGAGGCTGTAATTATTGATTTTAAATATTCCCGTTAGAAATGACTTGAGGTAGTATGCATAAATTAATTGGATGTTTTAAACCGTGAGCCACCCATGTTTAAACTCTTTCATCCTAATTGCAAAGAAATTCAAATTTAAATTAATTTCCTCTAGTTTGTTTGCATCCTAATTAAATGATAGCCAGGGAGAGCTCTGGAAATAGTGAACATATGCATAAAAATACATTGAGAATCCACTATGGACGCGCCGGTCCATGGTAACCACCATAATCTGTGTACAGACACTTTCAAGCTCAACAGGGTACATGTAAACAAGCTAGCTAATTATATCCCCAAGGAGTGGGGTTGCTAAGCCCTGTATCAGTCACCTTTCACTGAAGAATAAAACATAGCAACTGTTTGAAGGTGAGCAGTTTGTTGGTAAATTTGCATATCAGGTAGTAAAATCTTAAGTCCCACCCCCCAACATTTTTTTAAATTTAAAAAGTAACATAGTAAGATAATATCTCAATGCTTTCATTTTTCAGAATTCATTAACTGGCAATTCATGTGTTTCTTATTTGATGTTTTAATGAGATGGTCAGTTTCCTTTCCCTTAGTAGGCTTGTATGGTATATTGCTAGGTAGTGCATACCACTACTAATGTCCATAAAAGTTTTTAATTCCCAAAGAACTATAATAAATATTTTAGTACCAGTTGTAACTAGGAGATAATATATAAATATACAACAAGAAATTGCATTATTTTGCCGTATCCTACCTAATTTCTACTTCGGATTTTTGAGTAGGGGGTATGAAAAATGTGACTATAGCCAAAGGTTAGTCATTATTTAGGTCTCTGAAGTTGGCCATGGCATAAGGAAGATGGTCTAGGGACAGACAGATATACCCTATGTTTTTGGAGAACTGGCTTTAATGGGATAGTATAACCTGGCTTTCAATTACAGTCTCAGGCACTTAGGTTTTTGGTCTTAGCTAATCCTCCTAGTCAACATTCTTCCAAAAAGATACCATAGTGGACTGTAACTAACTTTGTATCTCAAATATAAACTGACATATCCAAGAGCAATCAGTGTAATCCAAAAATATACATCACGTAAGACATGAGGATATGATCCGTCAATTCACAGAAAATTGAGCACAATTGGACAGTATATGAAAAATCCTTACACTTGCTAAATGAGTCTCGCAAGTTTTTGCAATTAGTTAATACATATTTAACTATGAATTTTAAAAGAGGTCAATGTAAGCACCAAAGCAGAATCTCCTAAGTTTTCTTATTTTCATTTTAATAAAATAATGAAAACTGATAGGGAAGTTAAACCAAACTCATTAAAGCAGTAGTATTTTTTTTTCCATCATTTTATAAAATGACCTCAATTTTAATACGGTATCTACAACATATGTTTAAAGATCCAAACGTTTTCTTTTCTTTTTTTTTTTTTTTAAGATTTTATTTATTTATGTGACAGAGAGATAGCCAGCCAGAGAAGGAACACAGCAGGGGAGGTGGGAGAGGAAGAAGCAGGCTCCCAGCGGAGGAGCCCGATGTGGGACTTGATCCCAAAACGCCGGGATCACGCCCTGAGCCGAAGGCAGACGCTTAACGACTGCGCTACCCAGGCACCCCGATGAAATGTTTTCTACTTCACCTTAGTATGTGTTAAATGATATATTTTGTATTATATATGTTATATGTAATAATATTTTGACTTCTGGGAGTCCAAGAATTTAAATTTAATTACAATATTTAATAGTTCCTATACTGTTCAGTCCTTATTTTTGTGAGAAATAGGGAAATGTATCAATCTTCTTAATTGCTGTTATAAGTAACATAATCCTTGTGAATTACCTTGCGCAATATTTGACTCTTCTTTTTTCTTCCTCTGAATTTAATCCCCCCCCCACCCCGTTTAATTTGTATAAGGAAATATATGCTTGCTACTTGTAATTTTTTCTCTTTATCCTCTTCTTCTTGGCAGGAACATAACACAGAGTGAAAGGGGAAGAAAGTAAAGCTTAAGAAAAAATGATGTGGCTTAAAAATATATATGAAAATGCCAAGTTCATCTTAAAGACTCGTAGTGAAACTGGAAATGACTGGTAGGCCACCCTAGTAGTTATCCTGTATGTACAAGTTTTATGTCCATGGAATTCTACAGCAGAAGCATCCATTGGATTAAACCTGATATCATGATTGCAGTTTTTCATCTAACTAATGCACAACCTCATATGATCGGACAGTGTATTTTACAACATGACGTATCACGTAGATTAATGAAATATCAAAAGAAATGTGCCATACAGAAACTTTCACAGCAAAATGAATAAAGGGAGCACAGTTTAGATGATAGACACCTCAGTCTGTGGTGGACTTGTTAGCGCTTTAATTTTTTTTTAATGTTTTTTAAAGATTTATTTATTGGCAAGAAAGAGCATGAGGGCATGAGTGGGGTGGGGGACAGAAGAAGAGAATCTCAAGCAGACTCTGTGCTGAGCAAGGAGGCCAAGGATGTGGAGCTCGATCCTACCACCCTACCATGACCTGAGCTGAAACCAAGTCGGGCGCTTAGCCAACGGCACCACCCAGGCGCCCTGACTTGTTAGTTTTTTTAAAAAGTTTTATTTTGAAACAGTTTTAGACGTGTAGATATGTTGCAAAAACAGTACTTTCTATAGTTAGATACATGCACATAGTAAAATTATTCAAGCAAGTGACAGGGATAAAGTATTAACTTATCAGCAAATCCCATAGAATGTCACATCCAGAAGCAACCAAGCCTCTTGACAATCCTCCTTGACTTTGAGCTTATGGCCTCCGGAACTATCAGAGAATAGATTTCTGCTGTTTGTTTAAGCCACCCGTGCCATGAGGACTTGTCTTAACAGCCCTAGACACGCGATACAGTGGTCACAAATTGTTGCACATATGCATTTTCAGTGCATTTGTGAAGTTTTACTTGTAATATTTACACTCGATGGGCCTTACCGATATTTTCTGTGGAACTAAAATACGGTCATTTGTCTTTTTCTGAAGGTTACCGGGGTGCGTGGGAAGAAGGTGCACTCAGTTATCAGAGTATGAATTTCAACATCTATTCATAATATCTACATTATTGTCTTCCCCCTCCCCACCTCTACTTTGTCCATTTTATGTCTCCTACTGTGAGCGTTATGTTAACGTTTCCCTACTACTATTGTGATTCTCCTCATCTCTCTTTGCATTTGCTAATGGTTTTTGTTTGATAAAGTGACTGTTGTGTTAGACGGGGCATAAGTACTCATACAGGTTATTTTTCATTGTGAATTGTGGCCTTTACCATTAAAAAGCACACTTCTATATCTTGTTTAATGCTTTTGCTCTTGAATTCTCCTTTATCTGCTATCAAGATTGCTACCTCTGCTTCCTTGTGGTTTTTACTTTTCTTCCATCTGCCTAGTCTATTTTTGTTTATCCTTTTTGCCCCATTCTGAATCACTTTGTTTTGTTTATCTTTTGTACAAAGTATATAGATGTATCTTGCATTTTGAGTTAAGGTGAAAATCTTTTATCCTTTAATAGGAAAGTTAGGTGCACATTTGTATCTACAACAGCTATTTTTGGTCTCAGTTCGGTCATAATATTTTACGGTTATCTATATTCTGATATATTCACTATTTTTCTTTCTCTGGAAATTCATAACCATGGCCCTTGAACATATGCATGTATACACGTACAGATGTATTTTTTAAAACAGTATTTATTGTTTTAGTGTTTACCTGAGTTCTTAAACCTTTTGCATGGCCTGAGTCCTCTAATATTCCACTTAACTTTTATAATCTGATTTAGTTGAAATTACTCTGCGTGGTGCCTTCCCTAATTCTTTGGTTCTCTTTTCTATTTCATGACCCCCTATTTTCTTTTGTTTCCTTTCGTCAAGCAATTGCTAGAGGGCATATTTTACCTTCTTGCCCCCTGTCTCCTCCCTGGGAGCCATGCATTTTGAAGACTGCCCTTCACATAGCATAAATTTGTAAGTCTTTTCCTGGGATTCCAAGTTCAGCTCTCTCCTTGTTCAGGCGCTATTTATGTATGTTCAGACTCATGAATTACAGTCTTTCTGGTGTGGGTTTTATATAAACCGTGGGCCCTATTTCTAGCTTCCTTCTTGTCTCTGCCCTGTAGCTATTATCTGTTGGTCTCTGCTTGTCACAACCTACATGAGGGTGGGTAGAGGCAAGAGAGTGAAACTCTCCAGCAGACATTGGCTCCTCAGAGTTATTTTGGAGGTTAGCCATTCTCTGCCCTCAGGCTATGCTGAAGTTGCCCTGTTTGTGCTGCTTTCTTTTTCTTTTCTTATTGTTCTGTGTTGTTTTTGAGGAACTCATAAGAAATGGGTGCTATGAATTGAATTGTGTCCCTCCCCAAATTCCTATGTTGAAACCTTAAGCTACTACTTGACTGAATGAAGATGGGGTTTTTAAGTTTATTCAAATAAAAGGGAGATCCTAACAGTGGAGTCAGGATCCTCTGATAGAACTTACAAGAACGGGGAGAGACAGCACACTCTCTCGCCCTCTCCCTCTCCAGAAACCAAATCTGCGAGGACCCAGATCTTGGAACTTCCCAGACCCCGGAGCTGAGAGGAAATGAATTTCCGTTGTTGAAGCCACTCAGTTTATGTTATCTTATTATGGCCACCTGAAGCAGAGGAGTGTGACGGGAGATCCAGGCAACCCCACTGTTTTCACCTACTAAAGTTCCAGCTAGTTAGCTTTTGTACTCTGCTTGTAATCAAAACTGATAAATTTAGTAAATTTATCACAAAATTCTACATGGTCCCGCAGGTAGATTTGAGCAAGTTCTCACTTCACCCCCCCTTCATTTTTCATCAAATAGAGACTATATGTAATCCCACGTAGTATTGATTTTCAAAATGTTTGCTATTAGACATCAATCATAAATCCAACATGTACTCTTACAGCTTCCCTTATAATTATTTGAATTTAACCATAATTTTGAGACACATATGGTCTCCCCCCTAGTGGCTCCAACAAGGAGTTTCAAGCACACTGGAGGACAGGAAATACTTCAGCATCTAGTACATTTTAAAGCTGTGCTACCTTATGGAAGTTTCTAGGAGATGAGAGGCAAAGAGAGACTTCAGAACTGAGTCTATAACCTTGTATGTTGTTCTTGACAGGGAGAAATGTAAAGGAAGATCTTTTACCAAGAAACACAACAAAAAAACCTTTTGAAATGCAGTTATGAAAACAAGATGCAAAGATCCAGAACAATAAAAAAGTTAAATCATGTATTACATGTGAGTCTCATTTGAAATTTGATTGTATATAACAAGGATCATAGAGGGCTCCATGACAGAAGTACTGCTTAGGAAGAGCCCTGACAGAGTTTGGAGTTTTGGAGAAGCTGGGAGAAGTCTTCAAGTCACGGAAAACATGGGCTAGGTCACCATCCCACCCAGGTAGAGTTAGTTGCTTCTACCCTTAAGCTTCATAGGGTGCTACCAGATTATCAATAGCTTTGAGTGCTGAAAATTTCTATTACTGATCTTTGTGTCCATACTATTAATGCCCTAGATTTACAAATATTAATGACATGCATTAAGGCATGAACAAATGCTAGAGTGAGTGAACGAATAAAGTAATGTAATAGAAGCAAAGGTAATAGTAACTGTAAAATATATCATGACTGCCTGCGGGTGTGGGTCCACCTGAGTGTATTAGTGTTCCATTGCTGAGTAACAAGTCACCACAAACTTAGAAGCTTACAACGACACACACTTTTCTCACAGTGTCTATGGATCAGGAGTTTGGGCACTAAGTATCTGGGTCCCTTGCTCTTGGTCTCTCAAGGCTGTGGTCAAGGTATTGAGCTGGCTGCATTCTCATCTGGAGGCTTGACTGGAAATGAATCCACTTCCAGGATCATGGACATTGTGGACCAAATTTATGTCCTTGCAGCTGTGTGGCTGAAAGACCTGGCTTTCTGCTGGCTGTTGGCTGGAGCTCACCCTCAGGTCTTAGAAGCTACCACATGGTTCTCGGGCTCTCTCCATAGGCAGTTCACAATACGGCTGCTCACTTTAAAGTCAGCACAAAATTCTTTTACTTCAGGAAGGAGACTTGTCCCTGTTTCAGGGATGTCACTTGGCCAATCAGGCCCATCCAGGTTAATCTCCCTCTTGATAAACGCACTTGGGATCTTTATCATCCCCGCAAAATCCCTTTACCTAGACGTAGTGTATTAGCAAGAACTGAGTCACAGGTTTTGCCCAAACTCAAGGGAAGGGGATTATACAAAGGCAGGACCTTGTGCGGAGAGTTCACCTTAGGCTGAGCCCACCACAAGGTGGAGCAATTTCAACTTAGTTTGATGAGGTCATCAGTGATGGGCTACCTACTATGCTCCAGACGCTCAGACTTCGACTAACCAACAAATAATCACAGTTTATTTTGTTAAATGTCCAGATAAAGATATGGTCAGGGAAAGAAAAGGGCAAAAGCAAGAACACAAAGCTCCATCCGGCAATCAAAGGACAGATTCTTGGAAAAGATCAGATATTAGGAATGCAAAAGTATTTCAAAAGGTGTTGAGAGGGAATAAGAACATTGCAAATAAAGAACAGCCCGAGCTGTGGCAGAAAGACACAAAAAGAACACGGTGTATTAAGAGCCCCGAGAGGACTTAGTGTCGCTTTTGCATCGACTGCAAGGTAGGTGATGCTGGAGTAGTTAGCAGGAGACCCGTGGGAAGATTTAAGTGATTTTTAAGGATTTGGCCATTATTCTCTAGGACAAGTGATGGGAAATCCTTGAAGGGCATCAAAAAAGATTCTGGGTGGTGATATAAAGGCAATTTTAAGCATATTGAGACAATGGTCAAAAAACATGAAACTTATTTGGGAAGGGATGATAGATATGGAGATAAGAGGACTTATTTCAGGAAAATTTGGGAGCTCAGACAACAATACTCAGTAACTGGATGCAGGGTCCAGCAGAGAGAGGGAAAGCAAGTGATATTCTGAATTTTAGGGAAGGGAATAGACAAATGGTTAACATGATAAATTGGGGTAAAAAAGAGGCAAGAGTAAAATATTAGCTTTTCTGGCACTGCTTTAACAAATTACCACAACCTTAAAGGCTGACTATAAATGTGTTACCTTACACTTTTGAAGGTTAGAAGTCCAACATCTGTCTCACTGGGCTAAGATCAAGGTATAAGCAACACTGCATTCCTTTTTGGGGGCTCTAAGGAAGAATCACCTATCTCTCCCTCTTCCATTTCTAAGAACACTTGTGATGACATTGGATCCATCTGGATTATCCAGGGTAATTTTCCTACATTAAGACCAGCTATTTAGTAAGCTCACTCTCATCTGCAACCTTAATTCTCCTTTGCCATGTAATGGCATATCCACAGATTCCAGGGATTAGAACAAGGCTATCTTGTCCTAAGGAATATCTTGCTGCTGAAGAAGGGGGCATTATTCTGCCTTTCACAGTCTGGCCTCAGGACTCCATTGATACTCACGCATCCCACATATGAAATACCTTAATTCTCTTCCAATTTCCTTAAGGTTCTCCTCATATTACAGCATGAACTCAAAGTACAAAATTTCATCTACATCCCATCGGCACAAAAGTCCCAAATTATTCCCCAAACACATTAGTACAGGTATTAGATAATAGTTAACGGGTATTCTGGTTCAAGAGAGGTGAAAATGTAAGGAGAAAAAAAAAAAAAAACAAAAAAGGAGTCAAAGGTGCCAAACAATTTCATAATCCAGAGAGGCCAACTCCATCAGGTGTCAAGGCCTGGGCACGATCCTCTGTGTGTCTTGGCTCCAAGCTCTGAGCTTGAGGCTAGGCCCTCTGGATCATTCCCTTTTCATGAAATAAGGCATGTATTTATAGCTCAGTAGTTTAAACAGACTATTTCCTCTCTGTAGAATTCCGGAATTCTGAAGGCCCTCTTTGATTCTGCACTCTGTTCCTTTCTGTCCAAGTTGGCAGTGTCTCTGTTCGTGTAACATTCTCAAAAATTTTGTGTATATGCTCTGTATTTCATACTATTCGCTTAAGTAGACAAGAGGGAAGTCCACAGAGGTCTCCTAGATAATCCCATCTCTACTTTCAGCTTCTGCTAACATCTATGAGTCACTTCATCTCTTCAAATAGCCTTCTGTGTAATAAAATACTCTGACCTTTTGAGCTTCCTGAGGCGTTAGCAAAAGATTGTTCAGCACAGACTTAGTTTTCTTAGGCTACATTTTCCTGACAGCATATCTCTTAATTTTAATGTCTTTTGTATTATGGGAATTTCCCAACTCATCAAGCCCTGGTTCTTTTTTTCTTTCTTTTTTCTTTTTTTAAACAATTAATACCTTAATTTATTTCTTTTTCTTGCATTTTGCTAGAAGCAGCAAGAAGAAACCAGGTTGACCCTTTAAAACTTTGCTGGGAAATCTCAACGAAATGTCCAAATTACATGGACATGAACTTTTGTCCTTTCCATATAACTGCAGGTGATTCCAGTAAGCTTTCTGCCACTTCATAACAAGGATCCTCTTCCCCCCAGTTCCCAAAACCATGCTCCTGATTTCCTTCCTCACCAGCAGATCCCTTACTATTCGTACCTCTAAGTCTGTTCGTGACAATGCTGGTATGCTCTAAGGTGATGCGGTTTTTCCCCATCGAGCTTTTCATGCCCCAGTCCTCACTAGCACAGGCATCAAGATCCATATTTTTGCTGAAAGTCTTTTCAAGATAATTTAAGTTTATTCTGTTAAGCTCACCATTTTCCCAGCCTCTGCCCCCCACCCAATTCCAAAACATCTTTCACAAATTTTAGGTCATTTCTACAGCAGGGTCAGTTTGCAAACCAGCAGCTCCCTACATCCAGATATCAAAACTGTATTGGTCTTATAGTTGTCACAGTCTACCAAAAACTTGGGGGCTTAAAACAACACAATTGTTACCTTACGTTTCTGCAGGTCGGAGCCCAATCTAGATAACGCTGGGTGAAAACCAGGATGTTAGCAAGGAAGCATTCCTTTCTGGAGGACCTAGGGGAGAATCGGTTTCTTTTCCTTTGTCAGCTTCTAGAGGCCTTACCGTTCTCTGGTTCAGGATCCTCTTCATACACCTTCCTAGCCAGTAATTTTGACGATTGCTAAGCATTGCCACATAGTCACATCTCCCTCTGACTCTCTTCTTCTGCCTCTTCTTCCATTTTTAAAGACGTTTGTGATTACACTGGGTCCACCTGGATAACCCAGGTTAACGTTCTCTTCTAAGATTAACCCATTAAGAATTCAAATTACTAACACCTGCAATTCTAATTACCTTTTGCCTTGAAACATAATTTATTCACAGGCTCCAGAGATTAATATGTAGACATTTGGGGAGTGGGGAGCATAATTTTGCCTACCCTAAATAACTTGGGAGAAAGTCTATGAGTTTCCTTTAGGACATATTGAGCAAGTTGCATCCAGACTTCCAAATGCATAAGTCCAGGTGGCAGCCGAATAAACAAGTCTGAATATTTGGCAAGAAGGCATGCATAATATATGGATTTGAGTAACTTTAATGCAGTGGTTTTTCTGAGAACTTATTTAAAATGTCTATTTTCAAACTCCACTGCAAGAAATTCATTATGATGAGGGTGATATGTCCAAGAATATGCATTTAGCAGGCATCCCAGGTAGTTCCAATACAGTTGGTACTCTGAAGATACTAAGTGAAAGAGTTTGATATTACCAGAGATTGGATATGTATGGTAATGGTGGAGATAGGTACCTGAAAATAACTCTGGGGATGAGTCAGGGACGTGGGCTGCTGATGGGGAAAAAAAAAAAAAAATCAGGTGCTTCAGAGTTGCAAGCCATAGATACAAAACGTGAGTAGACAAGAAAATGTTGCTTTTGTAAAAGAAAAAAAAAGAAGTCATTGCCCATCTGACATGTTTTGCCTGAGCCGAAGGACTTCAGAGGTAGTGTGGTATCGAGATTTGGGAGTTGGGGGAAAAAAAAAGAAAAGGAAGGGCTAAACTGCTATGTTCCAGTCCTGACCCTGCAAACTATAAGCCTTGTGACCTTGGGAAAGTCACTCTCTCTCAGTGATATCATTTTTCACATCAATAAGATGTTTATGCTTAGCATATGGAGTTGTAAGAATCCAATAATAGTTCGTGGGATCTCTGTAAATAATGATTGCATATATGGACTTAAAAAATAAAGATTTGGGAAAACTATTATAGAGGGAAAAAAACTGGAAGCAATAAGAACTCTTAGGAACTGAATGAAAGAGTAGTATCGGTACCCAAACCTACGTTAATTTTACCAAAACCGATTCACTTCGGTCCCTCCGTGTTTCTTCTTGCTCTGTGAATGTGTATTGTTTGCCTCCATTTTATCCTGTCTTCTCTCTACTATTAATGCCCAGGGCGTTGTGACAAGTTCTGTTTTCAAATCGCATCAGGCAATAGATGGCCCTGATTTCCAACTCAGAAAAATCTCATTTTTAAGAAACGCTTGAGCTTTGACCTTGATTGCATTCAGAATATCTTGGTTCAAACGTCTTGCTTTTGTGTAACTAAGAAAAGCTTCTTTGAAAACTATGTCTACAAATGAGAATCTGAAATAAAGAGGGCAAACTAAAGGTTACAGAAAAAGCATTAATCAAGAGAAATGAAAACAGTATTACTGTATAAACTAGTATTTTAAAAAAATATGAAAAACAAAAAAGGATATGTAAGAAAATGAATTGGGGTAAAATCACAGAATTTGAAACATTCGCTGAAAACACACTAAAGAAAATTTAGACTAGTGCGCATAATATTAGAATATAACATGTATCCAAAAAAAAAGGTGATTTTGAAACATGTATGGAAGCCAAGCAATGTATAAAGTTTGTTGCCTTATAGTTATAAGTTCGAGAAACAATTGGTGGAGGAGATCATCGAGAGGCCACCCCCCACCTTCTTTGGAATGTACATTCTGCCCATCAATCAATCACAGGAGGACCATTTCAAGGATGCGGTCTTGGGAGAGGAATGTGTTGTTGAGACTATCTGGATGGAACACATGATTGAATCCACTTAAGACCTTTACATAAACTTTTGAGATTCTGATGGACAGGTGCAGAGATTTACCACCCCAGAGAAGCCTCATCAGTTCAGTTCCTCTGCGTATTAAATCGGCCACCTACCAATCTAGAGCGAACTGCTTCTCTGTTCTGTCTCTCCTTGCCTTCCGTGTACTTGGGTCAGTTTGCAAACCAGCAGCAATTTAAATCTTAGTCTTTGAAAAAAACAGATTTTAAACTAATTTTTCTTTAGCCTAAAAGTTTCCTAAGTATTGACAATTTTAAGGTATTTAATGTCAAATTATATTTTTAAAAAATTCTAATGATGCCGAACAAAGAACTGCAAAATATTAAATAGAAGTCCCCATTACTCACTAAAAGAGTGCCAAATGAATATCAATAATTTATTGGCCCCCATATTAACCAAAAATTAAGTAATAGTATTTTCAGTTAAAGATTCATTTTCATGACATAGGATTCAACCTTTTTTAAGACATGCAACTTTAACGCAATTCTCTAAAGTTGATTACTTAATTTTTCTTATTACATATTTACCAGGGTAAAGGGAAAAAACATCCATTCATCTTCTTTTTATTACTCTTTCTATGCCCTTGGTAGTCAATTGCTGAAACTAATTTCAAGCCATTTATTGTTATTCACTTCTTTTTAGCAATTTTCACTTTGAGTGATTCCTGTTTTTGTGACTTACAGCTAAAGCCTAGATTCAATTCATCTTTGTGTATCATGGTGCCTTTTGTAGCTGTAGACATGTGGTAGGTCTTAAAAATTTGTGTTTAAGGATTAATAAAGTAGGATTGTGCTGATAGGTCTTACATATCATTATCTCCAATAGAGTACATTGGATGCCAGGAAAAGAAAATATAAACAGTCTAAATATCTTATAGAGTTCTAGAGTTGTTTTATTACATTAAAAATTTATAATAACTGCTTGGTAACATGGTTTCATAATAAAAAGCAACATAATTTGCATTAGTAATTCTCTGCAATGGGTAACTATGTAGATGTGTGTACACAGACACATATATTCTTACATATATGCACACATATATATGTGAATAGCAAGGTTATGGACACTGGCTGCTTATTTTTGTCCTACAGAGGAAAATATACTTAATAAAAATTACTTCTCAGTAAGTTCTATAATACTACCTACGTAACTAATAAGCTTAGTGATTGCTTTATGTTCTGCTTTCATAAATTTTTCATACTAATTCAACAAAGAAAATTTTCTTTAATATTCTCTAGAAATAATTTATAAACATTTTCTTAGTGTAGAGAAAAGCTGAGATTGTTGAAACGGTCCCAAAAGATTACTAAATACTTTCAATGGAAAATTCAACATTATTGGCTTATCTGGTTCTACAAAGTCTCTTTTGAAACTTCATTGTTTTTTGTTTTTGTTTAGCTTTTTCATAACTCTGTGAGCTACAACTAATTCTTGTCCTTAGTAATGAAAATTATCCAGTGGAGATGTATCTGACCCTGGTCCTACGGATAATGACCAATTTTGCATCTATTAAGCATATTCATTTCAGCATTCTTGACCATCTATGTATGTGTGTGCTCTTTGGATTCTCCTTGGAACCAGTCAAAACATCTTACCAGTTCTCTTATTAATCAAGGAGCTAAATATAATCATTAACAGATGTTCATTTTACAATTGTATGAGTCATGACTTTTCTTTTTTTTTTTTTTTTAATTTTGCAATCATGCTTTGACATTACGTGGACATTTTCTTAAGACATGCCAGAAAAGTTGGCTGTCAAGTTTCTCAAGGTCATTTCTAGGAAAACCATTCCATTTTATATAAAAAGTTGACCTTGTGTTTTACAGTTTCCCCTCCTACGGCCATGGCATTTCATGTACATTGTATACACAAATCTAAGGACGATATAAGATCCCAGATATTTTATCAGTGATTTCAACTCCTTGATTTCTTTCACTTATTTAAATCTCCAGTTCGGTACGCTCCAAATAGCACTATGGAGTCAGGCAATTTTACCAGAGAGCAGTTAAATTTCTATACTATCTCTTACCTGTAGAGAACATAATAAATTCGTAAGTCAAAGTACAGACATCTTGTGGCATGATTTTAATTTGTAACAAATAAAATGTCTTACCAAATTTATCTAGAAATACCTCATGATTTATTTTGTTTCAGAAGCATAGTCCTATGTAATTACCCAAATGCCTAAAAATATGCAGAAGGGCAGATTACATCCTCTTCACTGTCCACTACACAGCTGTTTTTTAGGAAAGAAAGACAGTCAAATTGATGCCATTTGAGAGATAGATAGCAGCAATATTGGCCAATTCTCATAAAAGAGAGTCACTAATGTGTACACAATAGCTGCTGACATTTAATCCTCATAGATACATATTTATTGTCGATAGTATAGTATGAATTGCGTATATACCTCAAATGTATTTGTTTAGATCCACTTAATCATGAGGACCGTAAAGTATAAATGGAAGTGAAAGAGCGCATCAGCTGGTATTTTAAAAGACTGAAAGAGTATAAAGCAGTATCCTTCTGCATCTATTTTGACGAGAAGAATGTAAATATATTTCTTTGGCTGGGGTGGAATTGTGATTTACAGTGAGTAGAAGCTGACTGCCTTCACAATGTTTGTATTCGCTGTGGGGGGTTGAGTTTTTGACTGATTCATGCGTTGGGAGCTTTTGAATTGACTAAGGAAATTGGCAAAACAGAGCATGACTGCTTGTGTGACATTACAGAAAAGATTTTGTGTTATCCATGCACATCTGTCATTTTGCCTATCTGTTAGTGTTATTCAACTGCTGTTCAACTTCGTAAAACTCCAAGTAGTTTAGAGCCAACAGGGACTGGTACATTATATATAATCTGAGCAGCTATAAAAGCCAGTGTAACTTAGTATCTATGAACTCTAGCCACCTATCAACATGAAGAATGTAATAGGTGGAATGTTCTACATGCCCAAAATGGACTACAGAATTCCCTATATAATTTTTACAGTTTTAATTTAAAAATATACTAGTCAGATATTTCATCTACACCTGTTATAGTAATAAAAATTCAGATACTGCTTAAAGAGAAAGCACATTTAGATCTGAAAACATTTAGATCTGCAAGTTAGTGTTTTATTCCTATTCTTAATGCTTATTTGATTTTCTGGTTAAAGTTGTTTATAGCGATAAAAATTTAAAATAAATATTTGTATATTCTATCATATATAATTGAAATAAAAAAATTTAATTACTAAAGTAGAAGAGGTGAGTCTGAAATATTTAGTGAGAAACATTTAGTAAGTGGGAACTTTTTCACTATTGAGTATCACCTCATTCTAACAATACATAAAAATATTAATGTAACATTATTAGGATGATATCATTGATCTTTTGATAAATATGGTCATGAAACATCAAGCTACACATCAGATTCCAGAATCAAAAGTAATAAAAATCACTCTAAATTCTGCTTAAAACAAATAAGAGGGGGGCCTGGCTGACTCAGTAGAGCATGCAACGCTTGATCTTGGGGTTGTGAGTTCGAGCCCCATGTTGGCTGTAGAGTTTACTTAAAATTCAAATCTTAAAAAAAAAAAAAAAGAAGAACTGCTAAATAATAGGTGACAGCATTTTAGACATTATTATATACACATATTTAAGTGGATGGTAAATTAACTAGTTAGCATAATGAATTTAAATGGTATAATACAATATATGTATTGTTAATAAAAAATAAATATAATGATCATTGACTAAATCAAAGAAAAGTAGAAACTGGTGAAATGAAGTTCTATGACCATTTATATGAATACACTTATGCCTGTATGTATGGATTCACGAAGAGATTTTTATCCTTGAAATGACGGAAGTTTAAGGAGAAATAAGAAAACTACTTTACAATCAAGGTCATGATTTTTTAAATTATATATTTCAAAGTAGCTGGTTGTATAAATAATGAGAAAGTTGTCACTTAAATATTCTAGATGTTTTAATTATTATTTTTATATTGTCATGTCTTAGCTTTGGCTGCCATAGGGAATACCATAAGCCAGGTGGCTTAAATAACAGACATTTATTTCTCAGCGTTCTGGAGGCTGGGAAGTCCAAGATAAAGGTGTTGACAGATTCAGTTCCTGGTGAGAGCTCCCTTCCTGGCTTGCGGACCGTGGCCTTCTTGCCATGTCCTCACTTGATGGAGGCAGAGAGAAAGCCAGCCCTGGTTACTCCTCCTCTTCCTACAAGGGCACTAACGCCATAACTGAGCTGCATTTTCATAACTGTATCTAAACTGAATTCTCTTCCAAAGGGACCACTTCCAAATACCATCACATTGGGGTCAGAGATCAACATATGAATTTTGGAGGGACACAAACATTTAGTCCTTAACCCATAGTTTCCAACAATTACATTTTCTTATGTAACCATAGATCTAATAGTTTTTAAAATATGTAATGCAAGTCTATAATCAAACAGATTAAACTTTACTTCCATTTTTGTTAAACTGCAATTTTTCTCTTCTGAAATTTGTATTTATTACTTAATGTCATATTCAATAGTTTGATTTTTCCTTTAAGAAGTTTTATAGTTTTCATTGCTTCTCAAGAAGGGTGTGTACGTGTTATAGTCCCTTGCTGTTGCACTGCTCAAAATGTCTGCCTGTGATTTCCTGTGCAAGTGACAACCTGGTTGGGCATAAGATCTCCAGGTTACCCGTACTATCACCCTCCAGGGTTTACTGGGCCTGTGAGTAGTGATAAGCCTACACTGGATGTCTCCCCAGTTTAAAAGATTTATTTATTTATTTGATAAAGAGAACACAAGCAGGGAGGAGAGGCAGAGGGAGACGGAGAAGCAGACTCCCCACTAAGCAGGGAGCCCAATATGGGGCTCCATCCCGGGACCCTGGGATCATGACCTGCACCAAAGCCAGACGCTTAAGTCAGCTGAGCCACCCAGGCGCCCCTGGATGCCCCCTTTAGAAAGGATTTACTCTTGCTGTCTTGATAATATACGATTTTTTTTCTTTTTCTATTGAAATCCAATCACTTAAGCAGTGTATACTTAATTGTTGGCTTTTCCCTATGCCCAATCCTTGCCTCCCCCACACTCAGGAACTCTTTGTCACCTTTGGTCTGTAATCCCAGGCTTTGCTTTACTTGATGTGAATGGGGCTATATTTACACCTCTGAAGACCTTTGTATTGTTGTTAGTAACATTCATTTTTTTAAATCTTTTTAGTTATTTATCCTAATTGGGCTCATATTTTTTTCTCAACATCTGTTACTTACCTAAATATTCTAATTACATTGTGTGTTTACTGCAAGTTTTTAAGTTTGCCCCTTATAAAAGCAATTTGAATACTACACATATTAAATTTCTTGCCATTTATAATTTATTATTTTTCTAATAATGTTAAGTGATATTTAATTGGCTTTATTAGCTCTACAACTGTATTAAAAAAAAACTTATTCTATGATTTGATCACACTTTCCCTGAGCTTGTAGTTTACTTTTTCCTGAATTTATCAAGCTTTCCGACTAGATAAGACGCACAAAATTCTTTTTGGATTCTTTTCCTTCTCCAGGTTAAGCTCTTTATCTGAGTTTTAGGCTACATCTTTTTCTCACTTTGTGTGTGTGTGCCATAGCAGATTTGTAGTGTTGAAAGCCACTCCATTTATTTTGCCAGTGCTTAGGGTGAGTAGGAAGATGGTTTCTTACATCCTTTCCTTACCACCTCACACGATACAGCTTAGCAGTCTGGATTTGGCTTTTATTATTTTTTTAATTTATTTCTTTTATTGAAGTACAGTTGACACACAATGTTACACTGGTTTCAGGCGTACAACATAGTGATGCAGCAATTCTATATGTTATGCTGCGCTCACCACGAGCGTGGCTACCATCTGCCACCATACGGGAGCTACAGTACCATTGACTATATTCCCTATGCTGCGCATTGTATCTTTATGACCCACTCGTTCCACAACTGGAAAGCCTTTCCTGCACATGGTGGTCACGGAGGGGGGGCACACGAGCATAGCTGGGCAGCCTCTCTGGGGGAATGGACTCCCGTTCAGCATCGTCTGTACCAGGATGCATCAAATCTGCAGTGGAGGCGATACCTCAGACTTTGGGACTTCGCCCTTCACTCAACATAGTGTTCTAGAAAATGGGGAGATTTCTGTGCTTTTGCTGAGATCTTGTATGAGTTTGGTGGTTTACCTTATCGTTTTTTTCAGATTGGTTAATTACATACGACTTTAATAAGGTAATCTACAAATGGTGAGTAATGAATGGGAATTCCCAGGATTTTGTAAACTTTTGTACTATACTGCTCTTCTGAGTGAGTATAGATGTGCATGTGTGTGTGCGTGCACACGTGCAGACTGGTGGTGGTGGCAGGGGTAACGCTGGTGCTTCTGTGGTTAAAAACAGTACAAGTTGTGCCTAAATGAAAATCTGTTCCCCTTCCTCCATACCGCTTTCCCAAAACTGTCTCCTATCTTGTTTCGTTGTTGTCGGGGTTTTTTTCTCTTTTCTATATTTAAATTTTTTGTTCTTTACTTAGGAAATACAATTATAGTATCGTATCCAACCCAACTCCATATAATTTGAACATGAATTTAAGAGTAAAATATATAGCAGTCATAATCTCATTAAATATGTATCTCCCAACTAAAATTTTTTTGGATATTATGAAATGATAAAAGATTTCATCATATTGAATCAAAGTTGTTATTAAACTCATGCATAAAATTAACTTAGCTCATCATTAATTAAGGCAGATAAAGTCAAAAGAGAGCTGCATAAAAGCATGATTTACTAATTTATGAGCAGTTTGATGAAGCGAAATTCCACCTCTGATTTATAATATTAATATGATCTCCATCCAGGAACTCTCTAATCTCTAATTTTAAAAACTGCCATATTGTTTACATTTCTAGAATTTCAATAGAAATTGTATGTATATGTCTGGCAACAATACTAAACTGCATTTTTTTTAAAGTACAAATAAAATTGATTTTTTTTTTATCTTACTGTTTCGATAGGCAAATCAAAGACCATATTTTGACATTTTGGAATAAACACAGTAGTTTGCTTATAAAAGCAGAGGCACCTGGCCAGTCTTGTTCACCAGGTCATACCAACGTCTAAAACAGTGCCTGGGACATTGTGTGGATTCAATAACTATTTCCTGAATGACTAAATTAAACAAATTCATGCAGGAAATTGGTGAACATTAAACACCGCCTTCTTATACCATGCAGCATTTTTAAAAAATGACTTGTTACAGAACCTATCCTGTAAGATGATTAGGCCAGGTAAATTTTCTCAATGAAGAATTCAGAATTTTATAAGGAATGACGCAAAGTTTCAGAACCAAATCATTAAAGGAAGATCTCTTGAGGAAATGTTCTCTACAAGTGTAAGAAATATTAAATATTTAAAGGAATAATAAATAGAAAAACCGTTCAGGTTTCTGAAAGGAATGGTCAAATTGAATACCAAATGGTCTGCCTTTCTATCTTACTGTAAAACTCACCTTCTGCCGACTACATTCCTCTAACAATTAATTGAATAAATATATCTCATGACTCCCAGATGAGGGACTAAATATTCTCTTTGTAACTGAAATGTTTCATTAGTGATGTCTAAATGTGTGAAACAATTCTGGAAAATACGGATATATTTTTTAAAAAACTAGTTTTTGGACTTTTTTTCCCAAAGCAAAAATAATAATCCATGTTTCCTATTTTTCCTTGTTTCTTAGGAACTTTAATTCTGATGTAAATCTTCCAATACCTCTATTGATGTTAGTTTCTTGGCCAATGATTGCTTTCTAGATAAAGTAAAAGGCCTACTGTAATTAATCTAATTGTGGCATTTATGAGATTGACTGCTAGTTCTCTCTTTAAACTCTTTATTTTTTTATGTTTTATGACATTGTTGCACTATGCCACTTAAAAAAATTAATTCCCCATGTTTTAAAAGCTGTACATTCTCTGCTGAATCTTACGTGTCATTTTGAAACCTAAAGATCATGGCTGAAATACAGTGAAGAGTAAAGATGAAACAAAGAATAACGGTAACATTACAAAACCTGCAGCACCATCAGTCGTGCATGTAATAAACACAGAGACACATTACACTAGCCCTGAGTTGGACTTGCTCCTCAGCTGCAAGAGTTGTGTTGGTAGACAGGATTTTGCTGAGAGTCCCTTTGGTAATCGCCTTCGCTCCATAGGGTCCCTTTGCCCAAGGTCATGGCCTTTCCAGGTGAGGGCCATATCCAGTGACAGACTGAAGTGAGGCTAGGGGGCAGAGGAGAGGGGCACAGAAGGGACCTGAGGGGTATAAAGGCCCAGTCATATCAGTCCAGTGTGGGGCAATTCCAATGGGTCATTTTACCTTCAGAGTTCCCATGAGGAAATGCACCTGTAGTCCGGGGCGTCTTTGCAGCCCAGCTTTTCCCCCAACTCCTGATCCTGCTTCCGTCCACAGATGGTATTCCAAGCCTACTCTCCATTAAACATGCTACTATTCAAATTCCATCTCTAAATCTGCTTCTTGGGGAACACTGTGCCATAGACCATACCATTCTTTAAGAATATGGGGAGCACAGAGTGGACAGGAGTGTTTACGGTAGGAAACAGAAGTTTTGATGAAGTGGTTAGAATAGAAGCTAATCTACATCAGATTGACATATGAATGGGATGTTAGTAAAGTAGCAAAGGGAAAACTTCTTTCAAAAGAAGATGATTAGAAAGGGGACAGCAAGATAATAGGATAATAGTTGGAAACCAGAAGTGACATGCAAAAGTGGGTGCTGTTAGAATGGGAACATGAATGATGTCTCTAAGTGAAATAGGAGATGAGAGAAGTGAGAAAGTCTGAAAACAGAGACATGAGACCCAATAACGAATGAAGAAAGATAGGAGACAATGTGAAAGGTGTGAGATCCATTCAACAAGTGAAAAAATTCTACTGGAAAGAGAGGAAGGACCACTCATCATCCAGTTATAGATGAGTTTGTGAGGGCAGGAATGGTAGCATTAAACATAAGCAGGTGATGCCTTATGTCTTTATGTCCCGTAAAGAGAATATGTCACTGTGACTGGAGGGTTGGCAGAAGTTACTGAGGGTAATTAATCCATTCACTCAATAACTACTTATTAAATATAAACTATGTACCAGACACTTTGCTATGATGCAACAGTTAAAACCAGACTCAAGCTTGATTTTATACCCAGGAAGCTGATAGTTTAGTTGGGAAACCAAGTAAAGAATCGACAATAATACAGGTCGTAGATGCAGGGATGGGAGGCTTAGAAGGAGCTCTGGGACACATTGCTGGGACATCTAACTCAGGTTTTAGGGCATCTGTGAAAGCATCACAGTCTGAATCTCCCCATTCCATCTTCTGATCCCAAATTAACAAAGCATCAAGATGGCACTTAGCACTGAAAAAGAAGTGCTACTTGAAGGCATATGTTCGAATGGCTGCATTTATATGAATATGATTCTCACTGGTGTAGAAGCAGGGATGGAATATGGGTTTGGGTTGGAATTGGTATACTTCCAATTGGATTCCAACATTCCATGTTGCAAAAGCTTTGCAGTGCCTAAGAGAGATCGGGAACTAACTGAGGCCAAGAAGGAACTGTAAGGTTTACAAAAAATACAAACAGATTTGAAAATATTGCTCTGTGTGAGGTCATATAAGATGTGTCGAGAAAATATAAGTTGCAGAGAACTAAAAAGATCAAGGAATTGAAGTCAAAAGTGAAAGGAATACCAGAATGTAAAAATCTGGTATGACTTAGCTACAGAAGATGTCATGGCTCCCAACAGGGCGATGAGAGCGGGTAGCTACATTAGAGTGGGGCTGCGTGTTACTGAAGACAAGGAGATCAACAAGCTGTGAGGCCAGGCTGTTGGGTGTATTTCTCACAAAGACACTAAAGTCACCAAGAATGACAGCAGGAGGAGCAAAGCCTGATAGCTTCTTGCTACAGTTTTCCTTAAAATGCAGATGTGCCTTCCTGGAAAATGGAGGAACTTAGGGCATCCTGACATGAATCTCACAGAGGCGGTGAAGTATTGACTCGGAAGCAGCCATGCAGGGTTAGGAGAACGCCAGCCACATCTGGCGCAGGCACACAAAACTTCAGATAATTTAGATGACTCCTTTAATGCACGTTCCTTAGAGAAGGTGGCGCAGTATGAATTCCTGAGGGACTATTTACTTTTATATTCCAGATGTTAAAATAGCATAACCTGCTCACTGAAAAGGCTCAATGTATGTCAGCTATTTCTCTTCACTACTTAGAGGGTTTCTTCTTCTTCTCATGGTCTACAAGGATAAAAATGTTTCAGACAGTGCAAACAAGCAAAATATGCTTTTCATAAGCTTGAATTTTCAGTAAGACTTCAAGAAATCTTTCATAATGTCCACCTTGTATTTTACTTGCTTTAATACCCTAAAATCAGCCCTGAATATATTCTTAAAACATCGGTGGTTTGGTGCTTACACATTTTACCCTTTGCTGAAATCTCTTTCTCCCCATATGAAACATATCCACAGATATATAGCCAGTTACGCTCAGAGCCCAGACTTGACTCCCAGCCAAGACCTACATCCCTCCCACCCCACCCCGAGACTCTTCCACATTACCTTCAGCCTAAGCAGTTTAAACATGTTCTCTCTTATCATATTATTAAAATACATACACGTACAAAGATGTGAGTGACCCAGATGATACAGCACTCCGGTTTTTAAAAAGATGTTGAAGATAATTCTTAAAAGAGCTCAAGATTCTACTTGTATTTTGGTAACATCTGAGGAAGAGTATAACGCAAAGCACACATCTTGACATCCCTCTTTTTCATCCATTTCCCTTTTTCCTTAAATCCCTTTAGTTCATAACCTTCATTACCACCTATGAACTGTACGTATGTTTTCTTTGTCCCCAGACCTAACCCAAAGGCATCCATCAATCCATAGCCCCTTCCCTCTTGCCTGTCAAGTCCTGATTCCCTCTTATCATTGTGCTAATGCGGCAACACCAAAGAACAAATCAAAAGGTCAGTTGGCCATCAGCAGGACCTTTTCAGAAAACAGAAATGATGAGAGGAGAATGAACTGAGCAGGCAAAGCCAGTATCCCTATTAACGGGCGGAGAGAGGGAGCTCCTGGTAACCACATATATTAATAATTTTTATGCCCCAAAGGAAAACTCTATAAAATAAATTGTATTACACTCGTATATGACAGTACTTAAACTATAACTCCAGTGGAAGTGTCCTAAATGTATCCATGATATGAACCTACAAGAATGAACTTAATGAATCGATATTTATAAGCTCTTTTCACTGATGTCTGGTGGTTTTAGCCAGTGATTTCAGAATGCTGATGAAAAACACACTTCTTCCTAATATTTGCTTTCATGAACCCATGTAGACACAGCTCCGTATTGGATTCCAATATCCACAAAAGTTAAATATCTACTTTTAGCCAGCTTTGATTTTAATGAGTTTAATTCTAACATTTATTAATATCAAGTATGTGAAATAATCTGGCACCAGCACGTACCATATAGTGCATATTTGGCAGATGTTGTTTTGCTTTCCTCTTTTCTCATAATAAAACAATAACTCATTTATAAAATGTTGTAAGGAGAAAAAGAAAGCTAAATTCTTGCTTATCAAGTACCAATACTTTAGGAAAGATAACACCCTTTCCTTGTTAGTTTAATGCTGAGGCATTAAAATTGATATGCCATATACTCGCATTAGGTCAACTATTCTTTAGTAAGAATTTTTAGAATTTTATGTGTTTAAAATAACTAGAAAACCTTAAAGTGTCATCAAACAAAAGCGTACATTTAATAAACAGCCCAGCTGTAACAGTTACAGAAAATCACTTGAAAGCTGTCACTCCACTGGGTGGTTGTAAATTTTAGCTTTGGTCAAATCAGATCATCAGAAAGTCTATAAACTTGAACTATATTGCCTTGTCTTTAACAGAATTACCTTCTCTGGAGTAAATTTTGAAGTCATGCCCTAATTTTTTTATGAAATGATAATACAACAAATAATCATATGAAATCCACTTTGTCGTTTAATATAGAATAGTGTTGAAGAATATCATCATTCAGTGGCCCCTATATAACACCCCAGGAAAGGCATTTATATCGCAGTTCTGCACTGGGAAAAGTTTTTCTTCTTCAGAGGAAAGTTTCTCCTTTAATTAAGGTCAAGAATGTTTAAATGATGCTACCTTTATTTTAACATGGCTACTAGGAAACTAAACCTAAAACTATAATTACCATCCAGTTTCTTTTGGGCTGAATACTTATATTTTTCTTTATCTTAGCCTTGGTTTTCTATCTATTTATAACTTCCCTGTACTAGTATTTATATGTCTAATTTCATCTATTTTTGGTTTTGCACTGTTTATGTTGTATTCTACTATGTTTTATAAAACAATATAGATGTTGTATAACTGATGAAACATTTAAGCTTTGTCTATGCAATAAGACTAGTTTGATTAGAATTGTTTAATTTAGTCAGCAAACACATGGATGGGTGTATTCAACTTTCCTAGGCTTTTTCTATAGGCTTCACATTGAATTATGCTTTATTTATGCTTTGGTATAAAATACAAAATTAATACCATAAAATATCAACACCTTACCTAGAATATAAGGGAATGTTTGATTTTTTAATCTCTCTCCTCTACACCTGAGAATATAGAAGTATAGGTAGAAATCATTTGGACAGTTCATCCTCTCTAGGGTCCTTAGGGTACACCCAATTTCACATATATTCACACATACAGTTTTTGTAGAAATAAAAAGACCTTCTGATATTCCTAATTGACTCCTTAAAAGCTACTAATTCATAATTATTCGGCAGGTATTACGCTTACCCTTTGTAATGTTCTGTGAATCAGATGAAAGACGCTATCCAGTGGGTGACACAATTAAATTAACAATAGAGGCATCCATAGGGTTCCATGAAAATAAACAACAGAGCAATTCAGAAGAATGTTAAGATGAGTATCCGTCCTACCACTCCAAAGTCAAGGGCAGAAAAGAGAGCTTCCTGCAAAGACAACATGTGCATAGTGCTGTGGTGTAAGTCAGTGTGGGCCATCGGGCACCACAAGAAGTTTGAAATGGCTAGAAGAATGTGTGCAAGATGGGTACCATTCGATGGATGAGACTGGAGAGGTGCTCAGGAATTATTTGTGTTTCATACAACAAAGGCCAGAACTTCTATCAAGGACAGGGGAACAACAGTCTTTACCGCAGGACTATCAATCAGAATTGTATTTTAAGAACATTACTGTATAGAGTGAAAGAGAGATTGAAATTGTCCCAATCACTGCTGTGGCAGGAGGCATGAAACGCAAAGACTACACAAGAAGAAGGAAGAAAAAGAATTGTCCAAATTTGAATGAAATGATGTAGAAAGAATAACACGGGTTAGATTATGGGTGATTCGCTGAGATAAGAAATTTAAAAAGGGAGGAGCTTTGGAGAAGTAAAAGATTTCATTTAGGGGTTGATTTTGAGGAATAAGTAATACACCCAAGTCAAGGTTTTAGCAAACAATTATATACATGGGCCTAAAGCTGAGCAAAGAGTTTCTCAAGGTACAGGCTTCCAGGTCATTCGAGTTTAACTGGTATCAATTGCCATGGATGTGAATGAGATCATCCAAAGGGAGTATGCAGTGAGGAGAGAAAATGAAATTGAGAGCAGAATCCTATGCACTAGAAGCGTGCAGGTACAAAGAGAAAGTATCAGAAAAATCTGATAAATACCTATCCGAGAGGTAGAAAGAAAGTTAGGGGAGAGTTGTATCATAGAAAGCATGTTAGGAAAGGGTTTTCAAAAAAATTGTTTTTCTTTTCTGTTCTTTTTTAAGATTTAATTATTTATTTACTGGGGTCAGGGGCAAAGAAGGAAGGAGAGAAGGAATCGCAAGCCGATGCCCTACTGAGCATGGAGCCTGACACGGGGCTCGATCTCATGACCCTGAGATCATGACCTGAGCCGAAACCATGAGTTGGATGCTCAACTGACCGAGCCACTCAGATGCCCCTCAAAAAAGATTTGATCAATAGTGTCAAATTCTGATGGCAAATCAGCTAAAATCACACAAGAAAATACCCAATGGATTCCAAGACCCAGTGGTCAGTGTGGCCTAGTAAACACAATTACAAGGAGTCATACAAGTGGAAGGATTCCAGGGAGTAAGTATAACATGAAGAAGTGGATACGATAAACATTAACCACGTCCTCAAGACAACTGGCTATAAAAAGGAGATCACATAATAACAGAAAGATATGTGGAGTTGGCAGTAAGTGTTGGAGAATTTTCAACTTCTTAATATGATTAAGGAAGAAATTTGTGGAAAGATGTTACAGGTCTAGATGAGAGTGGGCGGACTTATTGATCACTTAAAGGTATGAGTTGATATCTCTAAAGAACAGAAGCTTTCTGAAGTAGAAGTAGGCAGGCGACGAATGTAGCAATGCTTTTATGTGTGGGGCTTGTTCATGGGAATGTAAGAATAATGGTCACTGCAGAGGGGTTAGAGACAAGACACTTACTAATTGTTATACACTAGGGTCTAAACTTGAAAAGGACTGAGGTGGAAAATAGCAAGCAAGGAGATGGTTACCGGGAGGGTTTATATGAGTCAAGATACTACAGTTAGGACTGTGGGTAAGATTCAAGAACAGGTATTGTTGAATTAAGGAAGTAGCAAGTCTGGCGTGATAAAGGCTGGGATGAATCATCTCTGAGCATTTAAGTCACAAGATGATAGCAGATGTGTGTATTATTACAAATACCGTGAGCCACATTCCAGGATATTCAATTAATGTGAAGAAATGCCAGCAAACTATAATTAAAGTGGTATGCAGGAAGGAAAGACGTTAGAAGTGACGGCTATAGCTTCTGGGTGGGTGTGGGAGCCGACCCAAGAAGTAAGTTCCAAAGTGGAAGCAACAGTCAGTGAATCACAGGAGGTAGGAAAAGGTGAGGCCAGGGAATTGGACAACAGCTACACAGGGCACTGAGGACCCAAGGTCTGGGATAGTGTTTGCATGTCCACAAAGCTTATGAACCTGATGGCCAAATTTTGATGACTACTGAAGAGCGACTGTGAGGCCCAATTACCCTCAGGGCATTGTCCTCGCGGTAAGGAGGCTGAACTAGTGTGGGTGAGAGAGACAAAATGAAAACTGTTGAATGATAAACCCACTCCAGCATCATGGTAAATTGAGTCTAGAGGACAATCTTCCTAGGGGCTACAAATGGGCACTTTCGAAAGTGAGAGGCAGCCTTTGGGTTTGGGTACGAAGGTACAGGAAGCAGTATAAGAGGCCACAGATATCTAAGGGAGAGAAAGTATTGGAGTGAGCGTAGCAAGTATAATTAAGGAAAGGGAAAGGACATGGCACTTTAGGAAAAAAGAGTGTGACAAAGATCCATTTTTCTTTTTTTTTTTAAGATTTATTTATTTTATATATAGAGAGAGCACAGCACACAAGTGGGCAGGAAGGAGCAAAAGGAGAGGGAGAGAAAGAATGCCAAGCGGACTCCCTGCTGAGCACAGAGCCCAACACGGGGCTTGATCTTACCCCCCTGAGATCATGACCTGAGCAGAAACCAAGAGTTCGGTGCTTAACCAGCTGAGCCACCAGGCGCCCCAGAAGATACATTTTTGACTGAGTAAATGGTTTGACTGATGATGACTGCTACCTACCATTTCACAGAAAGCTGAAGAAACGTAACCCAGTTCACATGGCTAATAATGATGGAATCAGCACCCAACCACAAACTACGGTTCCACAGTCTGAAATATTAACACGTCTGCAAAACTGCTGCTCTGGTGACGGGAATGAGTCACAGTGTCATCAATTTGCTGAAAAGTTCACAAGAGAGCTCAGAATAAAGGTACTGTACTGCTTTCTGAGACTCCAGAGTAGTATGCCTCAAAATGTTTTCGACCTGAATCTCTGCTAGAGGGAAACTGGATGGATTGTTAAAGACTATGCAATTAATTAATCCAAAACAATTTAGAAATTTCTCCTTGTGTAGGATATTGTAAATATTCCTTGGCCGATTATAATTTAATACCTCTCATGTGTGTATAATTCCATCTATGTCTGTATCTGTCGTGTCTGTTTACTTACCATCTAGCTACCTACCTAGCTAGACCTCTGTCAAGTTCAACACTGCTTTGCCTTCCTCCAACACCCAGGGGGTTTGGGGGAATGGTCTTTTATGCAAAATTTGTGGCTCCATTTCTTTGTCAAATCCCTTTCACTCTTCTGCATTCCTCTTCCTTTTCATGTCATGAAACTACTCTCGACAGTTTCTTCTCAATTCTAGAACTTCCTCGTCTTACTGTCTTCCTCACACTTCCGCAGGCTTCTTTAAATCTCATGCAGAATATCACTTTTGTGTGCTGTACAACTTGCAATTCTATGTTACAGCTGCTGCTAGATCACAGATAAAGGGGGAAGTAGCAAATTGTGAATTTTTGGCCTCTTACCCTTATGACTGAAACTTTCAATCCACCATTCAGAAAATCTTTTCATATTGAAGACATGTGCTCTGGCCACCATGATATAATAAAAACCTCCAGCACATGGTACCTCTTGATGTACTCATTCTTAAACACCTCCTATCAGGAAGTAGGGCCACGATCCCAGGGGCATCTGCTTTTAAGTACAAGACTGACAAAAATTCTTTTACTTCCCTGCTCTCTATGTTATGGTTATGTTAACAAAAGGAAACCAGGTTTGTTCACTGAAAGAAGTTACTAGAAAATAATGAGCTACCAATTTCTTGTCTCTTCTTTAGTAGCATTCAACAAGTGACTTGAAAATTCATATATTTAACAATTTGAATGTGAAAGAAGCTTAATGAAATTCAAATATATAAGAAAATACAGAGAAACAAGGAACTATGAAAATTATGATTCCAAATCTTTCCCTCTCTAAGACACATGGTTTGTATGATCTCACACAGATGTGTGACATGCAAATTTTCTTTCTAGAATTTAATGTTCTCATTTTGGAAAACTATTATCTTGAAATGAAGAGTTTTCTGCTTTTCCCTTAAAGTATAATAAAGAAACATGATCATTAGTTAGACTCAGCTACCTATAATTTAAAGCTTAGTTTTACTGATTGGTTTAAAGAAATCTATTGGAAAGTGACATATTTATAAGTTAAGACAAAGATGATGCATATATTCTTTACCGATTTTAAAATACAACACATCTCTTAATTTAATAAAATTACAGAATGCGGGCTTTTAAACCCCCAACTAGATGTAGTATTAATAAAATAAAAGAGAGGGCAATAGAAAAAAACTTCTGTGGCCATCTGAAGTATGTTTCAATACATCACACGTAAGTTATATCCTATCTAGAATTTAAGGATTAGAATTTATTTTTTTAGAATTCGGCTTGGGGGGCGCCTGGGTGGCACAGTGGTTATGCGTCTGCCTTCGGCTCAGGGCGTGATCCCGGCGTTCTGGGATCGAGCCCCACATCAGGCTCCTCCGCTATGAGCCTGCTTCTTCCTCTCCCACTCCCCCTGCTTGTGTTCCCTCTCTCGCTGGCTGTCTCTATCTCTGTCAAATAAATAAATAAAATCTTTAAAAAAAAAAAGAATTCAGCTTGAAACTTGAAAGACATCTAAAAACATAATTGTTAATTATGTCCCTTTTTAGAATTAGGTCAAATGTCTCATACCCTCTGAAAGCTTAGCACACTTTATAAAATGGTAGTAGAGACCAAGAAATAGAAAGTCTCCATTAAAATGTATCATGGAACTTTAATATCTTTGTGTTGCTAATGTTAGCATACCTCTCTTATCCTCTCAGTCAACTGCTACATTGTAGATAATGGAGTCCTTGACATTGCTGACAGTATTTCCAGTTAGAAACTTGCTTGAGATGAAAATCCCTCCTAAGAATATTTCTTTCTTTCTTTCTTTCTTTCTTTCTTTCTTTCTTTCTTTCTTTCTTTCTTTCTTTCTCCTTTCTTTTCTTTTCTTTTCTTTTCTTTTCTTTCTTTTCTTTTCTTTTCTTTCTTCCTTTTTGGTAGCCACAAAGGGCATGTCACCTGGTGGAATATTCCCACTCAAAATTAATAGCTAGTAATAGAAATGAAGGTCTCAGCAGAATATATCAAGTAGATTCTCTTGGCATTAGGCAAAGGAATCTTTCAAGGATTCTGTGGAGTTTCTCCAGAAAAAAAAATTTTTTTTAAACAAAAAAAGAGAGGCATATGCACAAAAATTTTTACATCTAGCAGAATCATGATCTAGATTTTTTTTTTAAAAAAAGGAAACCAAAAAACCAAAACACAATACAAAACAAAGCAAAAACAAAATACGAATAAGAAACTTTATTCTATGTAATGCAGAAACTGTGCTGAGACCCATATGTGAGCATATGCTACCAGGAAAACGTCAGCCCCGCGGGAGCTGACGACTCAGTTTAAACAAAACTGAAGAGGTTTAGTGTTGGCTTAGGGAGGTGTCACGTAGGTTTGGGGCTCAGTTCCTACCACCCCATAAATTAGTGAGGTGTTGTTAGGGTTACAAATATCTGCCTGCATATATGTCTCCTATATTAAGAGGTTCTTAGGAAAGGCCACTGCCCCATGATATTCAATAACCGGGAGATCCAAGGACTGGGATTCAGACAAACCAAAGAATTACACATTCCTCACCACCGTGTGAAACAAAATTACCTTTCCAGATTCATTTTGATTACTGGTCTGCTATGAGATCTACTCCAAGTTGGCGTAGTCCATTCCTGTCTATGTCTTGTTTTAGTTTCCTAAGTATATATCGTAGCTTGTACTGGGAATACACTTTCCCTGTCATCTCTGTCAATTTACATATTCTTCGAAGAGCTCCTCAAATCTCTCCTCTGCCTCTAAACCATAGTATGTCTCCTGTCTCGACCTGTTTCCCTGCGTCTACCCCCACCCCCGAAATCTACAGCAGATCACATCACCTCTTTTTACTACACCCTCAGTGTTCTTGCCCCAATGGCATCTTGGTTCAACTTCTTGAAAGCCTTCCACCCCTGCTGTCTCCAGCAATCTGGCCTCTCCCCGCTGTTCTCACAGCTTCTCTCCTCAAGGCCTCCACTTGCGATGTTCTGGCCGTGGGCTGCACACTCTCCCACTGTTCACACGCTCCGCGGTGAAGGGAGTGACACTGGAGGAGATGGAGGAAAGGAGAAAAAGCACGACTACCAGTCAGGGTGGGAAGGAGATCCGGCAGTCGTGATCTCAGTCGTCTTCCACAAGAGGGTGTTAAGTTTTGCAATCTCTTCAGACTCAGAGGATAAAAGTTTTTTCAATTTTTTTTTTAACTTCGAATCTGTGTGCAGAGCAGCATGCTATTTTTACGTTAGAGGCTCTGGAGAGTCTGATGGAAATTGTGACATTCTCCACACCTCAGCACGGTGACCTATTTCCAGTGTCAGTGTGGGAACTGGAACCTGTTGCAAGAATTTTTCAGAAATACCTTGCTCTCCCATCCAGGACAAGTTGGCCAACTGTAATAACAGTGTTCCAAATAAAGCTCAAATGCCTGCACTAATTCTCCAGAACATTCCTTGATACATGCAGTGTTTACTAAATGAAACATATATAGCACAGTGCTAGGATTTGTAGATAAAGCTGGTATAAAGTGAATATATATTTACTTTGAGATTCAAATTCAACTGAGGAGGAAAAACAAATGCATTAAATGCTTTAGCGATTGAGATTTATTGAGCAATTGTATGTAGAACCAGAACAAAAATCTACGGATAAAGATATAAATGAGACATCATGCCCTACCTCCAAGATGCTCAGGACCCAGTAATAGGAGAGTCATATATTAACAAATTATGACACACTGTCATAAAGAGTAAAATGAAAAGTGCTCTATTGACTTCATTGTAAATGAAGCTTACAATACATTACGATATATTATCTGAACCAAAACAGCATAGAGAGGCCTCAAGAACATTAAAAAGAGCTTTGACTCATCTACACGGTATGCCTTTAACACCAGAATTAAGGCAGTTTCATCGAAGAAAATCATCACCCTGCAGCAGGGAATTTTATATAAGCCAGTTGGAGTCAAAGGTACAAATAAGAACTAGAGCAAAGGCATTGACTCTCTAGCATAGGGTCCAGAGTGAAAACCCAGATGGCCCTACATTAGTCCAATAAAGCCATGCTTGATTAATGCCCAGAGACTGGATTAGGGATCTGCCCATAGAATTGCCCTTTAGGAATACAGTGGAGAGGGGAAAAGCTTATTAGGTCCACACAGAAACAAAGGGGCTAAGGGCCATCTGTGTGTTCTACTGGAAAAAAGTATGGCTTAAATCTAAGTCTCTGTAGTTATAAATGAACAAACTGATTTTTGATTTTTCACAAGCATCTAACATCAAAATATTCCCCATTCAAAAATAATAAATTTATGAAAAGGATTTAATATGTGAAACAGAAGAAAACTAGGAAAAATATCCTTTTTATCCACAAAGGATATCCTTTTATCTACAAAAATATCCTCTTAACCACAAAAAATATGAGCCATAGCTTTTAGGAAAATGGAAGAGTACACCAAAGGTGGCTTTGAGAGATGCTGGCATGTAAAGAGAGTAGACTGAAACAAGACTAGAACACAGGAACTCCAAAATCCAAAATAAAATAGGATCTTTCTGGGGCGCCTGGGTGGCACAGTGGTTAAGCGTCTGCCTTCTGCTCAGGGCGTGATCCCGGTGCTCTGGGATTGAGCCCCACATCAGGCTTCTCCACTAGGAGCCTGCTTCTTCCTCTCCCACTCCCCCTGCTTGTGTTCCCTCTCTCACTGGCTGTCTCTCTCTGTCAAATAAATAAAATCTTTAAAAAAAAATAGGAATTTTCCTTGAATTCTACTATGTTTAAGAGTGCAATTACTTTTCCTTTTCTCTTTTTATGCCTGATTATTTTATTTGTTTGAAAAATAACATTAACTGTTTAAATTAAAAATTACCAAAAAAATTTTAAAGAATTAAAAATAAATATATAAAATGTATATAAAGAAAATATTATTTTCCTCAGGGATTTAAAAGAATTACATAAATACAAATTTATTTTATTTGTTGATTCTCTCCAACAAAACATACAAACTTAATGGAACCTTTTTTTTTTTTTTTTTTAGCTTTTGGTTTAAAATATTAAATTTCACCCGGAAGAATACATATTGAAAATCATCCAAAAAATGTTGCAGAAAGCTGAGGTAGTTTTGTAACGACAGTAATTAAACAGTGCTGTACAAGTACAAGGATAGACAAATCAATGAATTTTTTCCAAGTCAATGGAAAATGATTTCAAGTCAATGAGATAAGAAAGCTTATGCAGCAGATAATGCTGGAAGCAGGGTAACTAGTTAACTAGTGGGAAAAGTAAAGCTGGAATTTCACACTTCAAAATAATTTCATTTAGAACAAGGGATCTGTTGCTTAAGAAAACACCCAAAAGAAAATATAGGTGGATATTTATCTGACCTTGAAGTAGAGAAAGCATTCAAAGACTAAAATTTAAGAACTCAGAGAGAAAAATACTGACCTTCATACAAATTGTAAAGTTCTATAATATCGTTCATGATAAAATTAAAAGATACATTGTGAACCAGACAAAACTTTGCAAGATATGTTATAAAGCAAAAAATATACAGAAGAATTGGGGCTATCAGTAAGAAAATATCTTTAAATGGATAAAATCCATAAACAGCAACAAAAGTATAAAATATTAGACCAGAGGTATTTTATAGATTGAAAGAATAAAGTGGTTGTTTTAGGATAAGTTATCAGAGATCATGTGTTTCTTACTTCACATATGTTTGCATACATTTATTTTTTAAATTTATATTTATTTAGATATAATTGACATATAACATTGTATAAGTTTAAAGTGTACATGTTGGTTTGATTTATATATATATTGCAATATGGTGACCACTGTAGTGTTGGCCAACACTTCTGTCATGTCACATAATTATCAGGGGGTGGGTGTGTGTGTGTGTGTGTGTGTGTGTGTGTGTGAGCATGTGTGTGTGGTGGGAACAATTAAGATCTAATCTCTTAGCAACTTTGACATTTATAATACAGTCTTGCTGTCTATAACCATTCTGTGCATTAGATGTCCAGGGCTTATTTACCTACTCGTTGTGAGAATGTACCCTTAAGCAACATCTCCCTAATTCTTCCACCCCCCAGCCCCTGATAACCACCATTCCACACTCTGTTTTTACAAATTTGGCGTTTTTCCAATTCCACATATTAGAGAGATCATAAAATATTTATCTTTCTCTGTCTGACTTATCTCATGTAGCGTAATGCCCTCAAGGTCCATCTATGTTGTCCCAAATGACAGAATTTCCTTCTTTCTCATGGTTGAGTAATATTCCATTGTATGTAAACACATATCACATCTTCTTTATGCATTCACCTCTTTATAGACACGGGTTGATTCTATATCTTGGCTGTTGTAAATAATGCTGCAATGAACATGAAAGTGCAGATATCTTTTTGATTTCCTATTTTCATTTCTTTTGGAAATACACCCAGAGTGAAACTGCTGAATCATAAGATAGTTCTATTTTTTAAAATTTGAGCAACCTCCATACTGTTTTTCGTAGTGCACCATTTGCATTCCCATCAAGAACGCACAAGGGCTCCCTTTTCTCCACATCCTTACTAACACTTGTTATCTCTTGTCTTCTTGATGAGACCCATTCTAATGTGTGAGGTGACACATACACTTCATAGAGTCTATATGATATAAGTTCAACAATTGATAGGGACTGGAAAAATGAGAAAAAACTATATTAGCACTTTAGTGGGGAGACTAACACGTAAACAAAAAAATTCCCATAAAAGGCGAGTACAGTAATGCAAGTCCTCACAAATTGACAGGTGAAAAGTGAAGCAGGACTATAGTCCCTTGGGAGAATGTAGAAAGACTTCGCATCCAAGACAGCATTTGAGCTGACACCCGAGAGGAAGACCCAGGAGGATAAATAATACTGAAGAGAGTTTTCAAGGGAGAGAAAATGACTTTTGTAAGATCAGAAAAGCATGAAGTTTATCTGGTTTAAAAAGGATGTTGTATTCAGGTAATAATACAATTAACTCCAATACGCCTGCATTTTTTTACTGGAGGTTCTGGAGAGCCATCTGCTTCGAAGCTCATTCAGATAGTTGGCCAAATTCAGTTCCTTGTGTTGGTAGGACTGCACTCCCCACTTCTATACTGTCTGTCAGCCGGGGGCCAACTCTGCTCGTAGAGACCACCTACATTCCTTGTCATAGTTTCCATGTGGACTACCCAGCGACCTTTCACACGACCTATCTCTATGACTTTTCCTCCTGCCCTCTCAGACATGGGCTACAGAAAGTTCTTTGCTTTTAAGAGCTCATGGGATTATATCAGGCTAATCAAGATAATCCAAGATCATGTCCTTATCTTAAGTTTTTAACATAATTATAATGGCAGAGTCTCTTTTCTCACGAAATGCAACTTATCCAAAGGTTCCAAGCATTAGGACATGGACATCTTTGGGGGCTTTATTCTGCTACCACATCAATCAAGAGTATAAATAGAGGGGCAGGCAAGGATTTTATGGGGAAGAGAATGAGTTCTACTTTGAACATGTTGAGTTTGAAGTGCCTGTGGGAATTCTGGGTGGATATGTTTTGAAAGCAGTTTTATACACAGATTTGGCAGTTCTGGATAAAAGTCAAGCTGATTGTATAATTTGGCAGTCATCATCTTATAAATTGTAAATGAAGCCATTATTATATATGAGAGGTTTAGCACTTTGCCCAGGGAGATTTCAAGTCAGTTTACAAAGTTAATATACTGTGGTGCTCTCAAAAGCAGGATCATGTTTTATTCATTTGGGCATTAGCCTGGGATCAAATTCTTATATTTGTTGAATGAATAAATGAATGAGTGAATGAATGAATGAATGAAATCTATAGACGCTTGTCCTCTAGGACTCTTATCTTGTTTTAGAGCTCTGTGTGTTGGTGTTCGCACGTGTGTTGCGTGTTTAATATGGCTCAGAGTTTTTAAAAACACTTACTATAAAAACAGAAAATATGTTCCTTGGGGGAACTTTAATTCAGACTAAATTAAAGCATTTTTGATAAGCAAAGCAGATAGAAGGCACTCTCAGACTTTAAAAAAGTATTATTTCATAGAAAAAGTAGTGCAACAACGATCTCTTATTATATCATTCACTCTTAAGATAATAGTAAGTAAATTGTGCATAATTTATTCAAAGCATGTTCTTCTAAACTTCAAAATTTCTAAACTAGCAGGATTGGTACACAAGAGCACATGCACATAAATACCCATTTTAATGTTATTTTACTTTAGTTAATCCATTCAGACACCTGAACAAAAGCTACATGCTTCTGATTAGAGAGATCACCTATCTATGTTCTTCTCTTTTTGAATCCATCGAGGAAAAAACACTTCACTAATAGTATTTTTTTTAAAAACATTAGCAACAGCATTCTTCTATGTTGATGTTTTACTCGGTTTTCTAGTAAATCGATTATGTCTAATCTTTTGTAAGGTTTGTTTGTTTTTTTCCCCAAAGACTATTTTTTAGGGTAGTCTTAGGCTTAAAACAAAATTAACAGAATGATATAGAGATTTTGCATGTACCTCTCCCCACCCCAGCCACACACATACCGATGCCTAGCTTCCTCCACTAGCCATGTCCCCTACCAGAGTGGGGGACAACTGAGGAACCTATACCGACACATCATAATCACCCCAAGTCCAGAGTTCACATTAGTGTTCACTCTTAGTGTTGTACATTCTGAAAGTTTACAGCAAATGTACGATGACGTGCATCCATTAGTATAATGCAATACAGAGTATTTTCACTGCACTAAAAATCCTCTGTGTTCTGCCTACTCATTCCTCACCCTCCCCTAACCCTTGGCAACCAGTGATCTTTTTATTTTCTCCATAGTTTTGCCTTTTCCAACATGTCATATAGTTGAAATTATAGTATGCAGAGTTTTCAGGTTGGCTTCTTTTACTAAGAAACGTGAATTTAAGTTCCCTCCATGTCTTTTCATGGCTTGATAGCTCATTTCTTGACAGGGCTGAATAACAGTCTATTGTCTTGATGTACCACAGTGTATTCGTCCATTCTCCTATTGAAAGACATATTGGTTGCTTCCAAGATTAAGCCATTATGAATTGCCTCATTTTTTTAAATACATTAAAAAATATTCTGAGGTAATTATATTTAAATTGGTCTACTCAACACAATGAGGAAGTATCTGGAAAATAATAACTACAAGTAAGTAGAGAGATCCATTTGTAGCACAAATAATTAATGTAAGGAATAGAAGAATAAGATTATATGTCATTATAGATCTCATAAACAGTAAGAATGCTTAAGGAAATATTAGTAACAATTAAAACAGCAGTGCATTTCAAAACAAAATATAACTCAAGAAAAAAAAACAGGAAGAGAGTTTGAATACTCCCATATGTATTAACCAAATCAAATCCACACTTAAAAACCTTCTCATCAAGAAAATTTCTCTCATGTGAAATTCTCATGAAAATTTCTCAAATTTCACCATGATCGTACCAAATATTTAAGGAAGATACAACACCAATTTTATACAAATCCTTCCAGAGAATTACAAAAAAGGAGAAAATAATTCACAATTTGGCCTCAGACCAACATCACCGCTGTATGGAAAACCTAGGACATTACAAGAAAGACAGCTACAATCTCTTTCAGAAATGTAGATGTTAAGATCCTAGATAAAATATCAGTAGTACATCAGAAGTATAATCAATGGGAGTAACAACAGCAGACATGGTGGAATAAAGAGTCATGAAAATGTTCTCTGTCTTAAAAGCAACGAGAGTTTGGCAAAATTGTCAAAATCCAGTTTTCAGAGGTTTGGAAATGAACTAAAGGTTTATAACAATCTGAAAAGTGGTTTTCTTGTTTGTTTTTCAAGAAAAACAACTGACTGTCCATAAGAACAGTGAGCTTTATGGTGACTTGTGTGATTGATATATGCCTGAATCTGAAAGCCATGCTCATGGCCAGGGCTGTATTTCTATGCCCATGAAGACCTGAGAAGGCCTCCTCTCTTACATCGGATGAATCTCAGGAACTGCACAAGCAAGAAGTGAATTCTAAGGCCAAGCATCCGCTGCCTACCAGATATTGAAGGTGTATCGTAGTGTGCATGCATGCGTGCAACACACAAACACACACACACACACACACACACAGCTCCTCAGGAAACACAGGGACTCTCATCCGTTCAAGGCATTTAGAGAAATCTTTATAAAAGAATAGGCTAAACACCAGTGCAGCTGAATGGAAACTTTAGTGGCCATTTATCACAATGAATACATTGTTTATAGAATTATAAAATTAGTTTAGAAAAATCATTAAGTAAACCAACAACAACAGCAAACATCAACAAGGAGGGGAAAACGCTAGGGAAGAGCAAATCTGATTTTGAGTTGCAACATTATACACTTTAACATGTCCAATTTTCAGTAAAACAATAGGGCACATGCAAAGAAACATGAAAGCACTGTCCATACACACAAGAGCAAACAGTTAATACAACTGTCCCTGAGGAGGCTGAGATGTTGAGTTTATTAGACAGAAACTAAAAATTCAAAAGAAGGGCTCAATAGCCAATTTCAACTGACAAAAGAAAGAATCAGAAAACTTGAAGATAAGCCATCAAGATTACCCATTGTGAAGAACAGAAAATAAAAAGAATAGAAAAAAATCATAGAAATACCTTAACATGCCATTAAAAAAAATAGAAAGAAAGCAAACTAAATCCAAAATAAGCAAAATAAAGGAAATAATCATGATTACAGTGGAAATAAAGGAATTAGAGAGTAGGAAAGCAAAAGAGAAAAATCAGTGAAACCAGAGTTGGTCACTGGAAAAAACAAACAAAAAAACCCCAAAACCTTAAGTTATATTGACCAAAAATAAGAGAAAGAAGACTCAAATGACTAAAGCAAGAAATGAAATGGGACCAAGTCACTATCCACCTCATAGACACAAGAAGGAATATAAGAAAATACTATGGGAGCACCTGGGTGGCTCAGCTGGTTAAGCATCTGCCTTTGGCGCAGGTCAAAATGATTTCAGGGTCCTGGATCGAGCCCAGCATCGGGGCTCCTTGCCCAGCGGGGAGCCTGCTTCTCCCTGTACCTCTGCTGTTCCCCCTGCTTGTACTCTCCCTCTCTCTCTCTCTCTCTCTCTCTCTGTCAAATAAATAAATAAATAAATGTTTAAAAAATTTAGATAATACTATGAAAAATTATAGGGCAACAAATTAGATGATCTACATAAAACGAACAACTTCCTACAAAGACACTAACTACCAAAACTGACTTGAGGAGAAATGTAAAATCTTCATGGATCTATAATAAGTAGAGAGATTGAATTAGTAATCAACATGTTTTCTGCAAAGAAAAAGCCCAAAGGGCCCAAAAGCTTGATGGCTTCCCTGGTAAGTTCTACCAAATGTCAGAAGAAAAGTTATCACCAATCCTTCACAAACTCCTCCAAAAAAATAGACAGGGAAAGAACACATTCCAGCTCATCCTATGAAGTCTGATACCAAAACTGTGACAGAGGTATTAAAAAAAAGAAAAACTATATACCAATATCCCTTATGACTAGAGCAACAAAAATCCAAATTAAAATACTATCAAATAAAATACAGCAACATATAAAAAGGATTATATATCATAAGTGTGAGTGATTTATTCCAGGAACTAAAATAAAGAAAACAATTCCATTTAAAACAGCATTTAAAAGAATGACAAAAGAATAAATTTAAACAAAAAAAAGTGTAAAACCTAAAAAAAAAAAAGTATAAAACCTGTACACAAATGAAAACTACAAAGCATCACTGAAAGAAATTAAATGGAAAAATATGTCATGTTCATGGATCTGAGGGCTCAATACTATTAAGATGGCAACATACCCCAAAGCATTCTTCAGATTCACTACCCCTTATCAAAATTTTAGTTGACTGTTCTGCAGAAATTGACAAGTTGTTCCTAATATTCATATGGAAATACAAGTGTGATAAGAAAATAATGGCTCCCACAAGATGTCAAGTACCAGAACCTGGGAAGAGTTTAGTTTATATGACTAAAGAGACTTAGATATGATTACATTGAGGAATTTGAGTTCAGGTAAATTATCATGGATGATTTGGGTTGGCCCAATGCAATCCTTACAAATGAAAGAGGGAGGCATGAGTAGTAGAACCAGAGAGACAGATGGGATGATGGGAGATACTGGACTGATGGCAAGCTGGACCACAGCTAAGGAATGCTGAGGGCCTCTAGAAGCTAAAGAAAGCAAGGAAACAGATTCTTATCCAGAGACTCCAGAAGGAATGCAGCCTTGCTGCTGACACCCTAATTTTAGGCCATTGCCTCCAGCATTGTAAAATAATAAATTAATGGTGAGTTGTTATATCAGCACTAGGAAACTAATATAGCCCAGGTCCCAGAATAGACTAAATCATCTTGAAAAGGAGCAACAAAACTGAAAGACTCACCCTTCCAGATTTCCAAACTTTCTACAAAGCTAATATAATTTTATCAGTGTGGTGCTGGCTTAAAGATAGACATATAGGCCAATGGAATAAAATTGAGTATTCAGAAATAAACCATTATATTTATAGCCAACTGATTCCTTGACAAGGGTGGCAAGACAATTTAAGAGGGAAATAACAGTCTTTTCAACAAATAGTGCTGAGAAAATTGTATATACACATGCAAAAGGATGAAGTTAGATTCTGACCTTACATCATATACAAGAAGTCAAAGTGGATCCAAACCTAAGTGTAAGAGCTAAAAGTATAAGAGTCTTCTAAGAAAAGATAAGTAAAAATCTTCATGACCTTGGATTAGACCAGGGCTTCTTAAAATTACACCAAATTACAAGCAACAAAAGAGATGCATTGTACTTAATCAAAATGAAATGTTTTATGCATATAATAAACCAGCAAGAAAGTGAAATAACAACTCACAGTATGGGAGGAAATGTTTATAAATCATGTATCTCATAAGGGACTTGTATTCAGAATATACGCAAAACTCTTACAGCTCAACAATTACAAATGCAAAAGGGATTTGAATAGAAGATACACAAATGTGCACAAAGCACACGTAAGGATGCTCAACATTATTAGTCACTTGGGAAATGCAAATCTAAATTACAATGGGCCACCATTTCACACTCGCTAGGGTGACGATGTGGAGACAATCCCGCCTACATTTCCGGTGGGAATGTGAAGCAGTTCAGCCACTTTGGAAAACAGTGTTGCATTTCCTCACCAAAGTTCAGCATAGAGTGACCAAACGCCCCAGTGATTTTACTCCTAGGTACATATCCAAGAGAACTGAAAACATAACGTCCACCCGAAACATGTACACAAATGTTTGTAGCACCTTTATCCGTAATAGCCAAAAAGCAGAAAGAGCCCAAATGTCCACCAACTGAGTGGATAAACAAGCGACATGTCCACTTTGTATCAACCATAATAAGGAATGAACACCACGCTGCAACATGAATGGACCTTAAAAACACTGTGAAGTGAATAAAACCAGACACAAAACGTATTGTGTGGTTCTGCTTATAAAGGATGTCCAGAAACAGCAAATCCGTAGAGACAGAAAGTAGGTCGGTCATTACCGGGGGCTGGGGGGAGGAGTTAATAGGATCCTACTAATAGGAGGTACAGAATTCAGTGTTTTTCAGTGATAAAATGGTTCTGGAATTTGTGGTGATCATTACATAACTTTATGAATATACTAATCACTGAATTCTATACTCTCAAAGGGTGAACTTTATGGTATGTGAATTATAGTTATAAAAACTATGATAAATGAAAAACAACAGGTTTATTCCAATAATACAAGATTATTTTAACATCATAAAATCAATCAGTGTAATTTATAGCATTAACTGTTTGAAAGAGAAAATCTTATTTCAAAGAATGCACAAAATTGTATTTTTTAAATGTACAAACGAGGAATAGAACAGAATTTCTTTAACCTGATTAGAGATAGCCATAAAAACCTAAAACAAATGTCATAACTAATAAGGAGATATTGAAAGCTTTCCTTCCGAGATCAGAAACAAGACAAGATTCCCCAGCCAGTTCAATAAAAGAAGAAAAAAGTGCCTAAGTATTGGCAAAAAAAGAAATATACTAGTCATTATTTGCAAATTGCATTGTATGTGCAGAAAAAATTAAATGCTGGAATTAATAAGTAAATGTAGCTAGCAAGATCACTGGTTATAATATCTGCATATAAAAATCTAAGGAAACTTATTTCCTTACACTAGCAATAACCAATTAGAAAATAAAATGCTAAAAATATACCACACATGATCAATGTTTTGTTAACTTCATAAAATTAATTTGAAAGTTTTCCATTTTTATATGTTCTGGCAACTTTTCAAATCATTTAAATAATGTTAAATATATCTCTCCAATAACAACAACAACAAAATATTCAAGTTGCTTGGGATTGTGGCTATCCATAGAGGTATTAGGACATAATTGAAGACCATTTTTAGATATAAATCACAGACACTCCTAAGAATGTCTTGATTCCCTAAGTATTCTTTTTTTTTATTTACCAAAATTGACAAATTCCTTTTTTTTTTTTTTTAAGATTTTATTTATTTGACAGAAGAGAGACAGCCAGCGGGATAGGGAACATAGGCAGGGGGAGTAGGAGAGGAAGAAGCAGGCTCCCAGTGGAGAAGCCTGATGTGGGGCTTGATTCCAGGACTCTGGGATCACGCCCTGAGCCAAAGGCAGACGCTTAACGACTGCACCACCCAGGCGCCCCAAAAATTGACAAATTTCTTATCTCTTCCTTTTTAAAAGGTAACACAGGCTTATTTAAAAATTTGCAATTAATACAGACATATAAAAAGTAGAAAATGAAGATAATCTACCAGACTCATTTTAACGATAACCACTTAATGATATTTTGGTGTATAGCTTATATATATACAGGTGTGGATATGTACACATGTGGCTATGTATATATATGGCTATGTATTTTTATATCTCCAGATGTGAGAGTACTTGTACATGTGATCAGGGGAGAAATACATAGGCAAATAGAAACAGAGACAGATGTCAAATACAGTAGGCATTATATTTTGTAAACTATTTTTGCTTCTTAAGTTAGACAACTTATAGAACTTAATAAACATAGTAACCAGAAACCCTAGAGTTATTTCCACATTTTCACATTTCTGAAATGATATCTGTGTACAGATAAACATTCATCACAACAAACTACGCCTGTTGTTTGGAGTTCTTTCCTCCAGCTGCCATGTTAGGTTGCAGTAATGATTGACATGTGTTTGCACGCTATTTGGGAATTTAATATTTGTTATGTTGGATTTCTTCTGTTCTTAGGACATACAGCTTGGAAATACACATTTTGTTTTCCTGCAACCGGATGGGGCACACATACCAGCATTAAAGGATTACAATTAATGGGTCCCCAAGCTTGCATCCTTAAGCAAACCTTACAAATACTACCCTTCTTATTAGCCCTGCCTTCTGTTCTCATTCAGTTTCAACAGAGTACACTCAGGAATTCAAACCACAGTGCTTCCCCATTTAAATAGATAACCTGCCACTCAAAAACTGACCTTCAAGTTTGATGTTAGAAATGGAGCTAATAGTTCCGAATTCTTTAAATAACAGACTATGGATTTTTTGTAATGTTTAACAGGACATTTAAAACAACAGAAAGATTTGGTTCTTGTGATTTTCCCAATAGTGATTACCAATAGTCTCCTCTTTCTTTCCTATATTTGAATGGCATATTTCATTTCACACATCCTTAACTTGCTGCCAGAACCCTCATACTGCTAAGGGAGAAAGCTTACCTAGTGCAGTGTTTGTAAATGTCAACTAGCCAACAGATATTTGGAAGCCTATGAATGTTCACCTTTCTAACATTTGCTTAAAGCCATCTGGAATTAATGTTCTCCTCTTTCTCCTCTTCTTACCTCAAATACCGCCCCCCCCCAAAAAAAAACCCTGTACAGAAGTGGACACAAAACGTATTAAATAAAGCTGGTATTAAACCTTCTTGCATTGAAGCAGGAATTATGTGCACATGTAAAAAAAAAAAAAAAGAAGGAAACATTTTTATAGTAATCTGTACACTTGTTGTCAAGTTACCCTTTGATAAATCTGCAATTTTCCAGTGAAACACATCTTGTTTATTTTGGATTAGAAGCAAGCTCTTGCATGTCTAGCAGGATTCATTTGCTGCTAAAGAAGCACTAGACTGAAATAAATCACATGTCCCTCAAACCAAGTCTGCTTGTTTTTGTTTTATTTTCTCAGCCTGATTAGTCAACATTTGTGAAAATGAGTAATTTGAAAGATGATACTGAAAATTACATAGAGTTGGCCCACCCCTCCCTCTTGAAAGAGTGGCTAATTTTCCTCTGAGGTGTCAGGACTACGAAGTAGGGAAATGGAGAACGAGGAAGTGGACCTGTTAACTAACTCTGGAAAACTCTACTCTGGATAAGCTGCTCGTATGTGGTGCAAAGAAGCCAATGGATACCCTGGGCAAGTAACACTTTGTAGGGAGCTTTGCCCTTCTCTGGGCTTCATTCATCTTTTCTATTTCTTTTGTTTCTCTTTCCAGGTTTGTTCTGTCAAAACCAAATGTAACAAAATCTGAGTCAATCATCAACATCCTCTCACATTCAGCCATACCCACACACCCAATCCCACCATCTAACATTCATTTAGTAAATATTTACCAAACTCCTTCTTGGTACAATCACTTCATAGGGCCAATTGGACATAGAGCAATTAGCGCAGCCTATGATTAGATTAGCATAGGGCAGCCCTTTGCCTCTAACATTACAGAGTAACTTCTCCTATTTTAAGTCCTTGAGTATTCTATCCTTCCCAGGTCCAAAACTTTCCAAGTTTACCTAGCCATCTTTCCCCTTAAGCTTCTGCCTCCACTTTGCAATTTATATCTGTTCTATAAAAATTCCCCCCAAAAGAAAAATTAATCTTCCACCAAAAGTGGGTTATTTTTTAAATTTTATTGGCTAATTACTTAAAGTTCAATCTCTCAAGCCCATACTTAAAATCTTGTCTTTTTAACTCTTGCATATTCAGTTACTGATATTCATTTATTCACTATAAATGATAGAATATGCAAAATGCCAAGCATCGTAAAAAAGAACTAGCTTACACCAGTCCCTTCAAAAAGCAATTAATAAAATGTATACTTTAATGAATATTTTTGAACAATCTATATATCAGTAATCAAACTTGTTAGCTAGAAACATAGAAGAGATCAAAGATCTGGTCAACTGACCCAATGTATAATTCTGAAAATGTAAATTTAATTTGTTCCTGATAAATGACCTCTAAAAAAATAACACATTAATAAAGGACATTGTCAGGAAAGTAAAACTTATTTGGAGTCTTTTAGGAGCCAACACATCTGCTGATTTAAACCTAGGAGATATAGAATGATAAGAAATTAGGTTGTAGCTAAATATCCATGAATATTAAGGTTATTCTCTATTGGTTTGGAGTGCTCATTTACACACCAATATTCAGCTTTAGGAATTTAGGGACTCATTAACTTTGCTAAACATGGAATTTAGCTTTTTCTTCTCTAAAAAAAAGCTAATTATTTCTTTACTATTTTTATATCCAAGAACAGTCTTCTTATTACTCACAAAGGACAAATCTTTACCAATCCCCACCCCTGCAGTCAGGGAAATAATTTCATTTAAACATCCCCTGAAAGCAATTATTTATGGGTTCCACTGAAACTGGGGTAAACTTTTTGTCGTCCCATTTATTTTATAGAGATTAGAGATTACTTATAAAATAATACAACTCACAACTATTTAGTGACTACGTTAACAGAAAAATCGAGCAAAAGTAATACAATGATCCCAATCACATATCAGAAATACCTTGTTGTAATTTAACTGACCTTTCAGCTCCTCTCAAAGCGTTGCTGTGGTATTTAACAACATCGCTGATTTGAGAGGCTCTACATTCTCTGCATCAGCAGAATTTTATGAACCGAAATTATTAACACAATTGGTTTTATTGAGAATTGCTTTGATTGTTGTTCTCATAAGATGTTCTCTGAAGAGATTGTTGTTAATCTATGATAAACACTGTAATATATTTGAAGAAGCCCTTCTCGAGGCATCTTCCCTACCTGACACTATGTGTCCTATCTTTCAGCAACGTGCAACAGTTATTTTGCTCTAATTTCTATAGCACAGCTGTCTCTGGGGTCTCCTTGAAAATCTCCAAGCTTCTCACATTTCAGGTTTTCTCTAGAGCAGTGTTTCTCAACCTTGGCTGGCAGTCCTCATGTCCAGCTGCAGCTCAGACCAATTACATCAAAAACTCTAGGGGTGGAACCCTGACATCAGTAATTTTTAAAACTCCCAGGTGGTTCCAATGTGCAGTCATGGTTGAAAAACACGATTTAGAGTGAGAAATCACCTCAGGCTATCCCACAAATTTTCTATTAATAGCCTAACATATTACAAGTGGCAAAATGGCATCAGCGAAAGCGTATGGTTATAAAATAGAGCTATTTGTTTGGTTCCAACGCTGTTGAGGTATTTTTGTAAAACCTCTGTGTCTCCGTCCCTGTAATTTGAAGTTTGAGCCATCAAATTCTGATCAAGAATCTACTAAGTTTAGGCCAGAGCTGGAGCATGACTTTCTTGATTTAAAAATGGCAGCTCTTAGTAAAATTCAGCCATTTAATTATTTCCTAAAAAAATGAATTTTGAACCAAAGTGTCACTCTTAAATAATTAAAATGTTAATAACTTTGAGGTAAATAATAAGCTGCCAATGCCATTTATTTAGATCAATTTATTAACGCGTAGAATCCTAAAAGCATCAATCATTAGTAGCTTCTTTATACAAATTTTTATGTATTAAACTTTGTATGCTAACATTTATGGAATCTGAAACTCCTTCATGTAATATCATGAATGTTTTTAGCTTTCTGGTTAGGAAAAATCCTTTTAATTGCTCATTCTAATAATTCAAAAGAAAATCATGTTTTTGTTTCGAACCCACCTTTAAATCTTAGCTCCAAGCTCTTTTAACTTATTTATTTTAAATTTGCAACAGAGTTAATTTTCAAACCTCTCAGTTTATTTTTCAATAATGTCTCTCTCAGGCCGAAACATGGTAGGAATAATAAGGCACCTCACATTCATCAATAATAAGGAAGCCTTGTCTTATAAGGTTTCACTCTACGCTTTATCCTTTCCACAGCCCTTTCGTTAAGCAACAAGTTTATTTGATTTGGACAACTGTTTGCTCATTTTCCTTAATGGGACCTACCAAACCTTGACATTTGAAATTAAACAAAACAAAACAAAACAAAACAAAACTTTCATTTGGAAATTGAAGTTACTATGCAATGCAATTTATAAGAATGTTATTATTAATGATGTAAACCCAACCGTTTTCGGCATTACAGTGAATCTCATGACACTGAACAAGGACTATGACATTTACCCATTAATCAACCTAAGAAATTTATTTCAAGAAACAGCCTTTGGTCCCAGTTTTCTGGGACCTGAATTATAAAGCAAATTTGGTGTCTCCTTTTTTTAAGTAAACCTCACTTTGCCTGCCAGTTCATGAAGTGGCAGCATGCAGGCAAAAATCTCATCTCCAAAAGGCAGTCTTTCTGAATCTGCTTCCCCAAGTAGAAGTGATCTGCTCTCCTGCATTTCTCCTTCCTGTAAATACTTACATTAAAATGGTTCTACCACTTAATGACAAATTTTCTTGACTTCCGCTCCATACCTCTCGGTGATAATTTGACCTGATTCATAACTGTATCTCTAGCCACTAGGGGTTCTCAGATGGTGTTCAATAAATGTTTGCTAAATGAATGATGAGGGATGCAGACTATACAGATTTAGCATTTGTTAAAACACATCAAATTGCCTGTTTAAGATCTGTGCATTTCACTGCATGTAAATTGTACTCCAACTACAAAGAATAAAGGACATCTTCTCATTCCCCTTGGAACATGCTTTCAGAATCAGATGGCAAACCATTCTGGAATTGGAGAGTTCCTCCTCCATCACATAGGCTGATAGGCATCTTGATAATCCACATTGTTTCCTGGACTCAGAAGTTTACTATTTTACAAAATCAAACTCATCCACAAATTTGCCACCAATGTGGATATTCAAATATTGTGCAAACACACATGTCGAATTCAAGGAAGATGTCTTAAATACTAACAGCTTCATTGAAATAAAATTGAAGTTTTCTATAGTAATGATTTTGTGGGATTAGGCATATTTGGTTATTACTGCACTAAAACATGACAACATCCCTTAATAGTCAAATTTTGTATAAAAAACACTCTCATTTACTTTTATAAATGTTTGAAATATTTTACAGAGTGATATATAAGTAACCAAATATCAAAATTAGGTATGGACTAAACCAATTCAAATGAGCTGAGACAGTATTTAATCAGCTAGTACCATCAATAGGTCCTAAAAGCTTTATAAGTACATTACTTACAAGTGAAAATCTACCACTTTATTATCAGTTATCCAGTCAACAGTTATTAATTAAAAACAAAAATGCCGGGGCGCCTGGGTGGCACAGCGATTAAGCGTCTGCCTTCGGCTCAGGGCGTGATCCCGGTGTTATGGGATCGAGCCCCACATCAGGCTCCTCTGCTATGAGTCTGCTTCTTCCTCTCCCACTCCCCCTGCTTGTGTTCCCTCTCTCGCTGGCTATCTCTATCTCTGTCGAATAAATAAATAAAATCTTTAAAAAAAAATGCCCTACAGAATGGTCAGAGTATAAACCCCAATCAATAAACAAAAAAAATGTACATAAATCTTCCTTTCCTAATCATTTTATCCTTCTTTCTTGGACTTCATTACTTGATCTTTAAGAGATAAGAAAGCTATAATGTGAAAAAAAATTAAAACATAAAAACAGAAGCATGGTTTCACTGACATCAAAACTTGAAAACACATTAAGAAATACTGATAAATTCTTGCCGTTCTTAGCAATATAGAAGAGATAATAGCAATAAAAAAGACCTTGTAGTCTAGAGTATCGTTTGTTTGTTTAAGAAGAACTTTTCTCCTTAATGAGATATTATGCAGCATGTCATATAAACAAATTAAAAGAAGTAAAAGTGGGTGATTGCCCAAAGCATTACCTGTTGACTTGTTTTTCACTTTTAGTAATGGATCCTGAGGGATAGCTAGAGAAAACTGAGACCAGAAAAAAATGCAGACCTTCCTGACACAGCAAAACTGTTCCATTCCCCAAGAGAGTATGAGAGTCCTTTGGTCACAGAATTATTTTGTAGGGGAGCATACTAAATGGTTTTGTTTAAGTTGTATGTTTTTATCTAATTATAAAGAAAAATATAATTTCTAGATTATATTAAAACCATAGGAGTGATTATTAACTTTAAAAATTTAATTTCGTGAATTGATTTTATTCCCTTAAAATAGAAATAGTCCTATTTTGCATTGCAGTTTGCATTTTTTTCCAATGAGTGCATAAAATCGTTGCATATGCAAATGTGCCATACCTTTTAGTATTGCTTATGCACTTTGCAAATGAAGTGTCTAAAGCAAATTCTATAACTCAATTTCTGGTTTTGTTGTAAACCAAACACTACTTAATAGCTTAGCACACCTGATTTGACTTGGCATTTTCAAAACTGATTTATTGCACTCTGAAAAACCTGTTAGTTCTAATCTTGCAAATGCAATAGGTTCTTCTTGCCATGATAATTATTATGCAGCTGATAGGTATGTTATGTCTTCCCTCAGTTTATATAATTGTGATTTATCATCCATTTCCAAGAGAAATCACATCTCCAAAGCAAAGGTTCTGCCATGTCCTATTGACTAAAGTGCCGTGCATTATCTGAAGAGTAGCCTGGTTACAAAGAGGGACCAATGGAAACGCACCCTATCTCAAGCCCTGGAGTAATTCCTGGGGACAAACTGATGTGTTCTTTATGCTTTGCAGTAGGTGTGGTCAACGTTATAGAATTTAAACACAATTAGACTAGAGTTTGCCATTTGCTTCTACTGCTAATGAATAGCTGCAATCAATAGGCTACATGATTGACTTCCAAAATATTTTTAAAATATGCCAAATAATTAAGCAGAGTTGGGGATAATTTAAGGTATACTGAGATAATGATATATATATCAATATAAAATATAGCATAATTTTTCTTCTTTCTTTAATAATTTCCATTTTCAAACTGTAATTCATTCTTTTAAAATTGACAATGGCAACTTGACAAGCATTGTTTGTAATTATATATGGATTTTTTAAATTCGAAGTTCAATGACTTCTGTTCCTTCACAATAAAATTGTATCACTCTGCCATCCTAGAAGGCTCTTTCATAGCCATGTGAGAAAGTTATTCCTAGATATATGTCTCTTTCTGTATTATGAAGTAACAAAAAGAGCTTTGAGAATTCTGTATTTGATCTCTTATTGATGAGGACCCAAATGAAGGTACAGTTAACAAGGTTCTGAAAAAATACCAAGATATTTTTTCTCTGAGTTTTCTCTTAAGTGGCAAGAAGTAAAGCAATGGAGAATCAAATTAAAGATAAACATTATTCTTTATACTCCATGTGATGATAAATAAGTAATTTTAGGGTAGCTAAAATTATTTTAATACTTATTTCAAGTTTTAAAGATAGAATGAATTAGATTCAACACAAAGGACAACTACTATTACTACAATAACTACATTTGAATCAATAATTCATGTATTTACAATTCCATAAAAATCTATCAGTTCTTTCTTATTTTACTATTGCAGGTATATTTGATTCTTATAAAGGACAGTATATGATAGAATTGGGGAATATAAATTAGACCTGAAAAATCACTCGAAAATTATTTTCTTCTATGGCTCAATCTATCAATCTATTAAATCTATCAATCTATCGGTCTATTTACTATCTACCTATACCAAATATATTTATAATATTAAAATGATGAAATCTCCCCAAAAATGAGATCTAAGATAAATGTGAAAAATTCCTATGTGTAAAGTGGGCAACTTATACCAACTTTCTTTAAATTAATCTTTATATCTCTATGCAAAAGAGGGAATGTATTTTATATATACTTTAGTAGTAAACAAATTTATAGTTAAGAAGACGTTCATCTAAATATTACTTATAACAATGAAAATATGAAAATATCTTAACAATCTATCATGGCTACATAAATGCAGGTATACCTTTTTAAATGAACACTGCACAGTAGTTATAAAAGATATTATAATCTGACATGGAAAAATCTCAATCATATATTATTGTGTGAATAAAGAATGTTACAAGCAAAAACATGTATAGTATATGTCCTTTTATATAAAATAATATTAGAGCATAGGCATTCAGAAAGATATGTCTACACATATGTCTTTAACTTATAAACAATAGTTTGCCTTTGGGGAGCTTAATTTGTACTGATGTTTATTTTCTTTTTAGCTAAAGTAGTAAATGCATTGATGATCTTTCTGCAATGACTTTGAATCTTCTTATTTACCCTCCAGATATACCTCATTATTGAGACTATTTTTTGTGTCTTCTCATCTGAGGCAATTTAGATGATATAAATGTGAACAAATTCTGAGAAGTTATAGCCAAATAATAAGTAATCCTTGCATGATTGTTGCTTACTTCTGAAGAGCGAAGGAGTAGAATGCAGTTTAGTAAAAAGCACATGCACCAAAGGTCAAGTATTCTTACATAAAATATAAGGTTTTATGAGAAGGGAATAAAAAAATTCAAAGGTTCATGAACAAAAGTAAAGAGGGGCTAGGTAATTAGAAAACATGATAGAGCACAAGAAATTGCAAAGTCCCAGAGTCCAGAGTTTTCTAACTGGGATAACAGAAGACCTAAACGTTTGTTTCTATCCCTGCAGTGAAGAAAGAATAAACATCTAAAACCTCGCCCTAAAGTAAACTACGGACTTTTGGTGATTATGACATTTCAATGCAGGCTCATCGGTTGTAACAAGTGTGCTATTTGGAGCCAGATGTTGATAGCGGGGGAGGCTGTACATGTTGGGGGACAGAGGGTGTATGGAAACTCTCTGTACTTTCCACTCAATTTTTTTCTGTGAACCTAAAACAACTTAAAATAACAAAGTTTAAAAATAAAAAAAACCCTAAAGATCCTCTGCTAGCTGCTGAAACCAATATAGATGTCTTCTGGCCATGCCAAAGGACCCGACCCAAGATTCACTTGTCACATGGAGGGAGTGGTCCAAGACGGGGGTAATGGAAACCATGAATCTCTTGACACCCAGACATGAAGTCCCTTGGCATCATTTCTATTCCATTCAATTTGAAAAAGCCAGTCACCCAGTTTCAGAGAAAGAGGCCATGGACTTCCCACCTCAACGGGAAGGATGGGAAAGAACTGGTGGTCAACTTTAATCAATCATGGGAAGAAATCTCAATAGGGCACTTGGAAAAAGCATCAATTTATATTAGGTAATTGAGGTTAATCAAATTAGGAACTGTTTTATTAGATTTGATCTAGCATTATACCCCTCTTCATCTGGGTTGGAGAGGGTATGAACTCAAGAACATTGTCATCATTTTAAACAATAAAGTAGCTAAATTGCTGTATTTTATGTCTTAAAAACTACATAAATTATGGTAATGGAATGAAAAAACAAGCAAATGAAAATTAGCAACTCAAAATTCATGCATCATTCAAATTTAATTTGCATGGCATGGAACCACTAGCTTTCTTTTTAATTAAACATATTGTTATATATTGGGGCGCCTGGGTGGCTCAGTCAGTTAAGCATCCGACTGTCGAGTCAGCTCAGGTCATGGTCTCAGGGTCGTGAGATGGAGTCCTGCATCTGGGCTCTGCGCTCAGTGGGGCGTCTGCTTGAGATTCTCCTCCTCTTCCTCTGTCCCTCTCCCCACTTGTATGCTCTCTCTCTCTCTTTCTCTAAAATAAATAAATCTTTAAAAATATTATTATATAGTTGCATAAAAAACATATCAGAAGAAAATTAATTCCTATTATATTGGTGCAGAATATTTTTTTCCAAACTTACAGATAAAGGTTTGTACAACAAATGATAAAAAGAGAAAAAAGAACACTACTGTAGCAAAGAGAATAAAGCTTCCCCTCTCTCCACAGATTTCCATATTTGAATCCCCAAAACCCATGAGTATGTTACCTTACAGGCAAAAAGGGACTTTGCAGATGGGATTAAGTTAAGAACTTTGTAGTGAAAAGATTAACCTGGATTATCTACATGGGCCCAATGTAATCTACCCCTCCCATGGGTCTTCATAAGGGGGCGGAAAAAAAGTAGGAGTCCAAGAGTCAGAGGAGTTGTGATGATGGAAGCAGAGCTTGGATTGCTGTGGTCAGGAACCAAGGAATGCAAGCAGCCTCTAGAAGCTGGAAAAGGCCGCAAGAGATTCTTCCCTCGAGACTACTGAAGGAACACAACCTGTAATGGTAGCCCCAGAAGACCATGTCAGATTTCTGGCCTCCAGGACTGTCACACTGCATGAAGCCACTAGATTTGCACAAATTTGTTCCAGCAGCAATAGAAAGCTTATAAAACTATCAAAAAATTTAAAATGGAAGTTATAATTATTTCCCTTAAATGACAGCTAACAACCAATAAATCATTTATAAAAATTTTAAAACTAATTTGTATGGTACAGTACTTAACTACACTGATGTTATCTGATAAAGTCATCTAGGCCTTAGGAACTGTGATTTTTAGGTAGTAAAGTTGGTTGAAGGCATATAAAATATGCTTTGGAAAAGATGTGTCCAGAACACATAATTCCCTTCTGGGGCATATTATTAAACCAATTTTCACGTTTTGGAAACACACAGACACTCAATGGTAAATTAAATATAACCTATGTACAAATTTACTTATGTATAAATTAACCTATGTATAAGTAAATATATTTTAAATAAATTGAGCCTGAATAAAATAAAATAATAAAATAAAATAAAATGTTATTCTAACCTGTGCATTAGGACATGGAAGAAATTTCCAATTTGTGAGTTCAGGGTTCTCTCCCCATCTGGTAGTTGGCAACGTCTAATTTGTGCGGCATGTATACGTATGTGTGTGTGTGTGCAGGTGCACTCCCTCTGTTCTCCTAAATAACAACAGAATTTAGGGAAGGAATGGGGAAGAAAAGAAGCATTTCTTTGTAGATCTATGGAATTAACTTATCATTAAAAAAAACTGTGAGTGCTCACTTCCGCAGCACATATACTAAAATTGGAATGACAGAGTAGGTTAGCATGACCCCTGTGCAAGAAATTTGACATGCAAATTTGTGAGGTGTTCCACAGTTTAAAAAAAAAAGAAAGAAAGAAAGAAAAAAAATGTGAATTGAACGTATCATAATTTCATCATCTTCATTTATGGGAAATCTAAATACATTTTGTTTCATTACAATGAAATGGAGAAAGAACAAATATGCATAGCCAAGAAATGTGAGACCTAATCAGTTTCTATCATAAACTAACTGGCCATCACTGAGCCTATTTCTACACACAATAAAACAGAATGCCTCATACGCCCAATGTCATCAGCCTGCCACTGTTCTGTTTCCCATCTTAATTAGAATGGGAGCTCCAATATTAACGTATTTGCAATTTATGCTAATGAACAAGGTCACTTTCCTCCTGAAAGCCTGTTCAATTCTCTACAGTTTACAGAATCAAATCAAACTTGTTAACTCATCTTTGTAAGTTCCTTCCTGCCTTACCTTATATTTCCAATTCTCCGAATAGTTTCAAGACCAAAAAGGCACAGCCGGGAACCATGTTCTTAGCATTTCTCTACTCCTCCTAGCCTGGCCCACCTCATCAACTTCAGCCCAAGCCTCTTTGGCCAGGTGTTCAGAGGATACTGGTATAAAATGTGGATGTTCCGCAGATCCCATAAACCTTAACTGCTGAGGAGGGCATTTCTGAGGATGTAGAATAGACCTTAGGAAGGTTTGCAGTGCAGACTCCATTTGAAGATGTGCACCTGCCAGGACTTAGGCCAACATATGGGCCCCGGGGAGTCCTGCTTTCCTGATCTGTAAAAGTAGGAGAGTGTTGGCAGCATTCGCCCCATGGGGACATTGTGTAGATATAGGAACACAGTGTTTGTACAGTACTTGACTGTCTTCAGACAGTCTTGAGCTGGTCCTATAGTTATTTGAAAAAGAATGGTTTGTAAAAAGGGAGCTATAATCACCAAGGAGATGTAAGAGGGTCTTTGTTCTTCTAGAACAGAAAAGAGGGATATTAGCAGTCAAGGTAGAATCTAGGAAAATATAGTTTATTTACACCAAGTTATTTTGGCACAGGAAATACAAAGTTTCTCTTTGGTTTTAGAGGTACCTGCTTAACCACAAGAATCAGAAGTGAGGATAAATTCGTTTCTGCATTCCCTATTTGTCTATAACTGTGTGGTACTCGAGCTCTCTGAACCAGTTGTAACACCTACCGGATGTCTCATTAATTAATGAGTTGAATAAAATCTTTGACACACGTTCCTTTACGAAAAAAAACAAAAGTGGGAAAGAAAAATGGAGATGCCTACTCTCCCACGGCCCTACGGTAGGACTTCAGCCTGAATTAGGGAAGTCTGGTAATTGCAGTGATTGGTAGAAGGAGAGACGGAGTGAGTGACAAAGGGCAGCGAGTGTGATGCTCTTGTGGGTTGTGCCGCGTAAGAAAGGAGAAAATGTTCCCTGCTTCTGCAAAGGGAGATGTAACCTGGGTGGGGCTGCTCTTCATTCGCTGCCTCAGTGTCAGCGCACCCTTGATGAAGCACAGCCTGGTGGTCTTGCTCTGGTCCCTTCCCGACCCTCTCAATCCTCAGTCAATCTCCGCCACACCTGACCCCTCTGCATGGCCAGTTGTGAGCACATGTTCTTGTCTACGATTACAGTATTCATGAGTATGCACAAGGAGTAAGTTTAAAGCAACCAAGATTCACATTTTAGCAAAACGCAGTGCCTCCCTCCGTCTTGTACATGGGAGTGAGGACTTGATCACAAACGTGGATCATGACCTAATTCTCATGAGAGAGGTCCTAATTATCTCCCAATACCGTCTGCTGCCGCGTCCCCTCTCCAGCCACGACGGTGTGCTTGCCATGATCAAGCTGGGTATGCTCCTGCCTCAGAGCCTTTGCAATTCCTTCTGCTTCAGATGCTCGTCTCCTAGACAGTGTATGGCCCACTCCCTCAAATACCACTCGCTCAGTAAGGCCTCTCCTGACCACCCTATATAAAACCGAGACCTCTAGATTCCTTGGCCCTCCATATTTCTTAGTCTTCAATACAGGCCACTTTTATACACATTAGGTAGGTTGCTTTTCTCTCCCCAAAGGCAGACATGTGTTTTGTGCTGACAAAACCGAGAACAGAGGCTGGCACCTTGTAGGTATGCATTACGTCTTTACGAAATCAGTATTTGTTGAATGAATTAGCATTCGGGATATTTTTGGTCAACCAAAACACGTCTAAATAGCATTCATTTCAAAACTGCTTGGTGCAACAGGAAAGCAAGAAGTACATTTTTTTGTTGTCCATATTAAACTAGCTAAAATTTGAATTTTTGATATCTCAAGGAATTTTCTTTGGCTTTATGGAAAGTTCACTAATCCAGAATATTCTGTGACCCCTCAAACCAAAATATGGTTCATTCAATTCTGTCTACATATATTAATCTGGAGATAAAGTTTACATCTTTAATCTTGTTACAAATGTTTAAATGACTACTTATGAACCTCACAATTTTAAGAATGTAAACCCTTTAATAATCAATTACCACATCCAATTAGTTCACAATCATTGAAATATACATTTGGGACTAGGGCTCATTTCAAATCTCAAAATACAAAGTCACTTAATTCAGAACTCCATCTGTGCCTCAGTCTCTGGAGTCTGACAAACAGTCTCCAAATTGTCTTCTGAGTTTTCATCAAAACAAGACACCAGTTTGGAATCTATTTTAACATTACTTGCACTATATGGGGACTCACATTGCATCTGCTTTGATTTTTCTCTAATGAAAGTTCCTAGTTGTTCTGTGTCAGAAAGGATGTAAGTATTCCCTAGAAATAGCGCTTTTATTTAGAATGCAACAATAGAGAAAATCGAAGCCCCAGATCTTATATTTCCTATTCATAAAACTGTAATTGGCCTTTTTATGTCTGTGCTACCCTTGAGACACAGGGAATTAATTTTATGTCCACGAGCATATATAGGATACCCATAAAACTCAGAATAGTTCAAATTCTCATCCCCCAAAAAGAATTAGAAATACAATCAAAGCATATTTTTCTTTAATCTTGGGGATTCTGTATAGTTTAATGTGACCTCTTGAGATGATATTAAATTGAAGTTATTGTAAATAATGGGCAAAGGAAGAACTATGGTATAATGTTTGCAATAGTATTGTAAATAGAGAACAAATCCCCACCAAATTTACATTTCACTTGCAGGATGAAGCAGACTCCTTGCAGATATCAAATGTTTATACTCTCCTTTGTTATAGTTGCTACAAGTACAAGCCCTGTTAGCTCACTAGGTTCAAAGTCTGGTTTCACTACTCTGTATGACCTAGGTATGGCTTAGACTTGCTAACATACGGCAAACCTCATTTTACTCATATCAATAGGAATAAAAATGCCTACATCAAACCTTGGGGACAGGTAAGCCCCATGTAAATTAATATACATAAAATACCAGCATGATTTCTGATTCACAGTAAATGCTAAATAAATTGTCACCAACACTACGGCCAATCAGACAGAATAGACATCATAATATTAGCTCGCAAGGAGGTGACAGTTCCAGAGGCAGAAAGTTGCCTTGTCAAAAAAAAAAAAAAAAGCAAGTATACAACTTTTCCAAAAGGACAAAAGTAAGTCTTGGCTCATTCAAGTGCTGAATAAAATCATGATACTGTGCATTAAGCACAAACACAAAAATAAGGACACGCACTGTTATCCTCTAACACGTGCAGTAAAAATGGCATGTGCGGTATTTCTCTAAGCTCTCTGACCATGAAGCCATGTTTTCTTTGTGTGATCCTTTAAATATTTCTGAAAACACTGGGTTTTATTATAGCACAGTTTGGAAAAAGGCGTCCTAATTTTTTGCAGACTTTTACAAACTCTAGTTAAAACATTAGGAAAAATGTTTGAGATTTAAAATTAAATACTAGGGGTGCCTGGGTGGCACAGCGGTTAAGTGTCTGCCTTCGGCTCAGGGCGTGATCCCAGCGTTCTGGGATCGAGCCCCACATCAGGCTCCTCCACTATGAGCCTGCTTCTTCCTCTCCCACTCCCCCTGCTTGTGTTCCCTCTTTCGCTGGCTGTCTCTATCTCTGTCAAATAAATAAATAAAATCTTTAAAAAAAAAATAAAAAATAAAATAAAAAAAAAAAAAAAAAAAAAAGCAAGTATACAACTTTTCCAAAAGGACAAAAGTAAGTCTTGGCCCTGCGTGTCCTTATTTTTGTGTTTGTGCTTAATGCACAGTATCATGATTTTATTCAGCACTTGAATGAGAATACACTCATACACACCCAAAACAACTTATTCTTTTTAAGATACATATTATGTTCTCTTCATTCCTCCCTCCATACGTGAAATCGATAATGTAAAAAAAAATTCCCTAAAGCAATGAACAAATATCAAAGTAATTCACAATTTCTTTATTGATATAGATTAATGTACAGTAATACAATCTGTACATATTTCCAGATATGCGTGTATAAAGTTTTTGGTTTTTTCTACAACTAAGATTACAAGAATCTGAGTAACATCTCAAAAAACAAAAAAGAAGAAAGAGGGGACAATAAAGGAACCAAACAAGAAAGAAGAGAAAGAAAAGGAAAGACAGAGACAGACAGAGAGAGAGAGAGGGAGAGAGAAGGAATAGAACAGAACCATCAGCCTGCTAAACCAGCCCTATGAGGAATCCTCTCTTTCCACATCTCCCTTTTCACATGTCTGGTCTAGAGGACAGCGGTCTTAGAGCTGTGGAACACACACACTCCTCTTCACGTGCTCTTTTTGTTAATTTCTACATGAGAGGGGCTCTAGCTTCTCTCTTACCTTCGCTTTGTAATCCTGGTGCTAATCAAGGCTGAAATTAAAAGATTCCATCCTAATGATTTGTTTCACCTCATTAGCCTAAGAGGCTGAAGTCCCTAACTTAAAAGTGGCTTTACATCTTTCCCTGTCTCAATAATCTCTGTGGAACTAAAGAACCATCGTGCCACAGAACCTTGCTTTTCAAAGTATGGACTCAAGACGGGCAGGCTGGGCATCACCAGGGACCTGGTTAGAAATGGAGAAGCTCATTCCCTCCTCCAACAAACGCAGAAGCAGAATATGCGCTCGCGCTACCAGGTTTCCTAGGAGATTCATATGCATATTAAAGTTTGAGAAGCACTGTAATAAAGGATTATTAATAAGGATGGCTTTAATTCCCCAACTGTGCTCCTTTAAAAATTAGTATCTTCCAAAATGTTTTCTACAAAAATGAGTTCTATAATCAAATGTATTTTAAAAATATGAAATTAAATAAAGTTAAGCCAATTTCCTTTCTGCGACTTCTTGGAGCCACTGTTATCCTCTAACACGTGCAGTAAAAATGGCATGTGCGGTATTTCTCTAAGCTCTCTGACCATGAAGCCATGTTTTCTTTGTGTGATCCTTTAAATATTTCTGAAAACACTGGGTTTTATTATAGCACAGTTTGGAAAAAGGCGTCCTAATTTTTTGCAGACTTTTACAAACTCTAGTTAAAACATTAGGAAAAATGTTTGAGATTTAAAATTAAATACTAGGGGTGCCTGGGTGGCACAGCGGTTAAGTGTCTGCCTTCGGCTCAGGGCGTGATCCCAGCGTTCTGGGATCGAGCCCCACATCAGGCTCCTCCACTATGAGCCTGCTTCTTCCTCTCCCACTCCCCCTGCTTGTGTTCCCTCTTTCGCTGGCTGTCTCTATCTCTGTCAAATAAATAAATAAAATCTTTAAAAAAAAAATAAAAAATAAAATAAAATTAAGTTAAATTAAATACTGGAAAAATTATTTATGTAAAATAGTTAATTCTCTGAATATTGAATTGGAAAACAGGCGATGTTTGCTCCTGCCTCCTCCCTGATGTCTACAGGCCCATTACCCTCCTTCTGCCTGTTGGAGTCAGGGGCTTGGCACTGATTTCAATGGAATCTCAACATTTTTTGGTATGTTCGGTCTTGAAATTTCTCCCTCCTCTTGCCCCATATCAAAATAAGAGTTTTCACTATGTTTCTCCAAAGGAAGAAACCACCATAAAAACAATGTGTTAAAGCCATCCTCTGATAAGTCATATCTGAAATTGTCTAAATGTGCTGTTCCTTTGGTTTTTTTTTAAAGATTTTATTTATTTATTGGACAGAGATAGAGACAGCCAGCAAGAGAGGGAACACAAGCAAGGGGAGTGGGAGAGGAAGAAGCAGGCTCATAGCAGAGGAGCCTGATGTGGGGCTCGATCCCAGAACGCCGGGATCACGCCCTGAGCCGAAGGCAGACGCTTACCGCTGTGCCACCCAGATGCCTCTCCTTTGTTTGTTTTTTAAATAGAAAAGATCTAGGCTCTAAATTGCCTTTCCGCAATGCCAAAAGAATAAAAAATAAAAAGTTACATTTATTGCTATAATTCAAGCACACCATACCTAAAACCCTCCCTGTGAATATCACACACATGGACTCTAATGGACAGCTGGAATGAAGAACAGTCAGGTACTAAGAACTCATCAAACTTCCAAATATAAACACATTTGTACACACTCCTCATTTCCTATTATAATCTTACTTTCGACAGGGGCCCCATGTTTCTTTCTCACTTATTTCATTATTTAAAAGCCTTTTAAATGTTTTTCTATCATTTTCCATGTTCTAAGAAGACAAGTGTTACAGACATGAAGAGTTTCATGGCCAGCTTTCTCTCCTTTCCACTTAGAGCTTATCATGGACAATTCATATATATAAAAAAGAAAAAAAAAAGCAAGCTAACACTGCATTTCTTTTCAAATTCCTCCAGACATAATATTTTCTGGCCAAAAAAAAAAATCTCATTTTTAGACTCCTTTTTCTCTTCACTTCTATCATAAAAATGGAGGCTGGCTGCTCTTTTTATTTATTTTTTGGCCATATTGACATAAAGTTAATTAAGATTTCAATCTAGTTTTATCTAGGACCAAAAATTGTAATTATTCCATTATTTTCAATATTGCCTTTAGAGGCAATTCATGGTTAAAATATTACAAAATATTATTTTATGTAATATCAGTAGTCTCACTCATTTTGGACTATCCTCCCATGCAGCATTTCATAAAGGAACCATTAATCATCATTACAGTTAATTCCCCAAGAAAACAACTAAGCAGAATTGAGAATATGAAAAAAGCTCAATGGTACATAAACACCTATAATTCCTGCTTCCCTTGAGGCTTTTTATTTGGAGCTAAGATTTTAAAGCAATGCTAGTTTACTCTCTCCCCATCTTTATTTATTCAACAAATATTCACTCAATGCATATTAAATGCTAGGCTCTGTTCCATACTTTGGAGATTTAGGAAAAAATTTTTAAAAAATAAACATACATTATAAGGTCAGGAAATGATAAGTGCTAAAAGGAAAATTAAAGCCATTTAAACAAACAGAAAATGACTTGAGTACGGGAACAGGCAGTTGTCTTCCTGGACCATGAAAAATAACAGAAAATGAATAATTTATAGATACATATGTTGATACAGACATATAGTTAAATATAGATATATTTGGTCAGCTGTATATTAGGTATATATTTTTGATCAGATTATCCCAATTATACTGTCAATTTAGGTAAAAACCATCACTCCGTTTTAGCTGTTCTCAAAATGTTTATCAATAAGGCACGCTCCTATGAATTTTTTGTATGGCCCATATTTTTCAGGCCATACCAAAACTTCTCTTGAAATTTGCTAAAAATGTGCATAGCTATTTTCATTTGACATGATAAGAGAAGAAAAAAGAAACTTTATCTTAGTCATATAGAAAGAAATCTATTCCAACTGAACTGTATTTCAATTGAAAGTCTAGATTATGCTAACAATTATTGTGGTGTTTTGTGTTTTCTTTTTAAGGAAAAAAAAGTAAAGACTCAGAAATACTCAGTGGGATTCTTTTTGTCATTTATTTTGTCAATATAATCACCAAACCACTGGTCAACTTAATAATGAAATTGAGAAACAAATCGTTATGTGCTGCTTCATACCATAGAAGGAAAATACATGATTTAATTACATTTAAAAATTTTTAATCACGTATTCAGGCAAATATATTGTGAAACCAAATTTCTTTAAATTCAACATGGGAAAGATCATGAAATATTGTTGTAAGAATCAGAAAAGTCAGTGTATAAAACAGAAACTCTATGAAGTAAAAAAACACTATGTGTTTTCAAAACTTACACCAAATGTACTAGCAATGGTTGCATTGGCCTTCTGGAGAGATCTACTGATGTAGACAATTCGAGTATGTGAGGAACCCTTTTGCCCTCGTGGCTGACTTTTAATATTGTCATTCCGAAACCCTGTCCTCCAATTCATTTGTGTTTTAATTCCTCTGGAGTGTTTGAGGGGACGTATCAAAAGATTTCTATAAATATCTAAGATTTATAGAATGGGAGAAGATATTTTCAAATGACACTGCAGATAAAAGGCTGGTATCCAAGATCTATAAAGAACTTCTCAAACTCAATACACGAGAAACAAATCATCAAATCAAAAAATGGGCAGAAGATATGAACAGACACTTTTCCAATGAAGACATACAAATGGCTAACAGACACATGAAAAAATGTTCAAAATCATTAGCCATCAGGGAAATTCAAATCAAAACCACATTGAGATACCACTTTACGCCAGTTAGAACGGCAAAAATTGATAAGGCAGGAAACAACAAATGTTGGAGAGGATGTGGAAAAGGGGAACCCTCTTACACTGTTGGTGGGAATGCAAGTTGGTACAGCCACTTTGGAAAACAGTATGGAGGTTCCTCAAAAAGTTAAAAATAGAGCTACCCTATGACCCAGCAATTGCACTACTGGGTATTTACCCCAAAGATACAGACGTAATGAAGAGAAGGGCCATATGCACCCCAATGTTCATAGCAGCACTGTCCACATAGCTAACCTCTGGAAGGAGCCGAGAGTCCTTCAACAGATGAATGGATAAAGAAGACGTGGTCTATGTATACAATGGAATATTACTCAGCCATCAGAAAGAACGATTACCCAACATTTGCAGCAACATGGACAGGACTGGAGGAGATTATGCTAAGTGAAATAAGTCAAGCAGAGAAAGACAATTATCATATGGTTTCTCTCATTTATGGAACATAAGGTATAGCAGGGACAGCGGTAGGAGAAGGAAGGGAAGAATGAAGGGGAGGGTAAACAGAAGGGGGAAAGAACCACGAGAGACTATGGACTCTGGGAAACAAACTGAGGGCTTCAGAGGGGAGGGGGGTGGGGGAATGGGATAGGCCGGTGATGGGTATTAAGGAGGGCACGTATTGCATGGAGCACTGGGTGTTATACATAAACAATGAATCATGGAGCACTACATCAAAAACTAATGATGTAGTGTATGGTGACTAACATAACATAATAAAAAATTTAAAAAAAAATTTCTATAAACATCTAAGATTTTATCACAGTTTAGTCAAGTCTCAGTTTTGTATACACAGTTAATATAATCAAATAGCACATTCATAACAAAATATATCTTATTTATAATAATATGTGCATAATCTTTAATGGAATATTATGAATATAATCAGAACATATCAAATGATTATACATACTACAGATAAAATATTATTACATAGTATATAGAATTCAACAGCAACAACCCTGTCAGATGTGTTATTATTATTTCAAATACACTTACGAGGAAAATAAGGCCGAACCTTGATCATTTGGCTCCATGTCCCCACTTTCATGGTACAATGTTACCCATTATCCAAGGTCTTTACTATATTCAGCTGGGTTTCTGGGACATAAATTGAGTTATATCTCAATTAATGATGCCTAAGAAAAAATCATTCTATCACATTTTCTATGAAAAATAAAAGCAGAAGGAAAAGAGCAGTACCATTGTTTGATTTTAAAACCCCTTTGTGAGCTTACAGATAGATATAGATCTCTAGCTGTTTAATGTACATAACTTTGTAGCTCTAATTCTCTTTTTCACCTAGAGTTAGGCCCCATATATCAGACTTCCTCCATGCCTCTCTTTGTTTCCAGGAGGATGGCCTCACGGGCTTCCTTCTATCGCATCGCTGCATTTCTAATTTAAAGTTAACTGAGTGACTTAGAACATTTATCATGAGGCTTGACTTCTGGCCACATCACTGATCACTCGCAATAACTGGCTTCAGGGTCTTGGTCAAATCACTTAACCTCTCTAAGTCTCAGTTTCCTGCCCCCCCAAATAACTTAAATTAGTAAATTCTATTGTCGTTTTTAAAAATCCATGAATAAAAAATTGATCTTGAGTATGTACTGTGTATTACTAAAGCACTGTGTTCAATATTAAGGGAGGAGTTTAAAAAAAAAAAAAAAACCTCAATATCACAGCACCTCATCCCTTTATGTTTGCTGAAAAAAGGTTAACTAAAAACTAGAGCTACTAGTTAAAATATGGGTTAAAAGGTTTAAAATACAACTGCTGGAGAAAAACATCTGTATATACAACACAAGCCCTTTATTGACTTTGTGGCTTTATAAATGCTGGAAGACACGGGAACAACAACAACAACAATAATACAAGTCATCACATCACGTGTCACACAGTATGTGGAAGATACATTGCTCTCCTGACTATGGGAGCAAATGGGGGAAAACTACGTAAGGGGCGGAGAGAAAGTCAAAGAAAAATGAGAAAAAAGTCCAGTTGAGGAAGAAACCCATTATTATTTTACGATTCTAGGTGCATTTTCATGATCAGCAACCATTTCTCTGATGATGGTCGACATTTTTATGCTGTCTTACTGAGGTTTCAGATACGAGACAATTTAATCGGTGTTGTTTTTATGACATATCCTGCTATAAGAGAAAATGATTCAAGATTATCTAAAATAATTTTGCTGTAACACTGTAGTTGTTAGCATAGGTTTGTTTTCTTTCTCTTCATTCTGGGTTCATGTCAAACCAAACTAAATGGAAGCAGGAAAAGGAAAATGATCTATGGTATCACTGTGGGTTCGCGTTTGGAAATTAAATTCCCTTTGCACTAAGGAGGCAAATGTAAAGTCACTTAACTCCATTGCTTTAATGAGATAAGAACAGACCTCATAAGTGCCTTTGAAAATTACTCCTCATTGTTTTATAAAAACATCAGTGATTTAAAAACATTAAAGGGGCATCTATAGGCATTTAAGGACACTGCAAAAATGGCCACACAGAGTTATTAAAATGACAGCAGTCTGCTTGCTGTTATCTGCTGCTAAGAGGTAGGAAGAAAATGTATTTTTGACTTCCTTTGCAATGATGAAAAATCCCATCTCCCTCAAATCTATGGGGCTTTTTTGCAAGTACTTGGGAAGCATAACATCTTTATATTTGAAGGATTTTCTAATAAAATGCGTAACTGTGTGACTAATCAGCAGAATAAATTGGAAGGACTGAAAAAACTTTAGGGCGGGAGTTGCTGCCTCCTCCTTGGCATGCAGCAGCTGCTTCCTTTGGAAGGAGAGATCTGATCGGTGAAATGGTAAGAGTCTGATATCTATTTCCTCAGAAGCTTGAATTGGGAAGAGCAAAGTCCTAATCTTAGATGCTCATGTGTTGTTGCTCCCTCTTTGTCAGTCTACCACTCTTGGATCCCGGTTTTAGAAACTACCTGCCTGTGAGTCCTATGCATTCTGCTGACCAATCTTGCATTTTCCATGCAGTAAACCAAAAAGAACAATCTATGCCTTGTGCAGTAAAGTTTTCAGTTATTCAGCTGCTCTCTTGGTACTATTTTTGTACAAATTCTATGGAGGGAACAAGAAAAAGGAAAAAAAGATTTGGTTTGAAGCCCAAGCTATATTTTTTAATCCAACTCTGCATCTATAATAAAGCAGACAATTTCTGTTGTTTATTTCCAGATAGGTTCTGAATCATGAGGGCATGAAATGGGTTGGTTAACTAACCAAATCAAATACTGTGAGTGATGACAGTGGTCATGCTAAAACTACTCTCACTAGCCCTTTCAAGTTGAGCAAGCCTAGAGTTTTCATTCCTGCTAGAAGCAGACATCTTAAAAGGTTTTCCTTTTAAAACTCTCTTTGAAAGATGCTAGGCCTTAACAGAACAAGATCTGGGTGAATTATGTGGATAAAGTCTTTATCATGATCAAATTCGGTTAGTATATTTAATCCTCATACTATATTTCAGAGTTCATTAAAGTCTGGAAATCATACATCTGGTTGATACTGGATGCTGGAGTTTAACACTCTCGGTATCTACCCTACCAGCTTGCTGGGGATGGGCAGCAAAAACTACAATTCCCAGAATCCCTTGCAGCTAGGGCTTCAGATATAATTTAGATTCCATCAGTTAGATATCCTTCTGGAAGATCTCCATTCAGAACGGAATCATTTGATAAAATAAAAGAAACTCTTTGGGCTGGCAGAAGCGACTACCCAGCATCCAGATTAAGCAGTGTCCTGACTACTTTCTGAGACATCAGCTGTGGTGGCAGCCTCTGATTCTGTAACTTGCCCATCATATGGAGGCAGTTGAACCCATGCAGACCAATTCTACCCAGCATGGGACTATTCCAGAAGCTTAGCCTAGGATCTTGTTTTTGTAACCCTACTAATCTATCTGTGAGATAGCTTTATCCCTTCAATAAACAGGTTATTCTTAAACAGGATAAAGTATAACCTTTGCACGTAGTTAAGAACCTGGGCTAATATATGAGTAAAAACAATTCAGGATAGAGAGAAGAATTTAAGGTAAATCATAGATTATAAAACAGAGAATAAACTTGCCCAGGAAATACTGTATAGGGTAGAACTAAGAAAAATACACTACGAATCATGGGGAGGTTGAAGCCAAAGGGGATTCAACTAGATACGTAGATCAACTCTATAAGGCTGAAGCCAAAGAAATCACATTATGTTATGCATTGAGAATTACCATTCCAGTTGAAGAAGTCACACTGTAAGAACACAGCCTGAAGAAAAAGGGAACACTAACATAATTTGACTTAAATGGCAAACCTACCCTGTAGGACTCAATGGTCACCTGCTGGAAAAGAAATACATTGTTGCTGTCAGCTACTAACCTGCGGAACCATTCCTATGTATTTCTCAAAAATTTTAGTTCCTGGTTCACTCCTACTCTGTCCGTTAGAATAACTGACTTATAATTTCTATATAATGCACTAATTTTTTTCCAATACCCTGTATTCTTAATGTCATAAATGCTTCCATTCCAAGGATATCTACCTCAGTCATTCCCTCCAGTGTCAAGTCTTAGACCTTAGTCTTCACCACTCACTGTAACACATGCATGGAACCATGATTATGTGATATACATAATCACAATGTAATGAGTCCCTTTCGGCAATGGACACCTCTAATCTATCTGGCACATGACCTCCAAGTTATTTGTACAATTATCTTTCTCTGTCCCCTGATACACTTCCTCTTTCCTCACCCAGTTTAAATTCCACAGTCTGTTGTAATCACTCTTGTATACCTTCCTCACCTCCCTTACCCCCTCACTTTTTCCAGCTTGCTTGGCACCACTGCAACTCTGGTTCAAACCAGCTTTTTCCCCATTCCATGAAGAGACCACGTAACTGAATATGGCTGGAAAGTAACACACGCCATTCTGACAAATTCCACTTTAAACTCATAATTCTCAAAGGCCTTTAAAGCATAATTATCCTATCCTCCCCTTCTTCTTGGCTATTATTTCTTCTAATATTTTTTTTTCTTTTTCTCTCTACCCACTTCTGAAATTTCCATTTAGTTGGTATGCTTAACGGTCTCCCACATTTATCTGATACTGTTCATTTTTCTTCATACTTTTTCCCTCTTTGTTCTTCAGATTACATTATTTCAATTGATTTTTCAAGTTTGCAGGTTCTTTCTTCTAATAAAGTCTATGGCTAGACCCTTTTACTGAATTTTTCATGTCTGTTATTGTATTTTTCAACTCATTTTCCATTTTTTTAAATAATTTTGTTCTCTATTGCTATTTATTCAAATAATTTTTATTTATTGATATTCTCTATTGATAAAATATTGTCATTGTATGTTCCTTTAATTCTTTAAGCATGGTTCTTTTATTTCTTTGAACATATCTGAATGTATTTATAATAGTTGCTTTGAACTATTTGTCTGTTAAGCCCACCCAGCAGTTCCTCTCCATGGCAGTTGCTAACACTGCTTTTGCTCTTGCATACGGGTCACACTTTGCTGTGTCTTTGCACATCTCATTTTTTTGGAAAATTAGACATTTTAAATAATATATTATGCAAATATGGTTACTCCTCCCCCTCATCACAGGTCTTGTTGTTGTCTGCTTGGCCATTTGGTTTTCTTTGTTATTGTATTTTGGGGACGGGCGGGGGGGTTGACTCATGATTTGGATCAGCTAATTCTGCACAATCTATTTCCCCAGCAGTGTGTACATCCTCAAATATGCTTCTGCTTATATATTTTTGTATTTGTTCTTATCTTTTAGCCTGGCTTTTTCGAGGTCACTCCTGGGTTATGATAAGCCACTTACGGGTGAAAGATGGTACTTATGGCCCCTTAGCAAGTTAGATTTCTGCCCTTTACTGAATGGATGGATGGATGGATGGATGGATGAACAGATGGACAGATGGATGATAGATGGATGTCTTGAAGGTGGCTCTCACAGTTCAGAGCACTTACATTTTTTTTTGCTCTTCTTTCAGCAAAGGATAGAAGATTGATATTTCCCTTCCTTGATTGCCAAGGAGTCTGGTCTAAAACCCTGTGTGTGATCCTTCAGGCAAAGAATAAGCAATTAAAAGACTTCACCTGGCAAGCCTCAGGGAGGAGAGTTGGTCTGTCCACCAGATTTGCAGGAGCAAATGCAGGCCAGTCTGGAAAGTGAGTTGCAGTCAGGGACTCAGAATTCCTGGCCAGCATCTTTTCTGTGTAACTACATTCCTAGTCCAGGTGCCTCCATCCAGAACACTCTTAATGGTGCACCCTTCCCAGTGTCCCTGCCCAGACCTCTTTAACAGGGGGAGGAGTGGAGATTTTGTTCTACACTGACTCGGTACTCAGTACTTCTCCACTCCTACGCTTCCCCCTCTCCCTGCCCTCCTGCCCCAGGGTTTATAAAAGGGCAGAACTTCTTGTTCAAAGCTCCCTTGGTGGTGAGATGATTTCCTCCATTTTTGCTGATATGTCTGTTTCTTGTCCAGGGCCATTCCGCGGGGAAAAATGAAACATCTGGGAGCTGATACCTTCTTTCTGGCCTCTTGTTTATGCTACTGTAATACGTGAATAAAGCCTTCATCATTATTGTCATTTTGACTTGTCTTAACCAATTACTTCAACACCTGGCAGCTCAGCTCATGACATCATCTCTGAGTGGATACAGCACTGGGCTTGCAAACAGTTTCCCAGAATTTTCCGGAGACGAGTGTGACTTTCTTTTTAAGCCTGGCTTCTTAGGAGTCGCCCCTAGCCAGTTGCTTAATGTTCAGTGTTTTGCAGAAGTTGTATTTAAGCCTTGAGACTCCTGCCGCTTGTTGACGTGTCTGTGTGAGGTTTGGGAAGATGCTTCACAGTTGGCCTCATAACACGTTCTGCCTGTTCCTCAGGCAATGCAGCCTAGTGCACGCTTGAAGTCGTCCTGCCCCCCAGAATGAACTGTGATCTCAAGAGGACTCTCCTGGTTTTCTGTCATTTGCCTGGTATGATAGAGCTCAAGGCCTCATCTTAACGCCTCCTGAGGAAATAAATTGCTGTTGTTTGAAACACCCCGACTGTAGTATTTTGTTATGGCAGCCCTAGCAAACTGTAATATAGACAACAACTCTGACTGCTCTTATTGAAATTTAGTAGAATTCTTGAATTAATATTTCTGGACTGTTTGTGTTCTGCTGAAGGCCAAGGCCAGGCAGCCCCAAGATAGGCCACTTTGGCATGAAGATTATTTTGAGTTAAAAAGCAACCAAAACCCAACAGATTCAGGAAAAGCTCTTTCCCTCCTCCACAACTGCCTAAAATAACTTAGATCGAGGACCTGCTCCAGGAAGAGAGCTGTCACCATAGACAACTACGTTATACTGTGACCCAGGTAGTGTAGACAGGGAGGAACCCGTTTGATCAAATCCTCTCTGTCCCATTGTTTCTGAGTGGCCCAGCAAATACGTGTTTACCAAACATTTACTCTTTTTTCATTCTTCCTGTGAATTGTATTCCTTCCCTCTGAAGACCGAGACCCCTTACCCTCTTCTCCTGAGTTCAGAAAGGTATATATACCTCATTTTGCCTGACTGTCTCTGGAATTTCACATCCACGTGGATTCCCCATTCACGTACTATTAAATTTGAGTTTTCTCCTGTTAATCTGTCTCATGTCAATTTGATTCTTAGTCTGGCTAGAAGGACCTTGAAGGAGACAGGAATTCTTGATCCCCAATAGCCATTAGAACAATCTACAGAAAATGGTTGTTGGTTCTTTTATTATTATTTTATAGCTTTCAACAAATAGGCTGCTGTTATACTGAGGAGAAGGAATTCTGAACTCCTCACTTCAGGGATGGCTCCCTACTCTCTCTACCATCGTGCGGCCCCCATTCTCTCCTGATAATTCCCACTGGCACACCAACTTGCTGTTACCTTCCCTTTCTGAAAATCACAAATAAAAACGAAGCAAAACAAAATACTTAAAGCAAGAACAACAACAAAAAACTTGTCTTGATTCACTTCCTCTATCAGCTTGCATCCAGTTTCTTGCTCCTTTTTGGCAAAAACTGTCCAAAAATTTGACCAGACTTACGGTCTCCAATTCTTGTCTTTCTGCCCTAAACCCACTCCCATCTGGCTTTACTCCCACCACACCTCCTAAACTGCTCTGATCAAGTTACCAATTATTCCTTGTTGCTAACCTCAATAGTCAATTTCAAACATCTTCTTAAGTGAATTGCTAGCAAGATTTTACATGACTGATCATGTTTTCCTCAGATGTCCTTTCTTCATTTGACGTCAAGGAAAACACAATCACTTGGCCTTTTTCCGATCTCCTTGGTTGTTCCTTCTCAGCTTAATGCCCTTGCTTCTCCACTTTTCACCTTCCTTTTCAAGTTAGAGCCCCTAGCTATGCTGCCGTGTTCTTTTCACTGCTCTAGTTACACTCTCTCCCCTGGGAACCTCTTCTTTTTTAAGAATTTGAGTAACACATATATACCCAAAACATGTCAAACATGTATCTCCAGCCTAGATCACATTCATGAACCCCAGTCTTAGGTACCAACTGCCTACTCGGCATTTCTCTTTAGATAAACCATTAACACTTTAGTTTTTTCATGAACCAATCTGCCAACCCACAACCTGTTCTACCACCGCATGCCGTCTCACTTTGTGCCAATTCTTTCAGTCCTGGTGATCAAATCAAAAATTTGGACTGAACCTAAATTCTTCTTTTTCTCTTGTGTCCCATATCTGGTCCAACAGAAATCTCTCTTGCCACTATCTTTTCAGTATATCCAAAAGCCAATCACTTGTCAACATTTCCACTGCTGATACCGAGTGCTGCCTGCCATCCTCTCTCACCTGAACAACAGCAATTATCTTTTAATCCCTTAATCCCCTACCTTTGCCACTCCCACTGGTAGACAGTTCATATCAAAGCAACCACAGCAATCATTAGAAGAAGCAAGGAAGACTCTGTTACTCTCCTAAAAATCTGCTCCAAGTCCTCCAGTGACTACCCATTTCACTCAGAGTAAAATTCAAAGACCCATAAAGCCACAGAGGATCTGTTTCTTCATCATCCACCCACCTTTGATCTCTGACTTCTCTCCTTACTCTGCTTCAGCCACATGACATTCATACAATTTTTTAAACCTTCAAAACACATCCCAGCCTTTCCAACGTTGCTCGAGATGTTCCCTCTTCTCCGGGTTCTCTTCCCCAAGTGTCAGCATGGCTAGCTTCTTCATTTCTTTAAACATTGCTCATATCTCAGCTCCTCAATAAAATACTCAATCATCCTACTTAATATTGCAACTTGCCACAATTTCTACTCTGGAAAATCTCAGTATCTTCTTTCTTTGTTCCATGTCTTTGAAATTCATAGTCCTTGTCACCTACAATATACTTTATAGATTCACTATGTTCACTGTATCATCAAAGAATACAATCTCCATGAGAGCAGAGATCTTTGTTTTGTTCACTGATGTACCCCCCAAACACCTAAAAAGTGTGTGTGTGACCTAATATAGGTGCTCAATAAATATTTGTTGAATAAATGAAAAGAAAACAAATCAATCGTATGTAGGACTGGGGAGCTGGCTATAAATGGGGATAACTTAAGTTCAGCTTCTATTTAGAAAACATTAAGGACGTCCCACCAGAAATAGAGACACCAGTCAGCATCTTTATTATCATCTACCCTTTAGTTTGGTTGTCTGCCTTACTTCAAAAAGCAGGTATGAGGGGCGCCTGTGTGGCACAGCGGTTAAGCGTCTGCCTTCGGCTCAGGGCGTGATCCCGGCGTTATGGGATCGAGCCCCACATCAGGCTCCTCCGCTATGAGCCTGCTTCTTCCTCTCCCACTCCCCCTGCTTGTGTTCCCTCTCTCGCTGGCTGTCTCTATCTCTGTCGAATAAATAAATAAAATCTTTAAAAAAAAAAAAAAAGCAGGTATGAGATTAGAGGCGGTTCATTTCAGATAACAAATTAGAATTTTCAGGTAGAAAAAGTGTTTAGATAGCATTTAATCACATTTCATGGATAAAGCATAGGGACCGTAGATAAAGCTCACTTGGTCACACTTAGCAAAACAAGACTGTAAGTCTTGACTTGATATGCTGTCTGCATTCCTACATAAGCAGAAAGCAAATCTTCGAGAATTTCAGAATTCCAAATTGGACCCATTAGCAAATACTTTAGCAAATCTTTCATTATCAGGAAAATATCAAAGTAAATAGTACTTTTGTTTTAGATCTTAATTTATATAGATGTGATTTGTGCAATTATGCTACATGTATGTCATAAATAAGCACTCCATCACATTACGTGGTTATTAATACTGTTTAAGTGTGCATGTATTCAAAAATACCATTTGCCTCAAGTAGGGAATATTGGGGTTGACATACCGTCTCATCTGCCGAGTTTATTCAAAACACATTTGCCAGGAACTATTATGGCTTGATAAAGTCAAATGCCATAGATAGATATGAGTTATGTTATTTCTTGCACTCTAGAATCTCATCGTGAAATTTAGAAAGACAGATACACAAAGAGAAAAAAAAATCACAATAAAATGTAGTATGCCTTTTCTCAGTCTGGGTCCCTCCTATCATGTATACACATAAAACAGAATCTGGAAAAACTACCTGGATGCCAGTGCATTGAATTCTGTGTTACCCAGGAAGCAAACTCTGAGACAGAGATCAGTATGCAGCAGGTTTCTTAGGACAATGCTCTGGCATCAAGTGGGAGGGCAGGTGAGGAAGTAGACAGGGAAGTCGAGCTGCAATGTCATCTCAGTAGGCGTCTCAACTAACCAAAGGCCAGTTCTGAAGCTTACATGACCATTCAGAATTGCCCTGAACCTCGTACCACCAAGTAAATCCATCACTCCATGGGGGCTACCCTGGGAAGGGCCTTCTCAGGACAGCTGTCTCTAGCCAAGGCAATCCCTGCAAGGGAGGGGGGAGCCCAGTTAGCTGTGACAAAGGCAATAAATAAAAGATGTCATACTATGCCTGGTAGTAAGAAAGGAATTCCTAAGAAAGGGGAGATGGGTATAAGAGGCCTAATGAGGCATCTCAGATAATGTCCATGACCCTGGCCTGCACATTACATGGCTGAATTCATCTGCTCAGGCTGCCATTACACAATACCGCACACTGGCCGGCTTAAAAGACACAAAGTTAATTTTCCACCTTTAAGGCTCTGCTGGGTGGGACCCTGATGATCTCTAAATTGCCTTTGAGGTTATTCTTTTCTTTTCAACAAGAATAACACATTTGCAGTGTAACAGTTTTATGGTCCATCCTGTAGAACCCAAGCAGTCCAACAGCCTTCTCTCATTTCATCCCACCTTCTCTGTCCCCTTCAGTTCAAACTGGCAGTGTTTCTGCTGGTATAATCCCACCTCAAGTCCCAGATTCTACGTAGACGTCTGGTTAACATCATGGGTAACCTCATAATGAAGTGATTCTCCAGCTACAACACTGATATTCTCTCCAGAAGAAGCTTCCTCGCTTTTTGCCATATAGACACGTAGACAATTTTCCAAGTCTTCCTCTTAAGGACTCCCTCAATTCAACTCTCTCCTCTTGCATTTTACCATAAGCAGTCAGGAGGAACCAAGCCATTCCTTCAACACTTGGTGTAAAAGCCTTCTCAGCTAGACATTCAATTTGATCACTCCCAATTTCTGTTTTCCATAAAACCCTAGAACTCCATGTAGGCAAGTTCTTTGCTACTTTATAAGATCACCTTTCATCTTTCTAATAACATGTTCCTCATTTCCATCTGAGACCTTACGATAATGACCTTTAACCTCCATATTCCTACCAATATTCTGTTCATGGTTATTTAGGTATTCTCTAAGAAGATGGAGGCTTTCTCTCTAGATCTCTTCTTCTCTCGGTGTATACTCACCAGAATCAGCCTTAATTTCATTATTTCTACCACGCACCTCAAAACTCCCTCAACCACTACCCATTACCCAGTCACAAAGCTGCTTCTGCATTTTTAGATATTTGTTACAGTAGCAACCCAGTTCTTGGTACCAAAATCTGTATTATTCTGCTTGGGCTGCCATAGCACAATACGAGAGAGTAGGCTTACACAACAGAAAGTTATTTTCTCACAGTTCTGGAGGTTAAAAGTCTGAGAGATTGGGGTGATTAGCATGACTGGATCCTGGTGAGAGCTCTCTTTCTGGCTTGCAGATGGCTACCTGCTTACTATGTCCTCACAAGACAGAGGGATAGAGAGAGAGAGAGAGAGAGTTCTGGTGTCTCTTCTCTTTTGAAGCACCAGCCCTATCAGAGTAGGGCTGCACTGTCACGACCTCATTTAACTGTCACCACCTCCTCACAGGTTCTCTCTCCAAAGACAGCCACTTTGGGGATTAGGGTTTCAACGGGATGAATTTGTGGAGTGGGGGGCAGACCAAATTCAGCAATAGCCTACGTCATAATTCAACCCCATCATGTTGATTGAATTTAAGATGACCCAGAGGAAGAGGATCCCTTGGGTCGTAGCAGAGGAGAAAGTAGCAGACAGAAAGAATGTGGAACAGAAGAACAAAACAGGCTACTGGCTATTGGTGTTTCTCTTGGATGACTATAGCTGAGTCTCCTGGAGTGGGGTAGCCTGCAGGAAAACAAGACTGAACAGATGCTATATAGCCATGGATACATTTAAGGCAATCTTTTTCCAGATCCTCGATTTCTCTGTGTGCATGCTTTCCAAAAATTAACTTGGCTGCAATTGTGTCTGTGTTTTCAGAATTCTCTTATCTCCAACTCCTCTTTTAAAATATCCTTTTTCCTTCTTTACAAAAAAGAGGCAAATCTGTCACCATCTTCTACAACTCATTGCCCTGGAGTGTAAAACTGCTACGTGAGACCCATGGGAGCAAAACATCATGGAAACATCTATACTTTATCTAGCAATGCTTTGAACTCTCTACCTTAGAATTAGAATTCAGAACACTTAGTGGTTAATATAAGGAGGTTCATTAACTTATTTATTTGAACAAAAAAATGAAATGGGACCTTTTCTGATGTAAGGTCATCTAATTTGCATTTGAGTTTGACAATGAAGGTTGCTTTCCCTGGTATTGTTTGTAGACTGGAAGAGGTAAACTGCAATTCTAATGTTTTGATGTAAATCATGTATGAAATGAAAGTATCCAGACGGTATCTTCTTTGCAAATATTTAAATTTGTAATAAATTTTAAGGTGTCAATTTCAAATGAAAGAAGAGGATACATACATTTTCAAAAATTATTTTAGGAGTTGCATGAGCGATATTTAAACACTGCCATGTACCCATGAACTATCTTTAATCTTCTCTGAAGGATGCTGACATGGTTTCCTCATCTTATCTATTTCCTTATGAGTCATACACGCCTAACACTGGAGGTAACGCGACCTTCCTTTTCCATATAATAGTGGGTAACATAGGTTTGTATGTTGAATGTTTAATGGTGTCAGAAAACAAGAGCCCGATAACCGCATCTCCATTATAGAAATAATCTGACATCAGGGTCATAGTACTCAAGGGACTTTCGGTAGACTCTCTGCTCCAAGGACAGAGCTTGGGAGGACAATTATTCTCCTCACACTCTTTGACTCCTTGTTCTTTGCCTTTTCTAAGGGTGTCTTCTTCTTCCTCTGTCCTTAATATAGATGTTTCTAAGAAATCTATCTTGAACTATTGCTCTTTATAGTAAATATGATCCACCTGCGTGATTCCATCCACTCTCCAACTGTGCTAATGATTGCCAAATACGCATTTGCAAAATAGACTTTGTCCCTAAGTATCAGACATCCTAAAGCTGAATACTCCAAAGCACACTCAAATCACTGTGCCTAAAGTGAACTTATAACCCTCCTTCCTAAGGTTTTTCTTCCTTGTACTCCGTATTTGCTTAGTATTTCTAATTTCTCCCCAATTTGTAAATTTGAAATCTGGAAGTCATTCTTGAATCCTCCCTCCTCATCACTGTATCTCGTTTAATTAATCATAAAATCCTGCCAATTTACGTAGTTGGGAAATCCTTGCCCTAACAGTTTCCTAGCTAAGGTACTCCTTATCTCTCTGCTGAAATACTACAATAGCTTCTCCCAGTGCCCTTGACATCATATTCACTCTGGGGTAATCTATCTAAAAGTTTAATATTCCTCTGGAGGTCTAATGTTAAAATGGTATGTTTCTCCATAGCAAATTCGGTACTTAAATTTTTTAAAAATGTGCATCTATAACATTAAAAATGCTTACATAAGTACCCTCCTAAAATATTGCATTCATATATAACTCATACAACAGATGCCAAAAATAGAAATTTTTAAATAATGTTAGAAATTAAAATAAATGGCATTTCTAATATTTCCTTCCCAGATTTAAAATGGAGCTGTCAAAGTAAATGTCAACAATAATTCTAATACTTCCTGTTCATCCTTTAATGAATCACATTAAGCACCTGTTGCTGTTCACATCCCACACTTAGATACCACTACCTTCCAGAATAAAATCTAAACTTTGTTTTTAGCATAATGTACAGGGTACTCCATGATTTGGATCTTCACTAGGTTTCTAGTCATAGTGAATTTCTTGAGATTACCTACCGATGTGGCTGTCATCTTTACTAAACGGGAATTCATCCACAGAAGAAAGTATGGCATCTCCAGAGACTAAAACATGGTGGGTGTTTCAAGCAAGGCTTTCTGGATGAACGTCAAATGTTTTCTCTGTATGTGCCTTCCCTTTATTATTGCATTGTCTAACAATCCATTCTATTACAGAGTGAAGATTTGTAATTATATTGCTTCTGACGATGTAAACTCTGTTATTTCATTAAAATAATAATTGCAAGAAGTGAATTCAGGTTGTAGAAATATAGTCATCTGATTCTGTTTAATAACAGAAGGATGGTAGTCATGAGGCTAATAAAACTTCTAGTAACAAATGGCCAGTGAGAGATAATGAGATTGTGGGTCTCACACTGTTTTGGGTATTCTAGTTGATTAATAGTTTGATTACTTTGGATACTGAGGAGGTAGACTTAATGTTTAACCTTGAGGACACTGGAGTCAGACTGCATCTATTGAGCTCTTATTTTACCACCGACTGTGTCCCAGGTCAAATTATTTAACACAACTATGCTTCGGTTTCTTCACACCAAAAATGGGACAAGCATAATCCCAATCTCCTAGAATCTTTAGGAGAATTAAATGAGATTATACAGGTAAATATTCACAATAGCTCAACTTAACATATAAATACATATAAAGGATTTACAATAGGGACAGCAAATGCTAAGTGTTTAATCCATGTCAGCCAGCATTATACCTACAACATATAAGAAATAAGTTGGATTTTAAATCAATTTCTCTCTTGAAAAACAAAATGTCAGACTGCACATATCTGAGATAAAAGACCTGTATTTTAATATCTTGTAGATTAGCAAATGGGGGTTTTTTAAACCGCTATCGCAGGAAGGATTTATATTTTCCATCTAATTTTCATGTAAGTTCATGGCTCATGCTATGATGCTTATAGACTGCCAAGATTCAGGTAATCTTTGGTTGAGTACATATTTATTAAGGACTCCTTCTGTGTTGGGAAGAGACTGTTCTAGGCCCTAGCAATTCAGTAAAGAATCTAAGTCTCATACCTTGTGGAGTTTACAGTAAACAAATAAACATATACCATAATATCAGGAAATAATACAGACTTTGAAGAAATTAAATCAGCACTAATGTATGGAAATAATGAGGGGGGACCTATATGGGGTCATTTTTAATAAAGAAGTCACGGAAGACTTCCTAGAGAGGCAACTTTAAAAAAAAAAAAAAAACCTGGAATAAAGTGGGAAAGCCTGCTTCATGAATATCTGAGGGAAGTAGAAGAGAGCAGCAAGTGCAAAGGCCCTGTGGTAGAAATACACCTGGTAAATTGGAGCATTAGCAAGAAATCCAGTGAGACTGTAAGTAAGCAAGATGCATGTTCATGCATATGTGTGTACAACCATGTGTAAGCACACATGCTCCATGAAGGAGGTAGAAGATGAGGTCAGAGAGGGAACAGCCAGAACATCAAGTCCTTATAGAAAAGGGAGTTTGATTATATGTTGAGCATCATGGGAGCCACTGGAACAACTGAGCAGAGAAATAGCATGAACTAAGTTACATTTCAGGAAATACCACTATGACCGCAAAAAGGTGAAAAAGGAGGCAGGAAGGTAATTTGGTAGGCTACTGCAGTGTTCTGTGTGAGAGATGGCAGAGAAATAGATTAGCCCATCATGAGAAGAGATCTGTCTGCTCAGGTTGCCATAACAATGCACCACAGATTGGATTTGTTTCAAAAACAGACATCTATTTCCCTGCAGTTCTATCCCAGAAGTCTGAGATCAGGGTGCCAGTACAGTCAGGTTCTAATGAACTCTCTTCCTGCCTTGCATCTGGATGGATGCCTTTTCACTGTGTCCTCACAAGGCAGAGAAAGAGAGAGATCTCTTCTTCTAAACACCACCATGAGGGCCCTGCCCTTATAACTCAATGTAACCCTAATTACCTCCTAACAACCTCCTGTCTCAATAGCATCATCTTAAGGGTTAGGGCTTCCTCATATGAATTTGGAAGGCGGAGGCATGCAGACATTCGGTGCACAAGAGAAAAGTTGGAGAGAACTGTTAAATGTTGCAAATATACTGAAGGTACTTTTGGATGAACTAGAAAAAGAAAGGAGCCTAACAGATCTAACAAAGCTTTGGTCTGAGCAGCCGTATAAATACTCATGCAATAAATGCAGGTGCTCGAGACTGGTGTAGAAGCAGGTTTAGCAGAAAATCAAGAATTGTGTTTGAGACACAATTTGAGCTTCCACTTGGACATCCAGTTTGAGAGAGGAATAGGCAGAGGCTCATTGTAAGGGCTGATAAATAAAAAGCGTGGAGAAGAAATGAAGTTGAAAGCAAAACCTACTGTACAGTAAGACTAAGGCTTAATTTCATTTTCTTTTTGCACCTTGATTCAAATAGCATGAAATCTGCTTCTGTTTTTTTTTTTTTTATCATGGATGACCTATCTAGTGTTCACAGAAGAGAAACCAAGAAAGCACTTTAAGAGTAGTCAATTTTATAGTATTTGATAAAACTTGAACAAGAACATGCTATTTATTTTGGTCAGTAATGAGACGTCCAAGTACCTTTTGTAAATGCAGGATTGTTCTTGTGTCATGCTATCTCGTAACATCAGATCTTGGTCCAGCTAAGTAAGTTTCATTTATTTTGCACCAAATGTACAAGGAACACGAAACAAATAAACGCCAATTCTGTAAAACCATTAATATGTCAAATCCATAGCACAAGAATGTTTGATGTATAAGCAGTCAGAGATGAGGAGGCCTTGCTTAATAAAAAAAACTTCCTGTTAATCAAGACTAATAGAGGAGAGAGTAATAAATAATCTCTGACATAGCAAAAGCAGTCACATTTAAATGGAAGATAGATTTTACATATGGTTGATGCGATAGAACTATCAAGCTAACAAGAGCCCTTGGGGCCAGTTTGAATATTCATTAATCAGCCCTACTTTGGATTTAACTTAGAATGAAACTGTCAATGAACAAATGGGCTTTTGTAGAAAAGGTGATAAACAAAATCCAATGAATTGGCAAATTGGAAAGTCTTGAAAGAGAATAAATGCTGTAAGATTAAGAACTGAATAGAAGACTTGAGCTCAGCTCTCTGCAGGGAACACAAAAGCTCCTCACTAAATCAGGTAGCTTTGGAGAACATTGTTTTTTAATGGTTTTTCAGAAAGAAACATCTGCCATGGTAAGGATATATTTTAAGAAAAAATTTTGAAGAAGGCTTAAACTTTTTAATTCTCTTATTTTCTACAGCACATTGAAAAGAGAGGCTTCTAAATAAATGGATTATTTTTCAGTTCAAGAATCACTAATCTCATTTCCTGGATGAGATGATTTATCCAAAATGTACAAATAGGTGGTTTTTCTCCAAAGGCAGAGCAGTAGGAACCAAGATTAATGCAAGGGGGCAGACTGGCACGAGCAGAAGTTGGGGTAGTGATCCCAACTAAAATGTCTATTGGGACAGAATAAGTTAACAAATGATCAAACAACTGTGTAAAAAACAAAAACAAAAACAAAAAAAAACCAAAATGAAAACAAATAAAAAATTCCAAAACAGTATCTATACCAACAGTCTACCACAATGTTGAATGGAAACTGACACTCTCGGTGACAGGCAGTGTGACAGGGGTGGCCCCAGAGCAAAGCTCAAAGTGCCAGGCCCCACCTGAAAGGGGAGTAGGTTCTTGTCATCTGGGAAGATAGTTCCAGTTCGGACTCGTCTCTAAAATGTTTGAATTCAAGGGCCTCCTAGATTTTTGACAGGAGATTTCCCAATTCTTTGAAAGTTGGTCACAAATTAAAAAGTATTTAAATACTGCAGAAGGCCCTATTTTGTAGATCAAATAAATCATAGTTCCTTAATTCCTCACTGAATTCAGCTCAGTGGGCTTCTATTTTTTTTTTTTTTTTTTTTTTACCCACAGATTTAGGGGGTAAAATTTACCATAACAGATATATATTATTTTTTTCTTGTTTTGTTAGCTTAGCATTACACATACTAGAATTATCCATACTCAGTGGTTTGTTTGGGTTTGGGGGGGTATCATTTCTCCATCTTCTTTGCTATATAATATTCCATTTTATGAGTATACCATCATTATTAGTTCATTTTATATGTTAATGGGCATTTGGGTTGTTTCAAATTTTTAGTTTTTACAAAACGATCCTCTTATTTTTCAAATGAAGAAATTGAGGCCAGTGGTCACAACAATTAGCAGCAGGCTGTGGTAAACTTCCCTGGTTTCACGTTTTCTAAGTTAGTGCTGTTTCCACCACTCTGGTCTGTGTCATAGACAATTTCTGCTGAAGTGACCGTGGACTCAGCCCTATCGCATCAAGCTCGTCCTTCAGAGCGAGGTCGGGAATCAACTCCCCTTTAAACATCAGGTAGCTATTTCCTATGTAAGCTTATTAAATATACTGTTCAAAATCTTGTTTTATTTATATTGCCACAGAAAAATCTGGTGGGAAGGGGAGAGAAGCTAGAGTGCCAAACATTTAGAAGCTTTAAATATTGCCCAAAAATGAGATTGAATATGTCATGTACATACTTTTTCAACCTCCAATTAAGAAAATCATAATATTCAGCAGCAGCTATCTCTCCTTGTCCGATGTTCTGTAGCACAAAGGCAAAGTTCGAGTTGGGGTTAGGTCCTGAGGAATCAAAGACATGCAGAAGGTTGATTCCTCAGGGACAGAACACCTGGTTAAAAGAGAAAGAGGTCTGGAAGCTAAGTCTGAGGAAGCACAACATGGAAGGGCTGAGGAAGGTGCCTGGCCCACCGTGGCAATGAGTAAGAAGTGGCCAGGGAAGTAAGTAGGAAAGCAGTAGACCACGGCGTCACAGACGCGAAGAGAAGAGAATGTGCCAAAAGTCAACAAAGGTGCCAACAGCTGTTGAGAGGCCACGAAAATAGAATGCTGAGAACGTCTACTAGATTTAGTAGCAGAGAGGTCACTGGCGACCTTAATAAGAATGGTTTTGGTGGAATGATGGGGCAGAAAGCTGCTTGCATTGGACTATGGAGTAAGGGGAAGGATGAGAGAAGTTGGAGATGGTTCTTACAGATGACACTTTCAAGAACTTTGGAGAACAACGAGATGACGGTCGCTGAACCTAGAGGAGTGGGCGAGAGAGGTAAGAAGGGGGATATAGTTGTTTGTTTATAATTTGGAAAAGAGTTTAAAGTTACCAAAGAAGGGGGTAGGATCTAAACAAGTAGAGAGATGGGATTGAGAAACAATAGGTCTCACCTCAACTATGGCAACAGAAGGGAAAAGAAGGGACGCCTGGGTGGCTCAATTGGTTGTGTCTGCCTTTGGCTCAGGTCACGATCCCAGGGTCCTGGGATAGAGCCCTGCATCAGGCTCCCTGCTCAGCGGGGAGACTGCTTCTCCCTCTGCCTGCTGCTCCCCCTGGTGTGTGCTGTGCCTCTCATTCACTTTCTCTCACTCTCTCTCTCAAATAAATAAATAAAATCTTAAAAGAAAAAAAAAAAGGGGGGGGAGAAGAAGCGGATGGTAGAGGAAATGGATGGAGTCCCCCCCCCCCAGATGGCTTCATTTCTCTCTGGTCTTATGCTAAAACTATATTTTTTATTCTAGTGAAATCTTGAAAAACATCCTCAACTAAGACATTTGTTTTCTTTCTGTTCAATATTCTTGCTGTTGTTCTCCCACTCAATTAGCAAAGGATATTGAATGCTTGCTGTACAATGTGTAAATTGAATGTATTTCTAGTTTTAGTAAAGTTTCTCAGGAGGTATGAGGCTTTTTTCTGCCCTGTGATATGGTCTATAATCTCTACCTTCCAACCAATTTTCTAGTACTTTTTCTTTCAATTTCCTTCAGTAATCAATAGATTCACGGTTAATTTTCTATAGACTATACAAGGGTGTCTGAAGCTGTCACATTTGATATTTAATGGGAGGGAGATTGGCACACCTCATCTGTTTTACTACATGCCTGTGGAGACTTCAAGCTGATGCTTGAGATTGTATCCATCAGGATCCGTCCAGAAATTACAGACTACAAAATACCCTAAGTATTTAAAGAGAAGGGAATTTATTCCAGAGAATTGGTTACACAGGTGAAGAAAAACTGAGAAACCAAACAGCAGACAGGGAGTCAACCCCCAGATGAACAGTGTAAGTAACTGCTTTCTCCCCTCCCATGGAGAAACCAATGCAGGAGATAGGATTACCCAAATATAGGGGCTGGGTCCCCCATCAAAAGGTATAAACTCTGAGTCTGTCCAGAAGAAGCTGGAGCCCTGGAGGGGGCTGGGTGGCAGACGCACTCAGAGAAGTGCACCCAGGGCAGTAGAAGTGAGAGAAAGAGTCTGCCTTCTCCTTTCCTCCTTCCAGCAGGAGCCTGGATTATGAAGCCTGAAGATGATGCCCTCTCCACCTCATGACGCAGAGTAGGGCAGAAGGTCAGGAATGAACCTGATGGCATAGGCCAGAACTTCACTAACAGGTTGTCTGCATACTATAACCTTGTATACGCCAGTTAATTTCAATGCGCATCAGTTTTGAGAACTAGGTGAACTGCTAAGGGAAAAATTCCCTACCTAGAATATGCCTTTTACACTGTAGGGGTCAAGCCATGCTGTCTCCTCCTCCTTTCTCTCCCCCCCCCCACCCCTACCACCTGCACTGTGTGATGATTTTCAAATGCTGATGCTGATCTAAGTAAAAATTCCCTGGGGGAAATCAGATAAATATGTAGATTTCTGCATCCGAAGAGGAAGTTTGCAGTGAGGCTCAGAAGTCTGAATTTGAATAAAACAAAACAACAAAAAAAGGTAATTTTGATGAAGAGCTGTATTAGTGAATCCATGTGTGGGGAACAGATACAATCATATTGGGACACATCCTACCATGTATCAATTGCCCACCACCAACATCCTGGGACATGACTCTAGACTTCTCTCTGGCTCTGCTGATGACTGTCTCACGATCTAAACGCTGGGGCACAAGTCAGCTCTTATTGGAGGACTTCATGTGTTTTTATTCTAGCGGCTCGAAAACTAAATTATTTTGTTTCATTCTCCGTCTTCCTCCCATCCCACTCTCACCAGCTCTTCACCGGGGTCACTAACGTGACAAGACGGTGTTCTACGTACACAGTGTTTTAAGGTAGAAATCTTGGGTATTACAAAACAAATAAAAAATATGAAGCAAATATTAGGCTGAAACCCAAAGCCAAGTAAAGCACGTAATAAGTGCTACAGTGAAATATCCCAGAATAGATACATTTTAGATTTGACTTCAAAAGAAACTCACTCCATTCAAGAGGTAAGTAGGCATGAATTTGGGAGATACTCATCTGAAGTTAAAAGAATAGTCCTTAGCCTGGCAGCAAACTCAAGAACTAGTTTGTCCTTTCCCATAGAAGTACAACACTGTAACACAAGTGTCAATGATTTAGCAGATAGCGTTTGAGTCCAATTACTGAGCCCCATATGCTATATGATATTTAAACAGCTGGACCTGCTGTTTCTACATTAAAGTATTTCCTTATAACAGGTTTATGATTTATAGTAGTGCTACTGATTTAATGAGTCATAAGAAGTTCATTTTTTCCCCTAGTGAGTTTTTTTTCCCGCAAAATACAAACAGGTACAAGATATTTTTTAAATGTTAATCATCATACAGTGTTTGGTTTTGAAACATGGCTTATAACGGCAGGTCAGCTAAACAGCTCTGGTTATTATTAAGAATCTGCCAACAGTGAATAGTTGGTTCTATTGGCATCTATCATTATTGACATCAATTATTTTTTACTAAAATCAGTATTTTAAAAGTAATTTAAAGAATTACTTCAACTACAGTTTCATTTTGTTCTTAGTTGTGTCCATTTTGATGCCAAATATTTTGTATACTGGTGTTTTAGGTGGGAGGGGATCAGGGATATTGGTATTTTAAGGAGGAAGGAAAGTTAAGTATTTCTCTGAACAGCAACCCTTGTTGTGTGCAGGGCTGGGTCTTCTTCAGCCGTTACTGGTGAGGTCAGGCAAGCCCATTCACCGCCAGGATTCACTTATTGGTTTGTCAAGTGAATGGGTGGGTTTTTAGTGGCTATGTCATGCGAAATTGTGGAAATTCCCTTCTGTACAGAAGAGTCTGTACAGCCAAAGGACATGTTTAAAGATACAATGAGTTACACATAATGAAATCAGTCCTTTAAACTGTTAAATAGTTAAAATCATCTATAGCCACCAACCTTACAGAGATATTTTGAGAATGAAATTAAATAATCTGACAAAACGTTTGTGAAATCATTGCACTTTAAAGCACTGTACAATGTATAGCTTTAAGATGCTATGATCAATTTCTTTTTTTTTTTTTAATTTTATTCATTTATTGTGAGGGAGAGAGCACAAGCAGGGGGAGTAGCGGGCAGAGGGAGAAACAAGCTCCCCGCTGAGCAGGGAGCCCAATGCAGGACTCGATCCCAGGACTCTGGGATCACAACCTGAGAGGAAGGCAGACGCCCAACCTACTGAGCCACACAGGCGCCCACCATGACCAATTTCTAAAGCAATATGCACTTTACCCTCTATCTAAAAAAAAAAAAAAAGGCATTTATAGAAATTAAAACTATCAAAAAGTTTTCTCTGTCATTTGTAACTCTGTAACTCATTTTTTTTTCACTTTTCACCTAAAGGTAAATTACATGTTTACTAACATTAAAGATAAAATCCCAGATATGAATTTGAATTCTCTTCACAAGAAAACCTTCATGATTTCAACAAAGACCTATTCTATAACTTAATTCACTTGATGATTGGCAAAATCCTAGCAATTCTGCTCGAGTTACTGAAATGCTAGGAGCCAGCTGTGAAGACTGGCAGGCTATTATACGCTGATAGTCAATTAAATACTTAAAAGATTTTAAATTCTTTGGACGGTGTGTCAAAAGTGCTACAAACCCATGGAAACAAAACAGATCGCTTAACACCAGGCCATTTGAACCTTTCAGTCACAGAGTTCTGAAGCAGGTTAGTAGAGGAAACCATTGTTATGGGCAAAGAGATAGTTTTACTACTTTAGCTCTAAAAAATATAGCAACTTATAAATCTAGTCATCCATAAGATATCTGTTATTTACATTGGTTTTCACCAAGAACACTTTTTCATTAATCCTGATAAAAGTGAACAGTTTTTAAGACAGTATCTTCTCATTAGATCCTGAGATTGGCTTTGGCTACCCTCAGAGCAGAACTGCTTATAGAAAATGAAACATCAATGTAATTTAATTATAAAATAGAATACTATTTGTATGAGATAGTTGGACCTCATTATCCGTATAGCCCATAGCACTCAGAGCCTGTAGCATCTATGATTATTTAATCAACTAAATATCCACTCAGCTTGATGCTTGGCTAAGTAAAACACACACACACACACACAGAGAAAGAAAATAATTTTACAAGATACTTTTAAGATAGTGTCTCTGCTTAGCTCAGTAAAAATAGTGAGAACTCTTTTTTTGCTTAGAATCTACTTTTTTTTTAAGTCAGTCTGGTTCTAGACAGGACTTTACCATCATATATATATATATATATATATATGGTCACATATACAAATAGAGAAAAATGTATGTAAAGAAAATGGAAACTACATTATTAATAAATAACTTGCTTATATATTATGAATAAAATATCTGCATGAGAATTTTGTTTCTACAATAACATGCACTACTTTTTTAGAAAAACAGGATTTAGAACACTTTAAGAGGGAAAGACTGGTGTATTGGGAAAATATTCTCCATTCCCTCTTGGTTCCTTGGGCCTCGTGCCTTTTTCTGAATGCAACAATTTTTGTTAGGATTTTCCACCTCCTGCTCAGAAGAGCTGTGGGAATACTGTTTAAATTTGGGATCATCCAAACCTATCTGGGAACCAGGATTTTTATAGCAGTATTTACTTTTTCATTTTGTGGCACCGATCTTGATTTCAACCAGCCCAGGAACCAAAAAGATTCAAACTGACTTTGGTGTAGCTCTTTCCATGCTCCTTGTGCAAATATATATATGTACACATAGTTTTGTGTGTGTGCGCGCAAATATACATGTAGATAGATGGATAAAGACACAGACAGACAGACTAGATGGATACAAACCATGTTAGTTCACCTTGTAAACTGCCTGAGGTCATAGAAAAGAATGCTTAGTTATGCATTAGCACCAAATGGAACTTTGGTTGTATATATAGAGATTATCTGTAATAATAAATAAAGGTCAAACAATAGGATAGGCAGACTTATACTCCCCTAAGAGGGTGGGAAGTGGCTTATCGGTACAAGACCACTCTCTCTGCACACACACGGAGCATGTGTTGACACACCACCCGATGTGTTAAGCTCCTGATTTCCACTTTGCAAGTGAGACTACATGACATGAAGTCAGCCGGCCCCCAGGGTTAGCCGCATTGACCACTGCCAATGTGGAATTCTGAGTCAGTGCAGCCTTCACCTGCTTATGAGCTCCAGACAATGGTCTGGATTTTTCTGCCATGAGCAAGAGAAGGGAAGAAAACTGACAAAACTTTTGAGCAGTTCTTTCCCTCGTCTTGAATATTGTTACCTTTCTCTGTGTAAACAAGTTTTCTTCTTTTCTTTTTTTGAAGGTGGGGGTTGGGGTGGAGGAAAAGAGAACCCCCAAAAATCACTTTTAGAAGCCTTTTCTCTGTCTTTTGTTCTTGAGCCCTATGTAATCTTGGGGGAAATTATCAAAAAAATAAACTGTTACAAATCTTAATTAGAATTTATTTCAAAATCAAATACAATACAAAGAGCAAATAATACTGCAGTGCCCACATCATATTCCAGCCACAAGGAGGCTTATGGAATAAAAGGAAGCAGAAAAGGAGACAAAACAGAGTAAGTGAGGACAAAGAAAAGACTAGAGATTAGTTCCTAAATATCTTTACTACTGAAGGTATCATTTTAGAAAAGAATATTTGTGATGTATGATGACAAGAAGCAGATCTGAGGAAGCATGATGACTTTCAATTCTACTCACAAATTTAATAAAATCCTAAGAGATCATAAACTGGCAGCTGCTTTGTGAAAATGAAATGCTAATGTTCACAATTATAATTTTTATACCCGTAGCCGTAAAGTATATAAAGGTATTAGGTTCTTTTCTAATGCAATCGATGTATAATTTATGTATATTACAGCAGATTAAATCATTGGAGGGAAGAGGGAAAAACCCACTGGTAAGCATGCATTTGACCATTTGAAATATGCCTAGAAAGTACTTAAATAGATAAACACCTATTTAGAGGTGAGAATAAAAGTAATCTTTTACCTGAAGCAAGAATTTTAATAAATATCTCCTTAAAAGAGGAAGAGACCTGACACTATTATCGCATGTTACTGAAGTTTTAAACAATGTTAAGGATGGAAACAGTTTCTGATGTTAAGCAAGTTTATTTTAGCTCCTATTGGTTTTTGAAAAGGCTTTTTGAAGACTTAACTGAGAGAGAAAGGAGAGAAGCACCCTATTCCATTATTTTTTCATATAAAACCTTAATATGGGCAAATGTGTTGTGAGATGGACAGAGATCAGGACATGTTGCAAGGATCATGAATTCTGCATTCCGATTGGAGGCATATAATCACAGGACAGAGAATCAGAAAGGATTAGAACAGGAGGGTCAATACTGCGGTTTAAAAAACAAAAACAGCGGGCAACTGGGCAGCTCAGTTGGTTAAGCAACTGCCTTGGGCTGGGGTCATGATCCCGGTGTTCACAGGACTGAGTCCCAAGTTGGGCTCCCCCCTCATCAGCGAGTCTGCTTCTCCCTCTGACCTCTTCCCCTCTTGCTCTCTCTCTCTCTCTCTCAAATAAATAAACAAAATCTTTTAAAAAATAAAAACCAAAAACATGTTACAAAAAACAAAAACAAAAACATGTGGAATGAAAATGAGATCCTCTATAGGGGGTTGCGGGGTTAATATGAGTAGAAATGGGTGGGTTCACAGGATCCTGCGACCAAATCAAGAAGAATAGAAAATGTGATCCTCTTTCTGAAACTAAAATTATTGATTCATTAATTTATCAGGCACTATAACTTGATGCTTATGAGTATGGGGTTTGGAGTCAGATTCCTATACACTTAAATTCTGGCTCTACCATTATATGATCTTGGGTAGATTATTTCACTTTCTTAAGCCCCTTTTTTAAAAAATCTGTGAAATGGGCATAATTATGTCACTTCACAGGATGATTATGGGAGTTAAATCAATTAAATTTTAAAAACACTGCACAAAGTTCCTGGCACTTAGTGCCGGTAAGTGATTCAACTCTACTTACTGGGCAAATACTATACATACACATCTTGAGAAAATTTTTCAAAGATTCTATGTAAAATGAGAGTTATGAATCCAAGACTGAGTAAAATGGTTTGAGAATATGAGATAAATAGAGCCATTTTTGAAGAAGCGAGTAGTAAGCCAGGTCTGCAACCACTGACCAATACATGACAATTTCAGAATAAGTTACAAACTATACTAAATAGCGAAGAGTGAGCCTGGGTGGGACAGTGAATGGAAACAAACTGAAAGGATTCGAGATTGTGGCAACGCTTCTTCTGTTGTTTTCTCTTGGTTTTAATATATAAATGCAGGGATTTACTATTAACTCATAATCCACTCAATGCTTTTATTAAGGATATTCCTATATAAAATTATGCCTTTTGGATGTAAAGTTAAAAGTATTTGCTTTCTACTTGGTAGGTTTCTGTTAAGCCTATTGAAAGGCTAATGGTGTCCCAGGCAAGCCCAAATCCGCCACCACCACAGACCCGCAGGCACAGAGACGCAGTAAGGGCAGTCTGCAATCTCCAGGTCACAGGCCAGGCTACTCTTACTTCAGTGTCATCAAAATAATGGGCTCCAAATAGCTACAACAGGCAAACGACTCTTACAGGACTTCGGTAAACTAAAGGCAGATGGATAGTATGCAAGGCAACTCAAGCATTTACTCTCCTTTCACCCGAGATGAAGATGAGGTCTCACCCATGTTAAATTGAGTTCAAAAGCAAGGAGTGCCTAATATCTGTAAACCTTCTCTTAAATTGAGGCATTGAGTGCAGAGATCATTTGCATAAATTATTCCTTAAGAGTAATGTAAGGCGCAAATGAGAAAAGATGTAACACACAAAATCAGCACTTGGGTCAAGCCCGTGCACACCAGCTGTGCTGGTCTCTCGCCTCTGGGTTACATACTCCACAAACCAAAGCAACTGGGAGAGATGCTGGCTCTGCTCCTATTCTGAATGGCCAATGTGCTTCTGCGAATCGTGCGTCCTTCTATTCTTGATTAAAATACATTTGTAATTTTCTGTGGGTGTGTGGGTGAGTGTATATGTTGCATGTACATGTGTGTGTGCTCCCAACAGAGGAACAGTGTTAAACACACCAACAAAAAAAATTAATTCAATCAAGATGTCATAGACACATCAAGCATGAAACCCCACTACTGGCTGAACAACCAAAAATCATATTAAAATACATGCAGTTCTCATTTGCTGAGAATAAAAGCAAGGCAACTTTCTGGTATAAAATGTTCAAGTCTGTATAATGCATCACATTTTTCATTATTTCATGCACTCTTAGTGAACACATTTGACCACTGCTTTTCCTTACAATAATTTTGTATGGGTAGCATTATTTTTCCTTGACAGATGAAGATATTTATATATAGAATGAATAATATTTCTACATGGAATAATAGTTTTAGGATCCTTTTGCTTATCTTCTATTTGTTTTATGGCTTCTTCTGATTGTTTAGGATATAATTTGCTTTGAGACAACATCAAAAATTGGCCTCGGATCCATACCAGAGGTCTCTAAGCACATAGAGGAAATTTAAAAAAAGAATGTGAACATGGAATTTTTCCCTCCAATGTTCAAGCACTTGGAAAAATTTAACTCCATCACCCCTTTGCTCATTCAGAAACAATTCTGAGACACTGTTGTTTGCCAGGTACTATGTTAGGCACTGGGAAAGTCTAAGTAAAATAAAATACAAGTCAAATTTTAGTCAGCATCATATTAACATTCTATGAATTCACAGGACAGTATCTTATGAAAGCTTACTGCCATTCTTGGCAAAAATAGGCACTAAATTAAAAATCAATTTAAACAAATAGAAGAGCATTCCTCTTTCTTCACTTATTTTGTAATGTAACAAGCAGGGAGTGCTATTTGAGCGCTCACTATTACCATTCATTTATTTTTAAGACTTCGTTTGCCCTTATTTACATAAAGGGTATATTCTACAACATTGTAGAAATGAACACAAAGTAGTAATTAAATGATTATCTTAAACTCATAGGAACTCACTGACTTTTAAATTTATCGTTTTATACTTGCAGCTTTCTGATTTTGAAAATTCTGGTTACATTTTAAAAAATGGTATAAATGAAAAGATATAAATTTACCATTTTGTTTTTTAGAAAAACCACAGGTCCTTACATGTTATTTTTTAATTACTGATTTCAAAGCATTTATTCAAATATGTTCAGAGCGCTTTTCATTTATTAAACACACAATTAGGGATACCTGGGTGGCTCAGTTGGTTAAGCGTCTGCCTTCAGCTCAGGTCATGAACCAAGGGTCTGGGATCCAGTCCTGCATCAGACTCCTTGCCCAGCAGGAAGCCTGCTTCTCCCTCTGCCTGTCACTCCCCCTGCTTGTGCTTGCTTGAGTGCTCTCTCTCTGTCTGACAAATAAATAAATAAAATCTTAAAAAAAAAAAAAACCCTGCCTTAAAACACACACACACACACACACACACACACACACACACACACACACAGTTACTAGGATCCACTATGTGCCTGTGAATCCACGTGTAGACTGAGGTGAATAAGATATGATACAAAAACCTTGAATAACACTATCAACCTCTACGATCTCATAGGTATTTATAGAATACTCTCCCCAAAGACAGCAGAATACATACAATTTTCAGGATCATGTGGAGCATTCACTGAGATCAATCATGCACAGGGCCATAGGGCCACCTGAAGCATTGATATCGTACAGAATATGTGGTACAAGTCCAACAAATTGATACAAACTAATTCCAAAGAAAGTACTAGAAAATCCTCAAGTATTTGAAAAAAAATACCTTCATTACCAAAGTAAAGAGGAGTTAAAAGGAGAATAGAAGACATTCTGAAATGAGTTGATATGCAAAAGCAACATCAAAATGTGCAGAGTGAAGCCAAAGCCATGCTTCAAAGGAAAGAAATTAACAGAATCACATTATTATATTGGAAGAGAAGGTAGAATGTGTGAGAGCTAATTCTTCATCGCCCAGTATAGAGCTAGTTGACAGTTTCCAAAATGGATTAGTACATATATTTTAGCTGTTTTCATATATCCATATGAAAAATTGCTATATATATATGAAAAACAGCAAAAATCATTGAAAATGAAGATGACTTTTTTATCAGCAAGATGTTAGTACCATTTGAATTTTAAACCACATCTGTATATTATTTTGAAAAGACCAATGAAAATGCTGATTAAAACTAATTCCTTTTTTCCATAAAATTTCAATGTTTTTATTATTATTAAAAGGGTAGTGGGGCGCCTGGGTGGCACAGCGGTTAAGCGTCTGCCTTTGGCTCAGGGCGTGATCCCGGCGTTGTGGGATCGAGCCCCACATCAGGCTCCTCTGCTATGAGCCTGCTTCTTCCTCTCCCACTCCCCCTGCTTGTGTTCCCTCTCTCGCTGGCTGTCTCTATCTCTGTTGAATAAATAAATAAAATCTTTAAAAAATAAAATAAAAAAATAAAAGGGAAGTGATGACCTGTGCCAAGTACATAGTGCGGTTATCAATGAACATTTCCCTTTTCCCCTTAAAATATATATATGCTAGCCTGGCGATTACGTGGTGTGCAAATAAACAGAAAACCTATCGTAGCCTGATATAAAAGAGGACTGTGAAATTGCTAAGAAAATTTTTTCTGGTATGCAATGTACACATACTGCAGAATGAACATTCATGCTTTAACAGTCATACATGCATAAAATTGCACCGTGGCATAGATATAAATCTACTCTACCTCATTAAATTAGTCAGAAGAAAGTGCTTAAAATGAAGAATTCACATATTAATATTTGGTTATGCAATGTGATTAAATTCATTGTATTAAAATATAATTCATAACATTCAAAACTATGCATGCTACAATATAAAAATGCTCTGTGTGATAAAAACAAAGTTAATTAACAAATAAGCAGATCATGCATCAGCCACTTTAATCATTCTCCAAGCCTATATGCTATGACACTCATAAATTAATCACCAAATACAGCCCACTACATCTGTGTGTGTGTGTGTGTGTGTGTGTGTGTGTGTGTCTCACTCGCTCTTCATTTTCATAACGTGAAATGGTGAAAAGCCCACTGAAACATGCAGGTATCTTTGATAGTAAGACTCTTTTAGATCAAGGAAGTTCTCTTTGGAAGTAACTTAGAGGATAACGCCTTCCACTACATTTGACACAAGATCAAGGGTTTACTTGGATACGGATCTGCAGGAGGAGAGAAATCATAGCCTGCTGTAAGTCAAAGTACTAGCAGGCACTTTTGTGCTAGACACATAGAGTTTCAAAAACTCTTCAAGCCAAATGGAAATCGATACCTATTTACTTTTTAAAAACACACAATTTCTTAACCTTAGAAAGTGCTAATTGCTTATCACAGAGATACAACTTTTCCAGATAAACCCACTAAAGTTTGCTTAGGAAACAATCTCACATTTCACAGAAATGGGTTTAGCCAAAGACTGTTAAAAATGTACACAGACACACTTCAGAGATACTGACGCTTCGGTTCCAGCAAAATAAAGCAAATATTGCAATCAAGAGGATCAAATGAATGTTTTAGTCTCCCAGTACATATAAATTATGTTTACAGTATACAGTAGTCTATTAAGTGCGCACTAGTATCATGTCTAAACAAACAATGCACGTGACTTCAGCTTTCAGCAAGGTGTAAGCTTTTTTGCTGGTGGGGGGGTCTTGCCCCCAGGTTGATGGCTGCTGACTGATCAGGGTGGTGGCTGCGAAAGGCTGGGGTGGCTGCGGTAATTTCTTAAAATAAGACAACAAGGACGCTTGTCACATCTATTGATTCTTCCTTTCACAAAGAAGTTCTCTGTAGCCTACAATGCTGTTTGACGGCATTTTACCCAACTTCTTTCAAAATGGGAGTCAGTCCTTTCAAACCCTGCTGCTGCTTTATCAGCTCAGTTTACATAATAGTCTAAACCCTTTGTTGTCATTTCAACAATCTTCCTAAGCGTCTTCACCAGGGGTAGAGGCCGTGTTAAGACACCATTTCCTTTATTCATCCCGTAAGAAGCAGCTCCTCACCCACGAACATTTTGTCATCAGATGGTAACAATTCAATCACGTCTTCAGGCTTCGCTTCCAAGTCTGGTTCTCTTGCTAATTCCATCACACGTGCACTTACCGCCTACACTCAAGTTTGTAAAATGTGTAAAATCTGTCAAAACTGTACTATCTGAAAGTGCAATCAAGCAGAGCACAATCAGACAAGGGAGGTGCACCTGTCCTTCCACCATGCCTGCAAATGTAGTTACCGTTTGTCCACTGAAATTATCTTGGTGTATTTTTCCAATCTTAGTCCTGATAATTGCTTCGGACTATGCCATCATTTCGAATACAAAGAAGACAGAGGATACTATTCTATATCCGCATCTTTTTTCATGAGCCATAAACATTCAGAGTTATAATAACACAGATCCTGCGGGCTACAATGTGCCTTTTACAAGGATGTAAATGGCCTAGGCATTTCTCCAAGTGAAAAAATTAGAAAGGAAAACGCCTTTCCTTCAGGTATGATATAGGTGCTCATTATAGACTTTTGTGGATGCTTCATAGTTATAACAAGTGTTTAATATCACTATTTCTAGTTTTTTTGAGAATATGCAAACGTGTTCATCACTTAAGAGTGATTTTGTTTTTCTACTACCTATAAGTAATTAATTTACTGGCATTTAAAAAATCTTTCCTAAGAGTGATAAAAACTCAGGAAATACTCTAATATCATTCATTCATTCCTTCACTCATTCAACAAATATTTGTGGATTACAAATTAATAGTCTAGGCACTATTCTAAGCGTAGGAGATACACAATAGGCAATATTCGTACTTTCTTGGAGCTTCTACTCTTGCAAGGAAATATAAAGAATCAAATAAGTTACATATGTGTAATTTATTTATAATAATAAAGTTATACACACATTTATATATAAAGAGTGATATACACCAGAGATAAACGTAAGGGATAGGAGGAGGATAAGGAACAACGAGAGGAGGGGAGATAACATTTTTTAAAGTGTGGTTATGTGAGACATCACTGAGAATGGGATGCTGGTATAAGATCTGCAGAGCTTGAGGGTAAAAGCCTAGGAAAACCAGAACCAAGAGGGTTCTAGACAGAACGGAAGGAGCAAACAACGCAAAAGCCCTATGGTGGGAGAAAACTGGGCAGGCGAGTATGGTTTGAGCAAGAGTGAGTCCTTAGCTTCTAGTTGTAACAGATATAAACACGAATAAAAGGCAAAATTAGATGAGTTTTGATGGTCTCAAGGTTGACAGTGGTGTGAGTTTGTCGCAACTTTGTGAGGTACAAGATATTTCTGGGGCTTCCTCTTCATTTTTTCTTGATGGAAGCATGAAAGCCAGTGAGGGGGAAACGTAGACTACTGGAGGTTTGTTTCCCTTCGTAGGATTTTTACATAAAGGAACTTGTGCTAAATGTGTGACTGTTCTTTCTAATGTGAACTTTGCTTTGAGCCATGATGCTATGATTGTAGGAGCAGAGACAGACCTTTGTACATAAGCAATTGTAGTTGCATGGTAAGCTGTACTGTCATTACCAAGTACACGAGAATAGTCAAAGATTCGAGAAAATAAAGTAAAAACCGCTTTTACATGAAGGAAATTTTGAGATGTGTTCTACAGGAAAAAACAGGTCAGCTAAATTTTCAGTTTGTTGTTCAAAATTCTAATGATGTTTATGGTATATACTTCATTAAACTCCTAGTGAGGTGATAGGAGAGCCTTTTAATTTTTTTTAATCCACTTCTGGCAGTAGTAAGCGATTATAGGAGCCTTGTATTTAATCTTCTCACAGATCAGATTTAATGATTTTAATTTTCTTTCATTCTGTAGTTGTATTGCCTGAATTCTGAGGTGTAACATTTCATCAATATGGATCGAGACTGATCATGACATTGCTTTATTGTTCACAGTAAATGTGAAAGATAGCTGTTATTTTTTCCCACTTGTGTAATAACCAAGGAAGGGAAGAAAATTAATTATAGCAAAAATAGACACAAAATACAAAATGATATGCGCTACCGAAATCAAGATTAAATACTTAAACCAATCAAAACAAACTTTTTTTATGCACCCATTTAATGTACTAAAATTTAGCCTTATTGGATTTGAGATACTGACAACCTATAATTTGTAAGTGTTATGTTTGGATCCAAACCTCTGCGTACAGAGTTGGACTCTTAAATTGTTTCACTGAAGAAAAAAGAATAAAAACATCCTTACACTGAAAAAAAAAAACCTGAATCAAGTTGCAAGTGTCCAATGTCCTACAGATTGGAACAAAATCTAGATGTTTACCTACAATGTCAGACTGGTAACTTTTTTTTGGCCGCTTTTAAAGCGTGTTAAGCACCTTGGGGATTCCTATTGTTCCATTTCAATGTTCTTAAATGCTTTACTCTTTGTTACTAAGTAACGACATAGCAGACAGCAGTGGTTGCTGGGGACTCACCCTTCCACCCTGCAGGTAGATTTTCCCTTTGGAAGGTTCATTAGCAGGTACAAGGAGGAGCTCTCAGCTCATGTTTAACCCTTTAGGGAAAAGGTCCATCTTTGCTTCTGTAGAAATTGCAAGAAGCGTCAGCCAGCAGAACTGTCTCTGTTTTGGTCCTTTCCAAAAGTTTTTCATTCTCTTTCATGTGTTCCATTGCTTTCTTTTCTGGCTTACCTTAAATACAGCATTACTTATTTGGATTGGTACTTTTATTATTCTTTGAAAACATTTTTACGCTCTTTTTATGTGCTTATTTAGATTTATCTTTCTATTGCCAGTCTTTATCAGATGTTACTGTGACAATTTTTCCCCCTCCAGAACACTTAAAATGTTGCTGGTGTCTAGTTTGCTTATCATCCCACGCTGGTATCTTTCTCCTGGTAGGATAATGTGGCTTACTGATTCCTGCCCTGTCCTAGGAATTCTGTGTTCTGATCTGAGCTTGGGTATAAAAAGAGGGTTTTGTAATTCCTTTCGGTGATGAGTACAAAATTTCTGATTGGGAGTCAAGGTGAAGATGAATTACTTTCACAGAAGCAGAATCATGAAGGGAATGACAACAGGCAGACCATTTCACAGACCTCTTGAGTCTTGCGGTACAGAAACATTCCTTTTCAGCCCTCCCTGCCTGTGTACCTTAGGGAAAACACAGGTATCCCCTACCTGTAAGACCCTCAGAGTAGCACATCAGTGCTTTGCCAGTTGCTCAAGAGCTTTCAGAAAGTATTCGCAAAGACAAAAGAAAAAAGAAAAAACTACCACCTCAGTAACCGAGCTGAGATTTTAGTGGGGAGAACAGATGCAGGGACACAGAAAAGTTTATTCTTTTTTGTCCGCAATTAAATTTGGAATGTTACACCATGTCTTCAGCTATGCAAAAATTTAAGACCTACATTCCAAATGCCACAACGGTATAAAATGGATGTCAAAACTAAAAAGGCAAAGATAATTCAAATCAGGTAGATTAAGTGTTGGAAATGCTTTCATTGGATGGATATATGTATATATATTAATTTGAGTATGTATATTTTCTTTTTTTTTTTAAGATTTTATTTATTTATTCAACAGAGATAGAGACAGCCAGTGAGAGAGGGAACACAAGCAGGGGGAGTGGGAGAGGAAGAAGCAGGCTCATAGCGGAAGAGCCTGATGTGGGGCTCGACCCCATAACACCGGGATCATGCCCTGAGCCAAAGGCAGACGCTCAACTGCTGTGCCACCCAGGCACCCCAGAGTATGCATATTTTCATATTCAATCATGCAGACCATGTGACTTTAAGGTCATAATTCAATGTAAATGATGAGCAACTTTGGTAACACGCCTTTGGTAGGAAAGAATGTATCATTAGAATCCAATCCCTACATATCTCCATAAGTGAATTTTATTTTCAACTGCTCATTATTTCAATTGCAATAAGTAAAAACTGATTGTTTTAAATGACCATAGACCTTCATCAAAATGTTTTTATTATGGGCATAAAAATAAAATATAATCACATCTAAATTAAGTGGATTTTTATAACACTTTTTAAACTTAATTTCATTTTTATTTATTTATTTATTTATTTTATTATTTTTTTAAAAAGATTTTATTTATTTATTTGACAGAGATAGAGACAGCCAGCGAGAGAGGGAACACAAGCAGGCGGAGTGGGAGAGGAAGAAGCAGGCTCATTGCAGAAGAACCTGATGTGGGGCTCAATCCCATAACGCCGGGATCACGCCCTGAGCCGAAGGCAGACGCTTAACCACTGTGCCACCCAGGCGCCCCTTCATTTTTATTTATATCAAGTATTAAAAGCTTTTACTTTCAATTACCACATTGGCCATTTATTTTCCAAAAATTTAGTGTAAATCAATCTCAGCATTTCATTATTAATATTAACATACTTCCTTTATCATATTTCCTAGTGGATTCTGATATGTCTTTCAAAAAATGGGCAACACCAGAATTAAGAAAAAAATACAAGAATAATAATAGTGAAGGAAACTACTTAGCTAGTAGTAGAATTCTGACTTATTAATTGCAACTCCATTTTGAATTATCACCATTGGCCTTCAAATAACTCTTGGCACTAGACATTATTTAAGTGCAGAGCCATAGCGCATAATACACTTCACAGGGTAAAACAAAATCTTTTCCTTAGTAATACAAGTATATAAGTAGTTAATTTTCTCAAGACTACTGCTTTTCTAAGTAACTCACCTGCTTGGGGTCAGGAAGTGCTTTGAAGGAGGATGAATGTGAATCAGATAATTGACACCTTCACTTTTAATGTCTCTGACTAAAATAAGCAAGCTATGATGACATGCTTTTAATTCTGGAACTGCAAAGCTGAACATGACCAAATAGAAATTATATGTGGTATCCGAGGAAGACACGTGTGCTAAAAGCATGGTATGCGGAAGCACTATTCTGGGAGTGGTGAACACTTACTGAGTTAAGGTACACTCTTAACAGATTTTCTTTAACACTGTTGATTCTCACCCATGCCTCCTGCACGGCTTTCTCAGTGGCCTGCATAGGATATGGCCAATCTGAGAACGTTCCAAAATGGTGTAGTGTAACACTGCTTGGCACCGAACAATTAGATACATTGTTCTATATTGATCAAAAACTGCAAAATGTGTGGTTCCTCTAAGTTCTAGTGACATGTTAAATACCAGGAAACCATGCTGCTTCATATTCCGGCTACCTACCTGTGTCTGAGAGGGCGCTAAACATTTTGCTTTGGTTACAATCGATGGCCTCCCCAGAGGATTGCAGCCAACCAGTAAGGCACTCAGACAACACATTTCTGAATTACAGCACATTCCATTAGGAAAATAATACCTAGCTGAGGTCACTGAAGATATAAGAGACCACAATGCCACAAAAAATACTGGAAATTCTTACATTTTTTTCAAACAGTGACTGCAATTTTAAGTATACCAAGCAATAAAAATATTATAATAACATTCCGATTTGGATAAGACTCAAGAAAATGTGAGTCTTACCTAAAGGCTTAAAGAATAATATATTTTCTTTTTGAAACTAGTTGAATCTCAAAAATATAAAGCTAGATATGTCTCTGTTACATCTCTCAGTGACTTCTTGTTTTCTCTCCAGTATAGTACTAGATTTTAAAAACTCAAATATGCACATCAGTGATTGTACTCGGTGCCTCAGAAAAACCACACCTTTTCATGGAAGCACATGCTTTTGAGAATTTTCTTTTGAGAGTAAGAGAAATGAAAATGACTACCCAGGAATAGCGACAACACCCGTAAGTGTGTTCCCTCTAGAACAGAACAGATGGGAGTTATTACTGTCCCTAAAACTTTTTATTTATGGATTACATTCTTGAAAATGTTAGGTCTAATTTCATTTTCAAGAAGATAAACTCCTTGAGAACTAAGCCCGGTTTATAAAGATCACTGGCCAGTTACCAGTTCATTAAAAATAACTTACATTAGATATACATTCATGGTCCCTTAATTTTCAAAATCATTCTGAATTTTCCTACTTTGCAGATGCAGAAAGTGGGACTTAGAAAAGCTATAATCTGTCCAATGTTGCCCCAGTTGAATAAAAAGCAGGGCTTTAATCTACATTTTTTGGTTCTATAATCATGTCATGCATTTATCCATAAACATAAAATATAATTAAAGTGTTAGGAGTGAAATCTGGCAAACATGATGAGATTGGAAATCTAGGAACATCTCTTACAGTTAACCGAATGAGGAGGCTGGGATGCATTTTCACAGTAAATGGATAAAACGGGAGCACGTTATGTATTGATTATGCTCTCTGGGTATTCATTTTTGTTTTCTTGGAGAAGGTTTCAGTCTACATCTAATCTATTTGAAATGGGAAAACATCACAGGTCTCCAAATAAATAACAGCTTTGAACCCAAGGGAAAGGGAAAGATGTGAGCAAGCCAACTAAGGAACATATAATTGTGAAGTAACTTTTTGAAGAAATCAAGGCGGTGAATCAAGACAAGAACCTCTGAACAAAATGATCACATATCTCTCCCGCCTTGCGGTGAAAGTTGATACTGCAATTGTATTCACATTACTTAATTTAACTAATTTTTTAAAATATCTTTTTAAGAGATATTTTTACGTTCTCACTTTGTGAATCTGAACGTGTGTGCAGATACCATGTGATGTTAGGCACCGTGAAATTAAATGACAATTTCCTGAATTAAGCTTAACCGATTGGATGTTTCATAGTATTACCAATAAAATATTATTTTGATGTACTTGAGAAAAAATGAGATTTTTCAGGGCACAGAATTAAATTTGTGGCTGATCAAAGATAATATCTCATAGAGCAAATGCAACTACAAACTGTTGACAGATACAAAGTCTAGGTTAAAGAGAAACAATTAAATATTACCAAAATTAGAATTTGCAGTGCATATTGGATTAAAAGTATGTCTTTTACTGAAGTTCTTGCTAGCTCTAGCAGAAAAGATTCAGGAGAACGTCTGACTCCACTTGGGTCATATATCTCTTCTTGAAATAATCACTGTGCTTCAATGGATGGGGCCTTTTGAATGGGCAGCCTGGTAATATATTCACCCCTGTGATGCTTGGAAGGGTCGTCTTTGCTTTTCTCAAGCCAGACCAGCAAAAAGTAATATGCTTTCATTATAGCATGTGACCTCCGTTATTATCAATACTGTTGTTTTCATGAAAGTCAAGTAAAATAAACCCTCTCTAGATATCAGTCTCTATACAACAAAAGGGACACCCTCTCTAGATATCAGTCTCTATACAACAAAAGGGAACCAAAAAGCTGAGCTACCTGACCAATACACTCAAAAATTATGGGCCCATGAGTGAGGTAGTTTATATGAGCTACAAATATCACAGAATCCAATTTAAGCCTTTCCCATTCACAGGGGTGTCCAATTAGGCTGCATGGTTGTTGGTTGATACATCTGGCCGGTTCCACTGCTTTTACTATGAATGCTAAACACACCTGAGGGGCCGTGAAATTTTCATTCACAAAAACCACACTTCATCTCACCATTTTTAACGACCATAGTCTTAATGAAAGAGAACACTGTAATTCTGGTGGACACCATCCTTACTAAATCAGCTACACTGGGAAAGATCTTATTAATTCATGAGTGCAACTCAGTAAGTGGGAAATTTGAAATTTAAATCATGCATTCATTTGCAGCCGACTTATATATTTCCATCTTTTTATTTTGTTGAATACTTGACCCTTCTGGAAACATCTGAGGTGCCAATCAGTGAAGGGAAATGTCTCATTGTGGTAGCTGTGTGCGTGTGAGGGCATTTTACTTTCCGCTTCATCTTTGCACGGTGCTTGGCACAACGCATTGTGCATGAGAACTACCAGATAATGATCATTTTCTGAAGTTCAGTATAAAATAAGAGGCAAAACATATCAAAAAAGATATTAAACATGTTAAGAGTTAGTTACAAGAAAATGCCACTAGTGGATGTAAATTGTAAAGAGACACAAGAGAAATCCACCCCCTCCTCGATATACACTGTCAGGCTGTTGCCATCTACTAGTGTTTACTACGTGCCAGGCACTGCACTGCACCCTCCTTCTCACAGCCGCCCATTTCGCCAGTGAGAAAATGGAGCTTCAGAGAATAAAACCAAATTGTCTATGTGTCACATGTCTTTGGAAATCCTAAGGTTGAGTTTCAAACGCACATCTCTGACATTTTAAAGACATATCACTGCCTCCCTCGGCATTTTGCTCACCTTTACTCAAGTTTAAGAATTACGAATAGTTTTGTAACCAACTAGCTTAACCTGTAACTGTAGTAGTACAATGGTTGCTGTATACATAGGTATAAAGAAATGGGTTTATTTCCTTAAATCTGAACCACCAAAAACACAACACCCCAGTATCATTATTTATGCACTCACAACATAGATGGAGATTCATGTTATCATCACAACCCTTTGAGAAAAGAGATGCTATTTACATCTGAGGTATTTTTAATTACTACAGTTTCTATATATATAAATACATAATTATATATATTGCACGGGTTGAAACCTTATGTGTTACACAAAGAAGCAAACAAAGTGGAGCGATATGTTTTCCCTGCTTATCTCTGTATTTTCTGGGCACCTACTGTCAAGCCAATTCAACACCTATGCCATTAAATTATATTGATAACACTTGTATATTTAACAATATTAATACTAATTTTATATTAATAAAAACAATTTATAATCATATGGTGTTTATCATAGTGATTGTATATTGGTAATAATATAATTATTGATATCCTTGCAGGGCGGTCATTGCATACTATTATACTATTATATTTTAATATTTGCTACATCTGCTTATGGAACAAGGGCAAAACCTCTAAAGCTCTAAGAGAAAGACAGCATGCTTTTTATATTTAATAAACTATCCCCACTACCTAGCATATACCACACACTCAAAGGCCTGTAAATTTGGAAGTGATCCTTGAATGCAAGAATTTCCACAAAAGCAATAGTCATACATTTGTTAAAAATACATCTCAGTGTTGTATCTTGTGGTTCTACAGTTATTCTACTGGTTTCTTCATTTGGTTACAACACTGCATTAAAAGACAAAGGCAATCTTTCATTTTACATACCTAGAGTAGTAGGAAGCAGACATGAGATATAGAAACAGAAGTCTAAGAATATAGAGGTTATATTTAAGTGAACTTATATAATATTTCATTAACAAATCCCAAGTTCTTTACACATAATGATGAAAGAACCCACTGAAAAACCTATTTTCTAAAACTGCCTGGATGGGAAGGGGCATGGCCTTTGTGGTTTCAATGTAACAAGTTTTCAATGGAAGCCACAGAGCAATGAAGAATGGAGAGAAAAGCAATAAAGAGGAGACTTGACTTCATCTTTTGTTTTCCTCTTACTGTTTTGTGACATGAATCAGTCCCCGACTATTCTGAACTTCAAAAGTCCTATTTATACCATGAGCATGATAATACTTGCCTTGTCTATTTTCTAGGATTACTGCGGATGTCAAATGAGATAATGCATGTGAGACTACTTTAAACCTTGTAAACAACTCAAGCATCAAGCAAGGCTTAGACCAAATGCTAATCAAGCAAGGAAACCCATCATCAGAGTATTTGGCATGAATGGGTATTCCAGGTAATAGAGCTTAAGCCTGTGATGGAAATGTGTCTCTGAAATGATCTATTGTTTACTGGTTCATGTCTTTTATTTTCCTGGCATACTGAACATATCTTAATTTTTCTGTAACAAAAATCAAAAGTATGACCATCAGTCCTTGTGCTAGACTTCAACACAGGACACTTGATTTGTCTTTCTCGATGTCAGGACTTCAGATGGCTGGTGAGCTACCTCCAGACTGCCTCTGGCAGCCCGCTTCTAATACGCTGCCTTTACTCAGCTGTTGTTTGAAAATTCAGATAACCTGGCTATTTAGAATCTTGTATAGCCAATAAGTTTCAAGAAAGTGTCTGAAGGCCTTTCTGAAAAGTCAAAACAAAGATTTCAAGCTGAGGGCTTCCTGACTTTCATAGGCAGCAAACTTTAGAAAAAGCCAAATTCTAATCTAGAATAAACATTGTTGATAGATTGATATCAATAATTCTGAGTTTTCGTTCTGTGTTTCTCTGACCTTCTGGCTTTCTCATATACAAGAACATTCATAAGATTCCAAACCAAATATTTAGCTCTACTTGTTAGAAAACATGGTGCCTCTGAAATGTTTACTTCAGAAGGAAAAAAAAAAGAATGTTTGGTCTTGGGTTGAAATGTGAAGGCTTCTGTCTCTCTTTCAAATGCTACCATGACAATGGGATTGAAAATGTGCACCTAAAAGCTTTTTTGAACCTGGTTTATAGTATTGTGAAGAACTAGAAAGTTGGTGATTCCCACTGATTACAAAATGGAACGACTACCCATAACAAATGGACCAACACCTCCTGAATTTCAATCAACGATGTTAGAAAATTATACTCAATCTCTCTCATTCATCTTCATTTTTCATAAGCATAAATTAATCATAGGTTTTAATAAAATAACAAAACAAAGCAAACCAAATGCAAATGGAAAAGCAACACTTCGCCAAGAAGTCGTTTGAAAAGGAGCCCATGTTAACACTTTCAAAATCTTTCTTGAAGAAATGAGAACGTTGCCCAACCTGCCTGAGTTTTCTATCAACAGCGAAATTCATAAAAGGTCACCCCTGACAAACTAACACAATATTCTTCTCACAGTCCTTGTTACAGTAGCAGCCAAGCAGCATATTCATTTTCATTTTAATTATGTTTGTAAATAGTGGGAGAGGCAGGCAAGAAGCCCGTGCGGACCGCCCGCCGAGCCTCTGTGGGTGTCTGAGGAACTGCAGCAATCACCCTGGTAGATTTCATTATTTTTCAGTGGATTTTTATCGGCCGGGGGTAATATCTTATTAAAACTCTGTTAGTTATAAAAGTTGTTTAAGGAAACCCATTCCTTTGCCATATCATCTTCCCATCTGATTATCAGTTCCTTTATGCCTTCCCAGCTAACATTTATTCTTAAGACAGTGTAAGTTTTGTGTAACCTTGATTGTTATCTAATTTATTTCCCAAGTGACAATTAATCCCTGATATATTGCCCCTAGCGCAAAACCCCCATTGCTTACTGAAGCATTCAGCTACAGTCACCTTGTATCTACATGAGAATCCATTGACAAAGCAGTCTTCAAAATTAGCTTTGGTTTAAAAATGCTGTAGCAACACCATTGGTCTTTCTAATGCATACCACGCAGGCAACATCAACAGCGTAACTGATAATTCTTTACTGCGTTTTCACTCTATGTAAAGTGATGTGATAGATGATATTGAAAATATAGAAGGAAATCATGTGCATAAATAACCATTATGCAAAGTAATGATTGAAAATAAAAATGTAAGAGAGTGACTCTTAAACTTCAGACAAGAAGGAGATGCCGAGAGGAAGAGTCAGGTAAGGTTAGAGGGAGTAGAATGAGATTTGGGACCTGAAGCAAACATATGGTTCAAATATATGAAAATATAACACTAGGAAGAAGAAATAGCAAGAATAAAAGCAGAAAAACAGACAAGCACAATGCATCTAAAAGGATAATTACAGTTGAGCTTCCCTAAAATGTTTAAGGGTGAAAAAGTAGGAAGTAGGTGGGATCTTTAGGCTAAGAATAAACTAGAAGAATATATTTACAAAGGTTTTGACAATTAGGGTAATAAATTTCAGCTTTACAAATGTGACAATTACCAGAATCAGAGTTTCGGATGCCTAGGACTACACTGTGGGGGGTTTTTGTCGTTGCTATTTGTTTGGGTTTTTTCCCCATCTTTTTGGCTGTGTCTCCTAGGAATTTTCAGAATGTAACTTTACTAATTTATCTTTAAGGAGGAATACAATGTGCTTGTTTTAGTCATTGCAAGCTGTGCTTCCCCTGTAGCGTTTAAAGCATATCTAGAAATACAATATATGACAAAATAGCACAACAGGCTAAAAGGGATATGGAAATAAAGTTAAATAGTAGAAAGTTTCTTGAATTGCTGGAGAAGTAGTAAATGGGCTGTTTTTAAAATAGACTATAATAAATCAAGAATGTATGTTGCTATCAAGTTTAACAATGAAAATAATAATAAAAATGAGTACCTAAAAAGCCAATTGAGAAAAACAAAATCAATTCTAAAACTACTCAATTCAACAGCAGTCAGGAAATAATGAATAAAGAATGAAAGGAGAGGAACAAATAGAAAGCAAACAGCAAGATGACAGACATAAACTCAAACATAATAATTTCTTTAAATGTAAGTGAAAGAAATACTTAAAAGACGAAGATGGTCACACTGGTTACAAAAAATATGCTGTTTATATTCTAATAGATAAACATGACCTGTAAGAACATAAAGAGCATGAAAGTAAATGATGAAGAAATATATACTATGTAAACATTAAATAAAAGAAAGTTGTTGTATCAACACTAACATAGACTTTAAGGAACGAATATTGCAAGAGATAAATTGGGTTTTTTAATGATAAAAGAGACAATTCAACACAAAGAAAACAATTTTAAATGTGTATATAACAACATAACTACAAAACATAGAAAGCAAACGTTGATGAAAGTAAATGGAAGAATAGACATATAATTGTAGCTGAAAATCTTATACCTTCTTAAGTAAAAAATCAGATAAAAATCAGTAGTGAGAGATCATTTATGAGATGTATAATTTGCCAACTTTGCTTAATTTGCCACATTTTGAACTGTGCAAAGGAGTGTACGGTACACATTATTTTAAGTGCACATTTGAACATTCTGCACTATAAAAGTCTCAAAAACATTCTAATTATTAAGATCAGAGAATATGGTCTCTGAACACAAAATAATTAAACCTGACATCAAAGATAATTAGAAAATGGTCATTGTTAAATAATTTATAAACTTTTTAACGAAAAGCAAAGGTTAGAAAACTTTAAACCAGAACTTTACAAAGGAGGATATCCAAATGACGAATATTGCACATTTTTTACCAGGGAAATGCTAATTAAAAACCACAGCTGATAGGACCACATGCCATAAGAAGTGCTGATACTAACAGGCAGCTCTTTCATAGGAACAATGACGTAATCACAGACTTGAGCTTTATGTTAGATGTTGGGGGGTGCTCACATGAGTAGTGCAGCCTCAACTGGTCCTTAGGATTATGTGCTCTAAAGCCAAAGTATCACCTGAAGTTCAAGTCTCTGTCCTTGGCTGTCAGCAGGTTAGCATCATCATCGTGGATGACTCTAGAATTCTATCAGATTTACTGATGTTACCATCATGTTCTTTTACTATTGATCCATGGTTGAATTATAATTAATGGAAATTGATAGAACAATTTAAGTCATAATCTCAATTTTTAAGTTGTCCATATACATGTCCATATAGAAAAACGAAACCTAAATCTGTATCTGGAATGAAAAAGCGAATCAAGCAAGAGCAACCGTCATCTTTCTCCTATAGCTTCTGGAACAATGTTTAACTCCTTCTACCACGGTATTACTGCCAAAAAGGACCTACAATTGACCCAAGAGAAATTGTTTTGACAAACACCTTGCTCGGATGAAAGATAATTCTATAAACATGAATTCGGATAGTTACTTTCACTCAGGTATTGCTTTGGCTACCCTCATACATTCACAGAGACTGATTATGATGACAAGGTCCCAATCTTCTGAAGCCTATAGAACTCACAAATCCAGGTAAAGAGCAGAGTGCCTGGCTCATTCTGAAAGAGGGATGACAAATTTTGATTGATTGGGCATAAATATATTCAACCCCAGGATGGGGTAGGGAATCAAGGAGTAATTCCCTCTTCCTGTTAAAGGTATGGAAGGCTCAGTTAGGTTCCTGGAGTCATTTTCAACACATGTATTGAAGCTACGGAGTACTTTCCATCAGATTCCAAAGTTAAGGGTTCAGTCCTACAATACCGTGCCATTCCCCCCACTTCAGACACCAGTCATAAGCCCAGGCTGTTACCTGTGCTTCTGACCTAACAGCTACAAATCAGAGGTTCCAGCAACCCCTTCCAACTCAGGATGCCAATCACAAGTCCATGTTGTTTTGTGTACTTCTGAAAGGCTGGCTATAAACCGGGGATTCCCAAGACCCCCTCCTTGGGTATTTCAAGTTTTTATTTAAATTCCAGTTAGTTAACATATAGTATAATACTGGTTTCAGGAGTAGAATTTAGTGATTCATCACTTGCATATAACACCCAGTGCTCATCACAAGTGCCCTCCTTAATACTCATCACCCACTTAGCCCATCCCCTACCCATCTCCCCTCCAGCAACCCTAGTTTGTTCTCTATAGTTAATAGTCTCTTATGATTTGCCTCCCATTCTCTTTTCTTTCTTCTTTCTCCTATGTTCATCTGTTTTGTTTCTTAAATTCCACATATGAATGAAATTGTATGGTATTTGTCTTTTCTCTGACTGAATTATTTCATGTAGCATAATACACTCTAGCTCCGTCCACATCATTGCAAATGGCAAGATTTCATTCTTTTTGATGCTGAGTAATATTCCATTGTGTATATATACCTCATCTTCTTTTTCCATTCATCAATTGATGGACATTTGGGCTCTTTCCATAATTTAGCTATTTCTTTTTTTTTTTTTTTTAAGATTTTATTTATTTATTTGACAAAGACAGCCAGTGAGAGAGGGAACACAAGCAGGGGGAGTGGGAGAGGAAGAAGCAGGCTCCCAGTGGAGGAGCCTGATGTGGGGCTCGATCCCAGAATGCTGGGATCACGCCCTGAGCCGGAGGCAGACGCTTAACGACTGCGCCACCCAGGCGCCCCATAATTTAGCTATTTCAACTGTACCAACCTGAGCATAGTGCTCTGTGGAATGAGAGCCCAGGGGATGGTGCGCTCTATGAGTGAAAATTTCCCTTAATAAAGCTTATTTTATATTCATACTATATGGTGCTAGTGATGGATAGTTGTGTTAAAGGAAATCTTTACCAGAAGCTTACCTCTTCTTTAAATAGCTCAAAGATGGAAAAACCAGGAACTCAACAGGCCTAAATTATTTGAACTATCAAATAACATTAGTTGAATTATCAAAACTACCTATGACCTCCTAATTACTAAATCTCATGAAATACTTTTCAGTCCTCTCCTGACTAGCATCTCGGTAGACTCTAAGATCATCTATCCATTCTTCCATTCAAAACCTCAATTTTATGTTTATTTCAAATTTTCTTTTGCCATTTTTCCATTTTTCTGCTCACCTATTTTAAGTCTCCCCGCCTAGATTTTCTTATTCCATTCATGCTTTGTATGCTGACACAATGAAGCTAACCGTACATCGTCTCATTATAAATACCTTTGCTGCTTCTCCTTGATTTTTTTCATTCAACAGTACAGCTTTTGTTTATTACATTTCAATGTACATGTATCTGCACTATTCTTTTCATCCCCAAATAGTATGGATATTTCATTATTTAAATAACCAGATGTGTAGCATTGCAAAGCACTTTGCTTTGATGTTTTTCTCTTTCAAATAGTCCTGAATCCCCTTAACACTCTTGAATATATGGGGGGGGGGGAGGATCATTCCCTGGAAATGGAAGCAAACTGGTTGAAGAGAATGAGGATTTTCCATTTGTATGGATATTGCCGCATTGTCTTCCAAAGAAATAAAGTGAGTAGTACTTTAGGGCAGTCTCCTCAATTACCTCTCTGCCACCAGTACTGGCTCCTCTGATCCAGTATTCACAATGCTACAGGGTGATTGTTCAACGGTAGATCTAATCCTGCCATCCTCAGTTCCTTGGGGACTTTAGATGCAATATCTACTATTTACCAAAGCAAGAAAGGGCCTTACCTGGAAGGACTCCTACCTCCTCTTCCAATCTCACCTCCCACCATCTTGCTTTTGTACTTAGGGCTTTTTCTGCCTGATACATCCTGTTCCAGTCTCTCATCACTTCCTCTTTACTCTTACCTTTTCCAGTCCTTCAATATTCACGTTTGTATTTTCAGCATCTGAACAATTCTCAGAACATAAAAAAGCAGTCCATAGTATTTTTGAATGAATGAATGAATGAGTCAAGATCACATCCACCCACAAATTATTTTTTTTCCACCCACAAATTATTATAGCCTCTTGGTGCACATCTCTTTCAATGCACTGTTAACATTTCATTTTAATCAGTCTGTCTTCTACACTAGTTTTATGGTGATGAGGACTGTACCTAGCACAAGATCAAGTGTCAGTTGAATAAATAAACGATGGAATGAAATCCATTTCTTCTTCATTTACAGATGAAACATTCTGAGGCCTGTGCAGGTAATGTGTCTTTCCTGGTGACATATACCTAATCTAAGTGGCAGAACCAGGCCTAGATGCCATATATACTAATTTTTATTTTCGAAATATTTCTAGTAAGTATGCTACAACTTTAAATAATTGCATTTTGCTTTCTGTTTCACAGTGTTTTATTTCAAATAGAATTTGTACTAAACTTTGGAGGCTGTTCCCCCCCCCGCCCCATAGTTCTGCTCTTTAATAAATAGCAAAGGCAGTACCTATGCTATCTTCATTTAGCTTCAATTACCTCATCTATAATATCTCTGCTTCACCTACCTGACTGTTTCACTGTGAAGGTTAAAAGAAACTGTAGGGGTGTGGGAATGTGGGAAGCATTCTATAAGCAATTTCTGATTATCACTGCCTTCCATGATCATATTCGCTAATACCTTTATGCAAACACGTTCTGATCACATAAGCATGCATCCAGGCTCTGCTGATTCCAGAGACAACAACACTGCTACTGCAATCATATTACACATGTGCCTACAGGAATTTCTATAAACATAAAGAACCTGACACAAAGAAACAGGATCTTTGGGCTGATATATATTTTAATAAGTTCAAATGAAAGAGCTATAGAATTATGATCGTCTCTAAATTTCTCAATGGCTGAGTTATGTAAGCTCATCATAGAGTTTGGAGAGCTTTATCACACATTTTGCAATACTAGTAAACATTACACCCATAATACTCGCAGAAAAGAGTCTTCAGTAAAAATTGTTAAATTATCAACAGGGCATTTGAAAAGTGGGAAACAGTGCTTAAAGTAAACCTGAAATATAAACTGAATGTGGAACCTAAAATAAACCAAACTCATAGAAACAGAGAACAGATTGGTTGTTGCCAATAACAGCGATCAGGTTGTGGGGTGGGGTTGGGGGGAAATAGCTGAAGACGGTCAGAGTATAAACATCCAGTTATAACACGAACATGTTCTGGGGATGTAACACACAGCATGGTGACTACAGTGAACAATGCTGTATTGCATATTTGAAAGTAGCTAAGAGCAGATTTTAAAAGTTCTTACCACAAAAGTTGATGGATGTGTTAAGTAACATTGTGGCAATCATTTCACATTATATACACATACTAAATAATTACACTGTATACTCACATAATATTATATGCCAATTTATCTCAATAAAGCTGGGAAAATATTCCATGTTAGTTGAAAAAAATAAAGTACTATAATGTAATGTATCGCAGTGTGATTCCAGTACCTATTTTAATAAAATCAAATTCCCTTTCATGATCCACAAGGCTTGGTTGAACAGTCTCTAGTCTCCATCTCTACTTTGGGGATATCTGATGTCTCCCTAAAAGTCAAATGGTTACAAATCAAACATCAACCAGCAAGGTGTTTTCTTATTACTTTGTCTAAAGTAGCCGTGCCCCAGTGACTTTATCTCTTATATGTATCTGCCTGTGTTATTTCTATTACAATGCTCACTACAGCTAGTATTGATCTTATACATATATCTGTTACATGTGGCTGGTCCATCCCTACCTCATTTCACCCCTACTCAAATACTGCCCAAGGAAAACGGGGCCTATATCCTAGGTGCCTGAGAGGTATTTAGTAAATATTTGTACAATGAGTGAATAAATGTGTAACCAAATGAAAGTTCAGAGCACAGTTACTATCCGGTAATATGATTTGGAAAAATTATCAGAACATACTGATGCACTGTTATTGAAGATGGGATTTTTTTAACTGATGTATTTGGCAGCTCAAAACAGAGACTGAGCAAGAAAAAGGAGTATCTGTCCAAATAGGGCATTTCTCAATCGCTTAATTATAACAGACTATTTTTTATCCTTCTTTTCAAGTTGAAGGACTATTTAGTACTGTGTGCAGTGCTCATTATAAACATCGATTTCCACTTGTATATCTTTATATGTGCATGAAGTGATGAGTTACAAAAACGGTATTATACATGGGATGTTCTAAATAAATCTCATAACTGCTTTTATCCTCCTTAGAATCATGGCACGTCTATTTTTACACACACACACACACACACAAACATATATATATATATATATAAAAGGAAACAGGAAGAGGAGGACAAAGAGAGTGAGGAAAGGAAAAAGGTGGAGCAGGGAGAGAGGGGAAAAAAGAGGGGAAAGAGGAGAAAGGAAGGGAAAAGGAAAGGAAAATCAGGAAAAGAAGAGGTAGTGAAGTAGTGCTGAGCCAGTAGAGCTGACTCAACAGTGTATTAATACATACTCCAAAGCGTCAATTAGGACAACTGTGAAGTACGATTAGAAGAGCATTTGAAAGATCATTTAAAAATACAGTATATAAGTGAACCTATATTAATCTATCTTAAGTTTCATATATACCGTATTTGCCTTAAAATTTAAATCAGTGGGTAAAAAATATAGTCAGATAATAAAATAATATTTGGAGGGAAATTTTAGATGTTTTATCTCATACTATATACCACAATCAGATCCAGAAAAACTAAGGGATTAAATAAATATATTTATATTTGCATATATATGCAATATAATATACAAATAAATATATATATTTATATATAGATAAATGTGTATATATGTATATATGAGAATTTTAAAATGGGGAAAAAACACATAAGTGAATATAATTCTGATTTTGGAATGAGGAAAGATTTTCTGTGTACAAGCAATCAAGACTAACTAAAGGATCATTTTATATAATTAAACAAATGACAAATTCAAAAGATGAAAAACATTGTTAAGATAAAAGGCAAAAAGATTAAAGACATGTATTCTACAAATGTAACAAACAAAAAGGTAACATCATTAATATAGGGAACTCATTCAAATTAATTAGAATAAAAATATAAAGCCTTTGAAGAATAAAGAATCCAAAGCTATGATAAGAGAAAATTTAGAAAAGGAACAACAATAACTAGTAAATATTTGATAGAAATATTGAATTTCAATAAGAATTACAGAAATACAGACGAAAACAATAAAAAAAATTAAAATAATGTTAGCAAGCATGTGTTCAGAGAGGCACTCAATGTGGACTAGCAATTTATAAAAGGCTGGCAAAAGACTGTGCTAATAGCATTAAGAAACTTAAAAAGGTATGTCCTTTATTTTAGAAGTTTCCATTCTGGAACTTTTCATATGTAAATATTTACAAACAAAAACAATAACAATATTCATTGTTAATGGTTAAATTATGGAATACTCACACAATAGATTATTATGTTGTAGAAATAATATATTTAAAAATATTTCTACTTTTAGAAATCTTTCATGGTATATACTTCTTTAGAAATAGTAAATAAGTTTATAGAGTATAATTTTAACTTAATTTTTAAAAATATAGACAAAAAGGGGAGCAAAAACATAAATGTAAAATCATTTTTTAAATTAATGGATTATTTCAGTATTTTTCTCAATAATTTTAACCATTGCAATTTTTTTTCTAAATGAGAATATTTCACTCTTATAATATGAAGAATACAAATATTTTAAATACAAATATTGGTAAAAATAACCAAGATAAAAATGAAAAGCAAATGTGTTACTTTAACACATGGGAAATAGTGTTTCTTTCCTAAGATTTAACTTCAAGCTCTTATAACATGTTACGTTATTCATTTTGTGTATAATCAGATTGCAATTATTTTGTTCTTATCTAACCTCTCAAAGTAACCAGTGAATTTCTGCAGAGACGTATTGTTTCTTTGTTTCTTATTTTATGTTTTTTAAATACTGGAATCAGTTTTTTAAATCAGTTTTTTATGGCTCCCATAATAGTTTGGGAAATGACTAATGTATGAGTACACTGCATCAACTCATTTTCTGGCTGCCATGGCCAGTGGGATATTAGACTCCTGATGAATTTTGATTCATCAAACACTGTGAAAATTAATAAAAGGAAACCTCATTTAAAATGGAGTCAGGAGATTCCCAGGGGGAGTGCTCACTCCCTACCATTTGTCAGTTGAAGACCCAACAGGAAGAGAGACAACTTTCATGAAGATACTAGTTTGGCTACTATTTTATTATATCAGCAGGTGGAAGAATGTTTACCTCCTGCCCCAGCAACAATAGCCCAGCCAATGACAGACCGTCACAACTCAGCCAATGGAAAGGCATTATACTTCAAACTTTCAGTTTACTCTAATGGACTTTTTGTGTTTAACAGCCCTCTCAACGTTCCCCTCTCCTTTGTTCTCTAGACTTGCCTATGTTTTTGCCTTAGCTTGCTTGTCCCAGATTTTAATTCTCTGATGTTCCCAAACACACCATTTTTGAGAGTAAAATAACTGGCAGTTTTGTTTTGAAGGTTAACAGCATAAACAACAAATAATAAACATACCGAAGTTGTCAGGAAATATTTTGGAGCAAATATACTCTACAGATAAATATAATTCAAAAGTGAATATATATATACCTGTCTCAATGACTGTCTGCAAATCTTTTCTTTAGTATTCAGACTAAAAGACTTCACTATGGAGCAATTTATTACAGTCTGTCTCCCTCTTAATTTACTGAAATAAAACAAAGTATTTCCAAGCCTCTTGATGAAACTATGACCTGAGAAAACTGACAACAAATTTCTTTTCTGATCATATATTACTCCAAATATATGTTTTTGATTACATAATAGAAGTTTATTACTTTTTTCTCTGCTTTTCCTCACTAACTCTAAAGGGAAACGTTGAAGTTAAGTTGTTCTTTATTAATAATTCAGAGAATTTTTCAGTTCACTGATGTCAGGCAGCTGAGTGACCTGAAAATGAACCTTTCTAGAAGCATACTGCTAGGCTTAAAAAACCAGTGGCTTTCACATGTATCTATGAGGAATGTACATTCTAGTTGTCTAGTTGTTTCTATTTAGCTAATCAGGAAATTAGGTATTCTTTAGTAAGTATGTCCAATTCTACTTTGTACCAATAAACAGCAAAAAACCCAAAAAACAAAAACAAAACAAAAAACCCCTCTGCATTCCCCCACATGGAAATCTCCTTTACAAATTGAATTTATTTAATATTTAAATAAAATATTTCAAGAATTTTAACTCAGTGGACTTACTTAGCTTAAATTTGCATTTCAGAGAAAACTTCATGATAATTATATTAGAAAAAAAAACAGGTCACTTTATCAAGAAGGGTGAAAATTCCACACAATGGCAACAGCTCGAGCTCAGGGTACTGAATGGGACTCCATAACCACAGAGTGATTATTTTGACACATTCAGCTGTTTAATATCATGCCTGACTGCCCCTTTCTGGTTGATGATTTTCCTTTGTAGGATATGACAGGCCTAAATGAATTTGCACCCTTGTGAATTAAAACCTTCTGATTCACTGACGTTGGCTAAAATCCCTTATGCTCTAAGCAAATGTGTCTTTTTCTTCTTTCAATGCATCTGAAGATATCTACAATTACATGTGAGTATCTGAAATTCTTACAGCTCTAAGGAGAGAAGAACTGGTTAAATGAAGATGTAAGAAGAAATAGGAAAGTTACAAATATTTAATCATTAACTTTTTATTGACATCATGGTAAAACAGATAAACAAGCAATTTACGGTTAAAATATGTTTCCCAATGAGCATACTTTTATACCTGGCTTCACAACTAAAATGCCTTTGGGAGCTAAGCAAGTTACATACATGAGTGACTAGTGAACATTATTGAGTATTTCTGTGCCAGGGAATATTAAGTATTAACTCATTTAATCCTCATTACCTCTTTTATGAGGAAAGCACTATATGGGTCATATTCCATTTAATTTCAGTTAATTTCATTCCTCAGGTGTAGTGCAATGAGCTCAGAATCATCAGATTATGGCACATCAACCTTATTCTCTGTGTTTTATTTATTTACTCTTATTTATTCTTAAACCCCCCTTCCCCCAGTCCTATCAGTCCTTTCTGCCTCCCCCTCTTAGAGTTAAGACTCCAATGTGTTTAATCTATACCTTTTGGGGGGAAATTTGCAAAAGGTGAATTTTTGTATCTGTATTGTTCATTCTTATAAATGGTATTATGCTCTAGAATTGATTCTAACTTTTCTCAATCAACACTAGACCTTTATATTCTGTCCATGTTGCTATGGATGCACTGAATTTATTGTGTCTAACTGTTGCAGAGTCTCTCTTGATGTGTACCTGCTGGGTTTTACCATCCACTCCCCTAGCAACAGACATCTAGGCTGCCTCCTGTTTCTGCCACCAAAAACAAATATTTTAATTTTTATTCCATTTGTTCCCTTTGTTGCAAATGTTCCAATAAATGTCCTGCTACATGTTCCCTTATGTACCTGTGTGAAAATTTCTTTAGGATATATATACACAGGAGCCTAAGACTGAGTTCAAAGCATGTACATATCTGCTGCCTTGCTTTCTAGATTGGTTGCATTGGTTCTACGATCCCAGCAGCAAGAAATCGGTGTTTCTGTATCTTCACATTTACTTCAATTCTTTTTTTTTAAAGATTTATTTATTTATTTACTTTAGAGAGACAGACAGACAGGGGGAGGGGCAGGGGAAGAGGGACAGAAAGAGAAACAGACTCCTGGTTGAGCACAGGGCCTGTGCTCCATCCCACAACCCTGACATCATGACGTGAGCAGAAATCATGAGCCATTGCTTAACCAACTGAGCCATCCAGGTGCCCCCACATCGCTTCAATTCTAAGCACTAGCCAGCTCTATAATTTCTGGCTTTATACTTCTACCTAACAGGCACAAACTATACTGTATCTGGTTTGGAGATGAGAAACTAAAGGTACAGAAATATTAAGTAACTGCCAAGGTCAAAGCCAGGAGGACTGGCTCCAGAGCCCACACCTGTAGTCACTATTCTGTACTTCTACCCTAGAAGGAAGAAATAATAAAGCACCAGGGATTGTGGCAATCTAGAAAGCACAGGTGCTGCCTATGGAATTATGACATTGAAATATAATAACCACAAACAATACCCAGGAGTGTGGCAAACCAAACTCATCAGTGTGCTGAATTGACCCACAGGCTATCATTATATAATCTGTACTCTATATAATGATTTCATTATCAATAGAATCACTCCTAAACTGGCTTTCAGTAGCTCTAGACAATGGTTAACGACAGCTCCCATTGAGATGCAAGAGTCCACCTTATTTTTTCACAATGGGAAATATCTATTAAGCATCAGTTATAGCTACAGCTACTAGGAGCACATTTTATTTGCCCTGGCTGAGTCATATGGAAATTTGCAAATATGTGTTTCAAGTCATGGGTGTGAGTAGACAGATACATTGAGCTACTAAGACTATACAAAAATCCTCCCCCAAACTTTTAATAATTAAGTCTCTGTATGAATGTCAGAAACATACAAAAGCATTCTATTGTGTCCTGCCCAGTCTACTCCAAAGCTCACACAGCCTATACCAAATAGAAATAGTCATTTGTTCTGATTACATTAAAGTCAGGAAAAAGTTATCTATTTCTCTAATGATTTAAACAAAATTCTAGTTTTAAAAGAGAACAAGGTATTTAGAAAAACTCTGGAGTCTCTCCAATACAATTATTTATGCCTTGAAGAAAGATTCTGAAGTTTCAAAAAGAAGGCATTCCCTAACATTTCCATCTGATGAAGCCCTCCTTTAGAATATTGCAATCTGATTTCAATGCCCACCATTCCACAGCAAACGCTCTTACGAAAATGCTCTTGTGAGTTTAACATTCACCAATTACCTTCTACTTATGAAATTTAATAACTGTTTCTTAATGCTCATCTACACTTAATTCTAAACTGAATTTGACCATGTTAGTTACATTCTCCATAGTTTGCTAAGGTCATCTCTTTTCTGATTCACATCCTACTTCTACTTTATCATTGATGTAAAAATTTATTGACTTGTATACTCACAGAAAGTTAGAGCTTAATAAATTTTTACAAAGTGAACACACCTGAGACCTGTGGAACTCTGTCCACCGTGGGAGACACTTTGATCAGATAAAAAAAAAAAAAAAAAAACATCACCAGCAAATCTGAAGTCCCTTTCAGCACTCTCTTCTCACCACTAACACCCTCCCTCCACAGATACCAGCAGTATCCACTATCCTGACTTCTCTTAATTTTGTTCTGTCAACTTTAAGGAACCACAAATAGCACCTCTGTTTGACTTCTTCAGCTCAAAATTATGCTAGTGAGATGCATCTATGATATGTGAAGTAACAGTTATTTTTGCTCATTGCTATATATTTATGAACATGAATATTCCCTGATTTATTTGCCTATTGCACTTGGATGGATATGAAGATCACCAAATGACAACTATTAGTAAAAACAAATAATCATAAATAATAAGATTTTTTCTCAATTTATTAATACCTAGTAGAGCACATATCATAGAATGAACATTCAAAAGTGTTTCTTTTCGGGGTACCTGGGGGGCTCAGCCATTAAGCGTCTACCTTCAGCTCAGGTCATGATCCCAGCGTTCTGGGATCGAGCCCCGCATCGGGCTCCCTGCTCAGCGGGAAGTCTGCTTCTCCCTCTTCCACTCCCACTCCCTGCTTGTGTTCCCTCTCTCACTGCTTCTTTCTCTCTGTCAAATAAATAAATAAAATCTTTAAAAAAAAAGTGTTTATGTTCAACTACATAATTGCCAAATTATACCTAAAGGTATTCACATCAAATAATTCACTTAGCCTTAATTTTTAATGAGGAGAAGTGCTCTTCCTCAAGAAAAACTTTTCCTCGCTCATCTTCAATCACTCAGTTTCATAAAGGAAAGATTTTACTAGAAACCTTTCACATGAGAAGTAATAAACATGTTATAAAGATTTCTAGTTATAAAAATGAAAGGTAGCATTGAAGCGATATGGTGCAATTCATCGAGAAAAATATGTTTTTAGACCAAACTATTCTTCACCATTACCACTATTTTTAAGATTCTCCTTTACTTTGGTCCTTTGCTAGAGAATATTCCACAAGAGCAGGAAAATTCCCATTTGTTTATTGGGTTAGTGCAACTCTCATCATAGCGTTTAAAAACTATAAGAGAAGAAGCTTAAAATTCATCCTCTAATTTCACCTCTTACTTCTACTGTAGTCAACCATATGGCAACCACGTGAAAAATAGCCTTAATGTTTGTAAACATGTGGTTAGTTGGCAGAAAATTAATACCTGAAAGAATCACCTGCTCGTTTGTTATTAATGCTTTAAAAATACCACCTAAATCCCATTTAGGTAGTCAGGAGGCTTGTTTCTTCTGACACAACTTTCAGACATGCCAAAACTAAGTAAACTGAGTGAGCTAAAAGGAATAAGACCATGAATATACTTTAACTGTGAAGACTAGTTGGTATTTTCTATTTAGAATTCACAATCAAAAGACAGAAAGACAGGTCTTCTCTTTTTCTCTCTTCCCATATGTACATAAATACATATATGCCTTTACATATATAATGTGTATTCCTATATATATACATACATACACACATAAAATTTGTCAATTTTAGTAATTCTTATAATTTATATATTCAAAATACAAGACATGTCTGTAAAGTAGTAGAGATCAGTACGGAGTCTTCTAGCCCATCTACAATTTTTAAAATGTTCTGTTTATTGGGCTTTGTTAATTCATTCTTCGGTAAATATTTCATGAGTGTTTAGTATGGTCCAGGCATGTTAGATGGCCAGAAAAGATAGATAAATCACCCTCAAGGAGCTCTTAAACTACTTGTAGGGCAATCCACATAAAGCAATAAAGTATAAAGCAACGTGATAAGCACTGGAGCAGTGTGAGTAGTCATATTAACAGGAGAGGAGTAACAATAGGGCGAGTAGTAGTCATGGTAGGGAGCAAGGGAAGTGTGGGCTTTGGAGCCACATCCTTTGGGTCAAATTCTCTCTCTGCCATTTTCTGACATGGGACAGCAGGCAAGTTTTTGAGTCTCTCTGTGCTTCAGTGTACATATTTTCACAACCGAGATGATAACAGTAACTATTAAACGAGTTGTTACACATAAAGTTCCCTGTGAAGAACGTCTGGCATATAGCAAGTACTAAAATTATTCATTGGCATCAGTACAATACAACGCTGCATCACATTTTGTGGATTCAGATACTGCACTGGGTACTTTACAAATATCATCTCATTTCACCCTTCTAAAACCCTGTGAGTTTAGTATTCTTATCCTAATTTGATACAAATGGAAATTCAGTCTCACATATATTAGTGACTTGGTCAAGATCACACAATGAGTAATTTGGAGAAGTGGAATCCAATCTGTTTTGCCAGTTACTCATATCCTGAACCAAGTACTTTGACAGCACAGGGCTGGAGCAACAGATGTTTTCCTTGGAATTTGTAAACTACTTATTGGAGGTGGGTCATTTGGTTTTGAAACTGAAACACAAATATGCATTAGCTGGCATAACTAAAGCAGAGAATTTCACTCCAGGCTCATGGAATAGCATGGTAAGGACATTAATCCATGGAAAAGCATGGCAGTTTCAGTAATAAGGGAGAAGTTCTATGTCACTAGTGTGAAGGGAAATGGAGCATGAAAGTTGCAGTGGCAGATCATACAAGAGTTTTAGTGAAAATCAACAAAATTGGCTAATCCCAACTTCTATGAAATTAATGGGGCCCAACTCTGAATCTGTCGTGACCAACTTTCGAGCTTCTCTCTAGATAGAATGTCCACGTTGATACTGACAGATGAAGCATCTGCATATTTTTAGTTGAGGTGACTCTTCCGTAGCAAGTGATTTAAACAAAGGCTCTTCCCCAGCTCAGTCTGTATCACATGATATCAAATTCTCTAACGGGTGAACCAAAGGGTTCCTGTTATCTGAAGACAAAGTGAAATTTTGATAATGACTTGAGAATCTAGTACAGCAAAAAATGCACGTGTTCATCACAGAATAATGCAAGAACTTTTTTCTTTCCTCCACAAAAAAGAATGTATACTGCCTAAGAAGCAGTTGCACTAATTTTATGCTAACAATATTAGGTTGACCTCTGATTGGTTACTTTTCCACCTGCAGTTCCCCATAAGGCATCTGGCTTTCCCCCTTTCACGAATCTAACAGCTTAAGTGGTTATGCTAAACATTTTCTTGCTTTCTATTATTATTTGGCTGTTCACCATCACATAATGGGGGTATTACTGATTTTATCCATGTTAACTTCTCCTACCACACACTATGACAGGCCACTAGCCTTGGTCCCTTTTTGCTTTATATGAAGCTACCTCTTAAACCATACTGTACAGTGCATATTATTTTCTTTTTTCTTTTCCAACTCATTTACTGAGCTTTCTTGTATGTAACTTTTCGACTGAGAGAGAGAGAGAGCATGAGAGTGCGAGCAGAGTTGGGAGGGGGGCAGAGGAGAGAGAGAATCTTCAGGCTCCACACCCAGTACAGGGCTCAACATGGACTCGATCTCATGACCCTGAGATCATGACCTGAGCTGAAATCAAGAGCTGGATGCTTAACCGACTGAGCCACCTACACGCCCCTATATGTAACTTCTTGAAGTAGATTTTGTATTTTAGATTTTTTTGCTTTCTTCTTGTTCTTCCTCTACTATTGATTTTTACAGAGTTATGAATTCACCATTTTTGTAATAATAGTAAAGTATTTATAATATTCATTTTTGAATGCACACACATGAATGGGAGCCCTGGGAGGTGGCACCGGATTTCTGTTTAATTAGAATTCTGGAAACACATGAAGACAGGTGCCTTTTCTTTATACTTTTAATGGGTAGTTTTACGGTTGGAGATAATAGAAGTAGTCAGTTAATACCAAACAAATGTACAGTAACTTACAAAGAGTTCTTCAAAGATAAGATGTTGGTATTTTAAAAATGTTTCCACAAGTACTATAAGTTATATATGACTATCAAGGAGAGGAGACAGTAGCAACTACCTGGTAATCATTAAACTCTTATGGAGCTAAACACCATCTGGTGAACATTCTTAATATTTCCTCCTCAAACACCTTAATAAGCTGTACTATTGACATACCATATGTCTCTCCTAGATGGTAATAACTGTATAAAGAGGGAAAACCAAAACATAGCTGACATGTATACTAACAAGGCATACTAAAATTGCATTTGTGCCATAGCATGGATAATTCACTTTGACTTTGCAGCATTTCAGTTTGTTAGTATTTACACATGCTAGATCTCCATTATAACCTAGTTTGTTGCAATATGGGTCCACATTTAATACCTATCACATCGTATCTGCCAAAACCCAACCACCAGAGAGAAACTGTAAAGTGAATAAATGGTTATATTATTGAAATTAGATTGATTTTTGTCCCCTAAAGTACATTTTAAGAATTTCTGGGGTATTTTTAATATTACAAAGGTGAGCTCTTCTGGAGAATGACTTTAGTTGATTGTTTTTTGTATTTTCAAGAAAAGATCAAAACCACAAACATAGTCACCAGAGCCTTTCCTAAATTAGACTCTGAGAGCTCCACAAGGGAAGGATTCATTGATATACCCTCCACCCCGAACCGTGCTCAGCAAATAGTAGGTGCCTAGTGAAAAGTCACTCAATGGATGACTGAGTAAATCTGTAACCCTAATATCTTGATTAATCACTATCATTTTCTTTTTCAAATTCTACTTTTGTTTGTTTCATATTATGAATAAGCAACACAAGTATTTAACAAAACCTCAATCATTTTTTCACTAGTTCAGTAACTATTGACTTTCTACTCTTGGCCAAGCATTGTGCTCAGTGCTGTGGGGGAAAAGGAAGATTCTACCCCTCCCTATCCCATTTCCAATGAGCAAAATACAAATGCAGAAATGGGATCATCGTAAATAGTGACAGAAATCCATTCAATAATTTCAACTGTTTTCAGTGTTCCCTGAAGACAGACTGTGCCTCAATGGCACTTTTTGTGGATCACTCTCTCAACCACTATCCTGCACATGAGGCAGCAAGAATTACATGAGTTTCCCACTTAAGAACTGACAAAATTAAGATGAAGATGTCATGCCACTTTGATTGGTGTTTCTTTTATGAAGGGATTGTGAAGCAAAATTAAAATAGTTGAATAGGAAAACCAAACTTACTTAATTAACAACAGTATCCTAGTTGGACATAAGGTGTAGCCTGGAAGAATTTCTGATTGAAAAAGTAAGAAATTACTCACGAATTCAGCATGTGGCCATAGCAAGAAGACAAGAACTTAAATACCTTAGAAACATTCAGAAAATGCTGTTATTCTTTCTCTTTTCTTACAAAGAATGAATGCTATCTGAAAAATGAAAGTATCTAGATTTGAATCCTCAGTGTGAATAAGGATTGAAATATGGGCGCCTGCAAAATATAACATTATACAATAAAAGGTACTAGGAAGAGAATTTCAGGAGATGGATATACTAGAATAAAATAGTCTGACTTGGCTCAATTCTACATTTTAATACTAAATGGCTCTTCTGTGTGCCATGATTCCCAACGTCACATCAGTTTGAAAAGCACTGGGTGAACAGATGGAATGCCGCTGGAGTTAAACCTGCAGGTACATGTTGAAAAAAAAAATGGGAAACAATCGCACAACGTAAGACACAAGAATTCAGAATTCTAATATCACAAATCGTTTTCCACCATGCAAGAGTAAACTCTGAAAAAGTGTGCTTTAATTTCAAATGAAGAAGTTCAGTTAATTGCAAAGCTGGCTTACATCCCATGCCCTAAGGTGCCCAGCCAAATTATGAAACTGACTCAGGGTTCTGAGTTTAATTTAATTTCATTTTTTTTCTTTTTATCAGTAAACCCCAGGATTTGGACCCTGGAAAGGCACTTCCAAAACAGAAAGGATGGGATTAGTAGAATGAATGGCTCATTTCATTCTACAGTGACATCTGCTGTCCATTCAGTAGACTCACTGAGCCCGCTGTGTAACATGTGATATCTGAGGGGCAAAGGAACATTTTGCACCTATGCAGATAATGCGATCAAGTATATAACACAGGGGAGTACTCAGAAATGAGGAACCCCCCACAAATCTTCGGAAGATGCCAAGCTTCCGTACTTCCCTGCAAGTGTGTAGATTATTTTTAATTTACTATTTTTCGAAATTGCAAATAAAACCTAAAACTAAATTTTCTGAAAAGAGGTAGATGTAGATACATATAGAGTAATGGTAAATTTAAATATTTCTATCATTTAAACATGTGCGAAGATTTGTCTATTTCCACGGTAGCACCTTAGTTCTAAATTATCTTCTCCAAGAAACGAGAAGGAAAAAAAGAAACAAAAATAAAAACTATACACATTATTTTCAACAAGAGCATAAGACAAAGAAAGACCCCTCACTCCAACAAATCATGCAACATGCTGTCAAAAACAAGTCTGAACTGAGTAAGAAGCACCCTAGGGAAGTCAGACTTTGATAGAAGAAACAGCTAAAAGGATGCGAACCTAGCAGTGGTAGATCACTAGAAATCCACAAGCAAATCTATGAACCCAGGAGAGAAGGTTCCAATCTTTGTTAAAAATGCTGGAGCAGAGTTAAGAGCCAACAGGACAGGAGTCCTCAGGGAAGTGGAGAGAGAATACTGAGCAAAATACTCAATGGAAAATCTCAGAAAACACATAAAAATACAACTGCTAACACTGAGTGAATCATCTGGGGGGGGAAAAAAAAGTTTGTACCACTTGTGGCAGGGCAGTAGGAAACAGAGGAAGATAAGCCTATAAATGGAAACTGTTCCGAACCAGTTTGGTTCCAGGAATTAGAACAGCAGTGGCTCTATAATAGCCCCAAACACAAAGCAACAGTTTCTCACTATAGCAAACAATGAGAGAAGCCTTGGGCTACCATGCTTGCACAAATTCTATAACTTGTTTCCCACTTTTTGCAAGAAATGTCTGCTATTAGCTAGTCAAGGAAATTCAACGTTCTTCTACGAGGAGCAATAAAGGAATTTGCGTATCACCCACGAAAAACATTACAAGAACAAAGATTTTAAAGGAACATATCAACTCTTTCAATCATCAGAAACATGTTATTATAAAACAGATGAAAAATGCAAAGAACATTCATACATGGCAACATATATTTTAACAATTTAAAACAGATAAAGAAACATGAAGTGAAATACAAGACCTTGGGGAAAGAGATAGCCAGAGAGTGAAACTGAAACTAGTAGTGTTCATGGAAGAAACAGCATTAATGATGAACTCATTTTAGAAAAAACTAAATTACAAAGAAAACAAGATTAGACCTCAAAGAAAGTAAAAATCATATAGAAAAATGGTGAGAGAAAAAAACAAAATGAATCCTCTTCATCCTTCCAATGAAGCAGAAATACAGAAGATAAAGCAAAAAAAAAAAAAAAAAAAATTTCTATGTTGGGACAAGGAAGACCATATAGGCACATATATTTATATTATTAGGACGTTCAACTCCAAGATAAATCCTTGTATAGTAATTGGACTTTCATGATTAATAAAGAATTAATTTGGAAAGTTAAATACAAAAGTCAAGTCACTTATAAGAAAGGGAAATCAATGGGACATCAGTTGTCCACAGCAAAAGCTGATACCAGAATATGGGAGGAACTATCTCCGAGTTAATCAAGAAGAGAAGGAAGCCAATGGCTTTATCTTTATCCTCCCAAGAGAATCATCAATTAATAAAGCTTACAGTTATGATCACCCATAAATTCAGGGAACACTGTTTACAGTAAGATCTTTTGGATAAAAAAATTTGCTACCCCAAAATCTATCTCTTGGGCATGTAGATTATTTCCGGCTGATTAATTTTAAGACAAAGAAGACTCAAGTTCTTCTTTTTCTCCTTCCTGCTAGTTGCCAGAAAGTATTTAGATAGAGGTCCCGTTCCAGAAAGGGAACGATCTCTGTACATAATTACAGTAAATACGAATTAGGTGTGGTAGACAGGAAGGAATTTAGCAAGACCTGTTTGATCAAAGACCTCTACGTCCCATCATTTCTGCACTGCCCAGCAAATACTCATTTACCAAACATGTATTCTTTCCATTCTTCCAGTGGTTTGCCTTTCTTCCCTTTGAAGAGGCAGACCACTCTCTCCTTCCCCTTAGTCCAGAATGCCATATATACCTCATTTGGCCTATCTTGGGAATCTCTTAGGTTTATGTGGATTCCCCTTATACACGTAATTAAATTTGATTTTCTCCTGTTAATCGGTCTCGTGTCAATTTAATTCTTAGATTAACCAGAAGAATGCTGAAGAGTAAATAAAAATTTTCTACTCCCCAACAATCTTCTTGAGGAATTAGCTGGAGAAGAAACATCAGTCAACCTAGTGCTGCTCAGGAGAAATGCTGTCATGAAGCCTGGAAGTGAGTGTGGAATGCATTCATCTGCAAATTTAAGGGGAAAATGGTGTGGAAAATGTAAAAACACATTTTGTTGTCAGTTCTAATGATGTACAAATGATCCAACTTCAAAAATTAGAAGGGGAGATGAAGAGACAGAGAGAAAGAAAGAGAGCATGCGCTCCCACAAGCATGTAGACAGAATTAGCTCCCTGGTTGTCTCATTTATTACAGATGAGAGTAACTCAGTATTTTTAAAGCTCACAATTCACCCATAGTAATATAAGCATATTAAATGGTACAAAATAAAGTATTAATAAATGGCCAGTTACAAAAATTGAATAGTGCAAGAGTAGTAGAGAAATTAAGAAATAGCACCTAGTCTAATTTTATTGTCACTCATAGTAAAGAGCCTTTATATATTGTCTTAAGAATAATGGGGGGAAATTAAGATACAGGTAAAATTGTAAAAATAATGACTAGAAAAATATATCTGCCCTCTCAACAAAAATAAATGATCATTTATTTATAAAATATTTTCTAATAATATTAGAAAGCAATACTCAACTTATTAATATTTAAAAGAGATATGCCAGAGACCCAAAAATTTTTAAAGAAAAGTCAATAAATACCAACACAACAAATGCAAACAAATGAATTATGAAACTATTTTTATAGTATCTTGTTCTTTATGTTTTTATTCCTTTCTAAAATTTGGTTATTTAAATTTAATTCTTTTTTATTCTTTTTCCGATAATTCTAACCAGTTTTTACTGTTTTGTTGTTTCTCTCAGAATATCTATTTTCTTTGAGTGTTTTGTTGTTGTTGATTTTGTTTTGTTCTGCTTTTTGATTGAGAGAAAAACAATAAGTAACAACAGTATAGGCTGCCTCTCCAAATTCTGACTGTATTTCATAATCCTCCCACTTTTGTTTACTTTTCAGAGACCTCAGTTAGTTGCTTATTGTATTTTCAAGTTTTTAGTTGAAATCAATGTGAAGGATGTACTATAGGGGGCTTACTCTGCCATAGAGGACGAGAAAACCACCTTTTTTTTTTTTTTTAAGTTATTTCCCACTTGTAACTTGTAGGAAGAAATGCAGATTTGGAGACATAAATTTTCCATGACACAGAAAAATCATTTAACAATATAAAGCTCTATTTCATCTAATACAGAAGAGATATGGTTGAGAGAACAAGAAAGTTGACAGTAAAGAACTCACATGGAAAAGCATCTCGACAGATAATATAATCCATCCTACTCCCAAGAGGAGAAATTTTGTATTAGGGAAACTTCAAACAGGTATCACTTTCACCTCAGTTAATCCACAAAAATTGAGTCAGCAACATCTTGTGATCAACCATATTAAAAGTAGCTGATAGATGGAATGCCATTAACAGAATGAGCAGTTATCCATCACTCAGTAAAACTTCATCCATCACCCATATACCAAATTCAATTCTATCTTATACTAAGCACACATACTACACTGAAAACTGTCAACTTCTGATGATCTAAAACCTTTTCTTCCATGATCATGTGATCACATTCAAAGAAAGAATACAGAAAGTTCATGAGATGCCCAATAATAACGGTTACAGTAATACAATAATAAATACACTACATAACAAAATAATAAATTGCATTATACAATATACCTCTCATTGCACTGACATAATCTGGTATTGAGGTATTCTGTTAAGCAAGTACTCTGTTTTATAAATGATTATATAATCTCATACCAGATTACATATTTTCAAATGAAATAAATAACAAAGGATAAAAAAATCTTACACATAAGCTGACTTTAATCATGGTCTTTACTTTATTACAAACATACATAATTACTACAGAAGTACAGACGAATGGTGATTGAAGCATATCAGAAAGTAGATACTCCTAAATACAGACACGCAATCCAATTAATCATTCTCAAATGGAAGTCAGAGCTTCTATTTATCACTTATTAGTGAATGATATGATTATTTATCATTATGCAGCTTGCTGTTTTTAATGTCCCCATGGAGAACTTCACACCATTTTTGCTAGAAAGATCTGGCTCATGTAATTTTTCAATACAGAATTAGCTATTGTAGCCAGAGCTTTACAGAAGATGCTGATTCATTCTGTGTGTATGAGTCGGACGCATAAGATGTGAGCAACAATTCACCATGAAGCAATCCATTGTTTCTTTTAAATCATATATCACATGCACATATATACATATAAAAAGTTAATAGTGATGAAAATCTTAAGTGAAATGAAATACATAGCCTGTGATGAAGAAATATATACATATTTCATTCATACACACACACACACACACACACACACACACATATATACACACACGGCCAAAATGATTTCCAACAACCATACATTTTTTTCATAAATTTCCACCTCAAGTAAATGGGAATTTTCACTTTTGTAATATATTGCATATTAAAAATGAACTGTGTTTTTATTGATTTTGAAAGCAACACTTCCAAGTATGAAAGTAATAGCTTTTTGATTGATTCAGTCAGGATGAGTTTGACGTTGAGAAGAAAGGGAGAATTAATCAGAGAGGGTTGATATAGGACCTGTTCTTGGTATAGATTTCCATTTTTTGTGTCATTGTTCTCTTGTTAGAAACCTGATAGACGGTTCGCACCAGGTTAAATGATAAAATGACTACAACTGGAGAGGTAGCAAGATAAAGAAGAATTAAGTCTATTTTGAAATTAAAGGTGGAGACCAAAATTTTAGAATAGTCACAGTATTCTGAGTAGAAAGGGTGCTTTAAAAAGTCAGGTACATAACGAAATCAATCCTCATAGGAAAGAGGAAGTTGAAAACATACCTAAACAAGATTAAGAATATAACTTTGCCTTGCTTTACCAAGGAGATGTTCTAGAAAATATGCATGCAAATCACATCTGTTGTCAATCAAATTGCAAATGAATATGACTCCTGGGCTTTAGCACCAAAATTTATTTTCTTTACTCAAGTGATTCAGGAAACGTATATCAAGTTCCCACTCTGATTCAGGCACCGGACATTAGACAGAAACCTGGTAAAACACAATCCCTCCCCACACACTGACACTGGAGCTAATGTGAGAATTCTGTTGTGGCCACACTTGTGCTTCTGAGGCACCAGCATAGACACATAAAGCTCTCAATCCTCCTGGGAGGCCACAGGGAGGAAAACGTTGTCCAGAAATGCCAAAGAGACTGAGAAGAGAGAGGACCCAGGACCTAATCTTGACAGAAAATAGCAGAACCAAGATGATTCAACAGCTTGGCTGGAAGGGGAAGATAGAGGCAGGCTCATAACTGATGGGAAATAAAGAGCTGAGGGAAGATTGCATTAGGGCTTAGAGAGACTTTAATATGTCCAAAAAGGAAAAAAAAAAAAAAAGTCCAGTATAGAAAAATGTTGATGGTGTAAAACAGTTAATGCGTAAGGCTGGTGCATGTGGAGATGGATGAATTGGCCCCAGGGAAGAAGAGGGGCTCACTTAGTGTTCTCACATGAAGGAGAGAGAAAAAGATACGGGATGCCTACGTTTGTATCTGCTCCAATTTGCATGGCTTCATGGTTTTCTCCAAGACTCCCTAGCAGCACAGGCTTAGAGAGCTGCATTAATCCAGAAGGGTTTGTCAGGTAGGAACCAACAGGATAGTGGAGTTGAGAATGTTGCCAACAATGGATGAATGGCAGACAATGGCATCTAGGCTGAATGGATGAAGAAACAATATGAGGCTGTATAAGCCTTAAGAGGTGGGAAGTTTAGGGGCGCCTGGGTGGCACAGCGGTTAAGCACCTGCCTTTGGCTCAGGGCGTGATCCCGGTGTTATGGGATCGAGCCCCGCGTCAGGCTCCTCCGCTGGGAGCCTGCTTCTTCCTCTCCCACTCCCCCTGCTTGTGTTCCCTCTCTCGCTGGCTGTCTCTATCCTGTCGAATAAATAAATAAAATCTTAAAAAAAAAAAAAAAAAGAGATGGGAAGTTTAAATAGAGCCCAAAATCAGATGAAGCGGAACCAGTGGGTGAAAGGTTGTAAGGAGAAAAGAGAGCTTGAGAATTTCTGATTTCAGAGATGGAGCATTTCGGGCTTCCTTATCTCATGTGTCCCATAAATCACTAATTTCTGTCAGTGTATCTCCATTAACTCCCATTTCAGCTCCAGTGACAAAGCCCTGGTTGATACCCTCATACACTGGTGGTCTCTCCCTCAAACCAATAGAGCCTTTAAAATCCCAGAGCAAACTTTTAAAAATGGAAATCCAATAAGGTTGTTTGCCTGCCTAAACCTGTGTTAAAAGTAATTAACACGAACAACTCCATGCCAGGCACAATGAAAAGTAGCTAACTCAAAGGTCTCTTTAGGGAATGAAAAGATGTGCAGTGGTGTTTGACACACAGATTCACTCACTGGTATTACATGTGACAGAAAGAGAATTCAACCCAGAGTCTGAGCTTTGGCTTCGGCCACCTCATGAATCACCCAAAACTCTCAGAATAAGTGAAACATCTTTCCTGAGTCTTGGTTTCATTATATGTAGAGAGGTGTTTTGCTTTTTTTGTGTGTGTTTGTTGGTTTTTTTAAGATTTTATTTATTTATGAGAGAGAGAGGAAGGACAGAGGGAGAAGCAGACTCCCCGCTGAGCAGGGAGCCCAACTCAGGGCTTGATCCCAGGACCCCGGGATCATGACCTGAGCTGAAGGCAGACACTTAACTAGCTGAGCCACTCAGGCGCCCGATATGTAGAGAGTTAAAATAAGTTACTTCTGAGATAGCTTCCCGTCCATAAACGCTGTCAATTCTTAATTCACTGTCTAAATCATAGCCAATGATATGTAGATATAATCCCATAACAAGGTAGTCTGCATAAAGATGAACATGGAGGATTTCTTCTGTACAAGATAGCAGCATTCCTTAGTAGAATTTCTTTTTTAACTTTTTATATTGGAATAATAATGATGTATAGAATTGTTGAATCACTCTATCATACACCTGAAACTAACATAACACTGTATGTTAACTATCCTGGAATTAAAATTAAAAATGTAATAAAAAGTTTGCAAAGATTTATAAGATCCCATACACCCCATATGTCAATGCTAAACTTTTATATAAACACAGTACATTTGTCCAAACTAAGAATTTAATATGAGTACAATTACAATTGACTAAACCACAGACTTTACTCAAATTTCACCATTTTTTTCCCAGAAGTCCTTTATTTATCTAGGATTTAATCCAAATCCAGGATACTCCATTGCATTTAGTGTTTACATCTTTTTTGTTTAATGATTTTTGACAGTTTTGATGAGTAATGGGAATGATCCAGATTTTGTAGAATTTCCCTCAGTTTGAGTTTGTGTGATTGATTTCATGATTAGACTGGAATATGGGTTCAGGGTAAGAATAACACATAAGAACAATAATATCACTGCATCATATCAAGGGGTGTGTGATATTAACATGACTTACTACCAAGGTAATATTAACCTTGGTCAATTAAAGTGGTATCTACCAGGTTACTCCACTAAGATACGGTTTTTCCATTTTTATTGCTTGGAGCAAGTGTCTAAGTTTCGATCATGAATAATTACAGAAATATTTATTGATAGGCATTACCAGAAAGGCAAGGACAAAAATCACGGGTTTTTCTAATAGCTGCATTTTTACTTAACTCCTAAAATGTTGTGACATCTAAGTAATGACAAGAGTCATTTAAAAAATTCAGAGTTCAACTGCTACAGGCACTATGTTTTTGTGTATTTATAATAAATTGAAAACTGAGTATGGTAATATTCTTTTTCACTGTTATTAAGAACACTGGAAACTTTCATTGCAAAGGTACTTTATATAATTTTTTGGTCAATGTATAGCAATATTAAATTATTTAAATTTTATTTGAACATTTTACATGTTTACAGTAGTCAATCATTTGTAGCAAACTGAAGGAATGAAGAAGCAAGTATTATATAAATAGATAAACTATACTATGGAAGGATTGTCTTTCTTCAAAAAAGAATTGAGATGCTTATATTTTTATATTCCATTCCTGTACCTGCTATGTACACAATACTCCTTTCATATTGACCAGGAGGCAATGGCCATGACCCCTATTCCATAAACTGGCACCAATCACTAGAACTCTTAGCTAGAAGGCACTAAGTACAGATCCCTGAGCTCTGGGCTGCTGAAAATCCAGACTAAGTTTGTTCTAGATGTTTCCAAAGATTCCCACTGTATGTCAAAGTGGTCTCAAGAACTCTCATTTCATAAAATAACTCCAAATAAGCATCAGCTATCCAGCCAATATAATACAGTTGGATTATGGCTAAGTACTGCTGTGTCTTCAACCCTCATACTGTAGAAGAGTAGAAGGTGCTTAGACTCTGGGGTTGCCCAGTTACCACAAATCCCTAAGTCTTCCAAGTATTGGCTATCCACCCGTGCCCCCAGATTTATCTTTCAAACTTCCACTTACATGTGTTTCTCTTGTTCAGTCTAAACAAACCTACATACAATTTAGAAATAAAATCAGGAACTGAACCCACTGTTTCTGTATATCAAGTCTTGGAAAATAGACTTTCTCACTCCTAATGTATCTTTCAAAACAAGTCCAGCTATATTTTTGTAAAACCTTGTGTGGAGAAATACAATCTGGAAAAAGTATCTGTAATCTTCATCATAAGCCACATAAGTCAATAGATCTTCATGACAGATCTTCAAACCCATACAAAAAATCAATATGAAGGCATTTACCTGTGAAGATTTCAACATTGTGCCATAGATTTTAACCAGCTTGCCCCTTTCTGAGCTTGCTCTTCTGTAGAAACAGAGCTAAATCTAATAATAAACTTCACATAAAAATAGATCTTAATTTTTCAAAATATTTTTAACATTTTGAAAAAAAAATTAGTTGCACTACTTTTTCTCTCCCATCAAATAAAGTGTATTTATGTTAATCAAAGTAAAGATATTTGAACAAAAATAACTTAGAAGAAAGAGGGACTCTCAAACCAATGGAGCACCTTTACTTGATGTGGTAGTCACATGATTATTGACCCAACTGTCTGAGTTTGTTAAGGGTCATAGTCATGGAGAAGCAGTGATAACCAAAAATTTGTAATTTAATTTAGGAAAGATAAGATGTATTGTGTTGCTTCTGTTGTGGGTACATGTGGGTAAAATGAATACGCCAGCAATGAATGAGCCAGAATGCATTCACATCTGCTTAATGAAACACTGTGTGGTGCAGTTCTCCACTACTGTGCTTAGCAGATAAGTTATCAGCAGTATAGAAGATGCTCTTGCTTCTAGTGGTTGAATTTGCATAATTTTGAGAGTTCTGATGGTACCCACGGTGGAATGGACTATTGGTTTGCAAAATGTCAAAGCTGCAGTAGAATTCATCCCCAGGCTGCTGAGTAGATGGCTCCCCAGGCCTCATAAGGACAGCATGCAGACTTCCAAATAAATTGACTTCCATGACTTAAATTTGTTCCCTTCTGTCTCATTTCTAAGAAGCCTGAGCCAATTGCAAGAGAGACATCTATGGTATATATGAGATCCTGGAGCAAAGAAAGTCCTAAAGTAATGAGATAAGTATTTGTTTTCTATTTCCTCTAGACAATGGAACATGCTGGGTGCATCCCCTTATGTGATGAACTGATTTCTGTAATAAGACTGCATGGTTTAAGAAAAATAAAAACAAATAAACATACTTTTGTTACAAGGTTTTTTTTTTTAACTTTGGCTAGATTTCTGTGGCAAAAATAATACTTTGTGGTCATTAAAACCTATTTTTCCCCTCCTAGATACAGAGTGAAACCACTTTTCCCAGACTCCCTTGCAGTTAAGTGATCATGTTGTTGAGTTTTGGTTAATGGGAAATGGGAAGAATTGGTATAGGTGACTTCCAAGCTGGTCCCATTAAAATCTCCTGTGTGATTAAGTTTGCACATTCCCTACCCACTAGCTCAATGGAGGGAACTCCATTAACACAGAGAAGGGGGGAGTCATGTGATGGAAGAAGTCTACATCCCTAAAGGACTCTTCAATGCAAATCCCTATGAGCTACCTTCGTTGGATATTATAGTGAGACAACAACTTATTATGATAAGCCACAGAGATGTGGATATTGTTTATTATAGTAGTTTGCTAAACTTTTATACCTAGATGCTAAAACTTTTATACCTAGATGACTAAAATCTGTTGGCATAGAAAAGTAGGGATAGGGGTAGGAAATAGGGGGAATGCTATTTCAAATTAAGTAAGATAACACTTGTAAAGAATTTAGAATAGTGCATGGAACATTGCAACCATAATATGAATATTTGTTTAGATAGATTGAAAAGTAGACAGATAGATGAGACAGTTTTTTTGTTCCTTGTTTTTTTTCTGGCAGCAAAAATCTAAATTCACCTGAATCTCTGGTTGATCCTCCTGCTTCCCTACAAAGGCTGAGCCTTCTCTAATTGGCCATATTACATGTTGGGTGTCTTCCTCAATGCTCAGTCCTACACCCAGTTCTCTTGTCACTTTATATTATTTCCTTAGAAAAGTTCATCCATAACCATGAAACCTAGTATCCCCATTGGTTGATAATGACAGTTTATATCTCTAATTCAGACATATCCTTTGAAGTTTAAACCAGAAAAATCAATTTCTACTTGATACCAACTCTGAAAACCTTTCCGATTTTCACATATTCAAGAGTAAACTGATGCTCCTTTTCATGTATTAGTTTTATCCTGTTGACTTTTATTTTGGGAGACTACCACTATCAGTCTAGTTGTCTAGGCCAAACATGTAGGAGGTACTCCTGTCATGCTGTCACACCCTTCTCAGGGCCAAATGATCAATTTGGACAAGTTTACTTCTTACGTGCCTTTCACACCCACCTATCTCCTTTTTTTCACTATCCTAATCCACAATACTGTTATGAATGGCTGCTAGAATCCACTAAATAGCTTCTTGGGTTTTCTCAGTTTCCATGCAATCTACTCTACCTACTGTCTACTAGTTTTTTCCAAATGCAAACCTAGTTAATGCATGCCTCAACTTAAAACCTATATGACTTTTTATTCTTCTTTGACAGACACAAAGCATTTATCATCTACTACTAGGCCCTGTGTGGTCCTACTCCTGCCTACTTCCAGTATCAACCTACCCATTCCCCACCATGTACTCTGAGCTCAGATCACACTGCTTTTCTCTCATTTATGTATTTATATTTATTTATTTTATTAGTTATTAAATATTAAATAATATTATTTATTATTATTCTCTCTTATTTATTGTTCCACATTTCTGAACATCACACACTACACGCACATGGGCGCTCTTTCTCTTTCTCTTCCTCTCCCTTTTCTGCTTTTTGGTACTCTCGTTCTATGCCACTTTCTTTTTTGCCTAATAAACCCCTAATGATCTTTCAGACCAGGATGACTTCCTCAGCAAGTTATACAGTCGTATAGCACCATGTCCCCTTCCTTCATAATATAAACCTACCTGCAATCATATATGCTATCACTTGATTCATATCCATCATTCCTCCTACACTGAATTTTTAAAATCCTTTTCGAAGAAGAAGAGTTCAATATATTGTTTTCCTGAACAAATGAATGAACCTGCTGGGGACAGGTGACAATATGTTTCTTTGGGGAAAAGACACATCAATGAGACTTATGAATGAAGAAGAATAAATAACTATCTAATTTTAAAATAAAGAGGTTTGAGACAGGGAGGTGATAGCCTCCCTGGCTAATAACAGAAAAGGTAACTATTATTTTATTGCTTAAAATTGCTTTTGTACAGGTTATTGTAACTACAGAAGAGGATGATGTTAAAGAGACTGATAGAACATACTTTTATTCTTGGGAATGGGAACAGGAAGACATCATCTAAAGCATTCCCGTGGGTATAGTTAAACCCTGGAGAACATTATAACAAGGTTACAGCCTGAAATGAAATCTGCTCCGAGGAACTAAGAGAAAAAGTCCATGTTTTTACTTGGGATAAAGACACAAAGACAGAGTAACATTCTAAAAAATTCTAATCTGAGATGGTGAAAGTTGACCTACAGAATGAAGCATTCTTGTATTGCCATGATCACTGTGACAAGTCAAAAGCAGTAAGAAGAACAGAATTTAATCCACTGATATATTTCTCTAAATTTCCATAAATTGTTTGGAGACAAGAACCTGATAGACCTGTGGTCAACAGCGGTGGGTTTTGGAACATTGCCCCATTAGCTTGAAGTGAAGTGTGATCCCTGAAACTTGTAGGCGTTGAGAACATCTGGGTTTCATTTGCCTCTCCAGAGAATATGGTGACTCTCAACATTTGACCTTTCTTTTTCCTGATAAGTGAGTAGGATCAAGCATCCATTTAATGATCTAAATCATTTCTGGACCCCCTTCATGTTTATGGACCAAAAAGGGGTGGTGCTTATCCAGGAGTCAGTGTAAATTCTTCAGCTGCCATCTAGTCTGTTTTGAAGTAAGACTTACATTCCAAGTTTGACCTTGGAAGACACCCAGTTTTTAAGATAAAAATGAAGCACTTCTATGTTCAGTCACAGAATACAGTTACATTGAAATATCTATTTAAAAGCAAATATTACTCTCAAGATTATAATTTAGAGAGCAAACCGCGATGCATAACTGTTCAGGGTCATGCCTGAGCCTACAAAAGAAAAGAAATTTTGAGCCTTTCTTGATACCTAACCCATTCTTTATGATATTTAACTTCAGCTCCCAGAGCAAGGTACATGTAAAAATGCTTTCAATTAACTATTTTTAAAGTTCTGCCTCTGGATTACTGTTGACCTTTCTTATAACCTCTGTCTGATTTTGTCCACTTGGTACAGACCTAGAAAATCTCCCACTTTTTGGTATACTGACATAGGCTATGAGGTGTTTTTTTGTTATTTTTTAAAGTAAATTCCTTCATAAACTTGAAATCCTAAAGCTTATCCAAGAGCAAGTGTGTCAAGAAGAGAGTCCATGGGAAGCCCAATACAGGCATTTGGGAGGGCATACATATAACAGGTGTTACAATATAATCTTATTCCCAGAGATACTTTAACATGAATTTTAATTTAAAAAAATATGGTACATCATACAGAAGCAAACAAAACACCGTAAGGGCCGCTAACATAACTGAATTGATCAAATTCAAATTAATATGTATCCAGCTATACAACATGCAGTTACAGTTATACATCTGATGAGATATAGTACCCGTCTTCATACAGCTTACCTCGTAATGGGAATGGCTTCTAGCTAAGAATTACTGTGATACATGGTAGAACACATTAAAAGCTACAAAAGAAATAAAAAAGTGATATGGAATATAGTGTAAGGAAGTTTTGGAGGTATTTATGTTTTCTTTAAATTGCAGCTTCCTTAGCTAATAGTTGAAAAAACCTGCACATATGACATTACCTGTATATGTCTTAGTACTTTTCAATCTATACAATGGGTTATTAATATTTCTTTATTGAATAGATGAGATGATTACATAAAACAGTACATGTAAATACCTAGTAATTTGTTGGGTACATAGTAAATATTCCACTGAAGGAGAACTCTTCCATCCTTACATGGAAACACTGTGTAGAGATTACTTCTGACTATGATATGTAAGGACAAGGAAAGTTCAGTATATCTCAGCAGAGAAGGGGAGGATTCATTCATGATAAATGAGTTTCAGATTTTCAAAAGAGACAGTGTGAAGTGGGTTGCAAGAGATTTCACATAAAACCCACAGTAAGATCCAAGATGCGGAATAGAAGATTCACAAGTTGAGTAATGCAGACGGGTCTGAGCAAAAAGTACTTGTGAAGAAATGATGCGAGAACAGAGCTCTAAGAAAAGTCCTCTAAGCCTGGATGTGATTCCATCAATAATCAGGAATCCTTGAAAGTTTGGTCTGTGGTAATTCTGAAAACATACGTCTCAGAAAACAGTTTTTTGTTTAATATGTTAGAGAAATTCTGCATATGCAAAGCACTTTTAGAAATTTCTAATATATATTAACACAGCAATAGCAAAAAGGAAACTCTATCCAGCTTTATTTAACCTAGATTTTATAAAGTTATTTACTAAACACACTCTTCTGTATCTATTTCCCTGCATGCAGCATCTACTAAAAACCCTTATTTTGGTTGTTACGGGAACCTACTTAGAGAAATGTGGTCCAAAGGCTGCTTTAATCCACTTGGAGTTTATCTTTGTGTATGGTGTGAGAGAGTGGTCAAGTTTCATTCTTTTGCATAAAGCTGTCCAATTTTCCCAACACCATTTATTGAAGAGACTCTCTTTTTTCCACTGGATGTTTTTTCCTGCTTTGTCAAAGATTTGCCCATAGAGCCGAGGGCCCATTTCTGGAGTCTCTATTCTGTTTCATTGTCCACAATACCTAAATTGTGGAAGGAGCCGAGATGCCCTTCAACAGATGAATGGATAAAGAAGATGTGGTCCATATATACAATGGAATATTACTCAGCCATCAGAAAGAACGATTACCCAACATTTGCAGCAACATGGATGGAACTGGAGGAGATTACGCTAAGTGAAATAAGCCAAGCAGAGAAAGAAAATTATCATATGGTTTCACTCATTTATGGAACATAAGAAATAGCAGGGAGATCAGTAGGAGAAGGAAGGGAAAAATGAAGGGGGGGTAAACAGAAGGGGGGAATGAACCATGAGAGACTATGGACTCTGGGAAACAAACTGAGGGCTTCAGAGGGGAAAAGGGTGGGGGACGGAGATAGGCCGGTGATAGTATTAAGGAGGGCACATATTGCATGGTGCACTGGGTGTTATACGCAAACAATGAATCATGGAACTTTACATCAAAAACTAAGGATGTACTGTATGGTGACTAACATAACATAATAAAAAATAAAAAATAAATAAATAAAGTCTGCTTTCAGAAGACACAATTCTGGCAGAACTGTCAACTGGAAGAGGACAGTTTGGATGCTAGGAGGCCATTATAATATTTTACTTGTGAGTTAATATGTGAATGACTGAGTTTTGCAGAAATAAAATTGAGAGAAAGGCACGAATCAAAGGCAACGAACGATCCTTGGCATACAATTATTTGAAAGACAAAAGAATATGCAAGACCCAACAGAAACTCCAAAATGTTAAGACCAAATGACTGTGGTATCTGTAATAAAAATTGGAAATGCTGAAGGGAGAACAAGACTCGGAGGAAAAGGACCTTTGTAACATTCTACTAGGCAGCTGAAGATTTTGTTTCATGTCAACCAAACTTAATTTAAAACCCAGCAGGTGTCAGATTCAGGACAGTATGTGAAGGAGCGAAAGCGGAACGGGCCGCTATCTATGCTCTTGAGGTCTTAAATGTTCTGGACACACACACTCCCTCATTAGAGAGGACCCAGAAATCTTTCTTCTTCTTCTTCTTCTTCTTCTTTTTTTTTTTTTTTTTTTTTTTTTGACGACCAGAAATCTTTCAGAGGGAAATCTTGGGTATGCTCATGCTTCCCCAGAGTCTGTTGTCCATTCAGTCATATCCTTGAGAGACTCAAATTAAAAAAAAAAAAAAAGAAAAAAAGAAAAGAACATCAAAAGACTAGGCAGTCGGTCCAAAGAATACAATTGTCTTTTTGTTCATACACAACATCTTTGTATTCAATCCCTTTCAGAAAATAAAACATTGGATTCTTTATAGCCAATTTCTTATGGAAAGTTTGGTACTGGAGAATAATATTTCACGAAGAATTGCTCGAAGCATAGGGACATCATCCCCTGAGGTCAGTGTTTTTATAGCATGCTATGTAGGAGTTCCCGTGGAGAAGAGTCAGGGGGCATCTGAGAAAGCAGAAGAGAGTCTATGACAGACATTTCATGCTCAGCAAATATTCATGCACTTCCAGATATTTCAGGGACTTCCAGTTATATTGAGATCATGTGAAAATATCTAAGTGACATGAGTTGAAGTGACATGTGCCACCTTGGGGCTGAGGCTGGAAAAAGTCCCTGCCTCATTCTTATGTCCTCTCTTCTTCTGCCTTGGGTACCTCAAGGTCTTGTGCAATGAGCGCCAGGGTTTAGAGATGGAAAGGGTAGCCTGACCAAGGCTAGACTTTATAGGCACAACAAATAAACTTCGATTCAGTTAAGCTGCTGAGAATTCAGATTTAATGGGTTTTGTTTTGGTCTTCTTTTTTTTTGGTTTTGGGTTTTGTTTTGTTTTGTTTTTTCAGTGGGGTGGGTGGTCAGGCCTACACAGTGGGATTAATATAGAGCTCAAATGGAGAGAACAGCTCCATGTCAGCTAGGGTTTTTTCATGTAGGATTTCCATAAAATACTTGCTGATGGAAATGTCTAGCAGATAAAAATTTTAGAAATCTAGGGCTCTACATTAGATCAATGTTATTTTTTGTCTCTGTGGAAATCATCAGAAAATTACATATTTAGACCATGGTCTGTAATCGATTTTTTTTTCTTTTTTACTGATTTGCTTTTTGATGTTATACATGAGCCTAACAGAACTCCCTGCTGTAATCATTATACTGATAGTACTGAGTTTATTGCCCACTATGTCAAATAGGTTTGTGAGAGCCCATTGAAAGAATGTCTCTCAGATCTCAGAAGTGGAAAGAACTAGGATTCTCCACAGAAACGGTTATATTTTGAGCCAAAATAAATAAATAAATAAATAAATAAATAACAGGAGAGAATAGGTTAGAAAATGGAAGATGGTACATTATCAAAAGGATTCCTTAGTCAACATTTGGAGCATTCTTTTCATTAAAGAATGTCAAACTGTAAGAGGAAAATTAATAAACCTAATTCTTAGAGTTGCTCAACCAACATGTTAAAGGGTTTGAAAAATTTCTTATATGAATAATGATGAAGAGTCAAAGAATGATTAGTTTGAGGGTGAGAGGACCCGCTAGGGTTTTTGGAAAGTGTGTATATATATATATATATTGGTTTGGTAATGGGGGATGGTGACTGTATGGTCCCTGCCTTCACATACTTAACGAGCTGCTATGTCTTAAGTGGAAACATAAAACCACCATTTTGTATAGGTCAAAAAAGGCTCAACATTTACAATTTTCATATGGTTTCACCTAATAGAATAAAAAATATAGTTATCTGAATTGTTTATTAGGGCAGAACTTGAGACATTATTTAGAATTCATAGAAGTTAGATTTTAGGCTAAAATAAGATAGACATGCTATCTAGGGTCATTCAAAAGTGGACCCATAGGTGGGATATTAGGTTCCAAAGGCAAGTTGTATCAGAGAGTTCATGTAGGAATTCCATGCTTTGCAGGAAAGAATTACCCAATGGAAAAAAAAAAAAAAAACAGTCTCTTCAACAAATGGTGTTGGGAAAACTGGATAGCAACATGCAGAAGAACAAAACTGGACCACTTTCTTACACCATATGCAAAAATAAATTCAAAATGGATGAAAGACCTAAGTATGAGACAGAAAACCATCAAAATCCTAGGGGGGGAACACAGGCAGCAACCTCTTTAACCTCAGCCATAGCAACTTCTTACTAGATATGTCGCCAGAGGCAAGGAAAACAAAAGCAAAAATGAACTATTAGGGCTTCATCAAAATAAAAAGCTTCTGCACAGCAAAGGAAACAATCAGCAAAACTAAAAGGCAGACTATGGAATGGGAGAAGATATTTGCAAATAATATATCTGATAAAGGGGTTAGTGTCTAAAATCTATAAAGAACTCATCAAACTCAATATCCAAAAAACAAATAATCCAGTTAAGAAATGGGCAGATGACACGAATAGACACTTTTCCGACAAAGACATCCAGATGGCTAAAAAACACATGAAAAGATGTTCAACATCATTCTTCATCAGGGAAACACAAATCAAAACCACAACGAGATATCACCCCATATAAGTCAGAATGGCTAAAATTAACAACACAGGAAACAGCAGATTTGGCAAGGATGTGGAGAAAGGGGGAACATTCCTGCATTGTTGGTGAGAATGCAAACTGGTGCAGCTACTTTGGAAAACAGTACTGAGGTTCCTTAAAAAGTTAAAAATAGAACTACCCTATGATCCAGCAATTGCACTGTTCAGTATTTACCCAAAGGATACAACAATACAGATTCAAAAGTGTACATGGACCCTGATGTTAATAGCAGCATTATCAACAATAGCCAAACTATAGAGAGAGCCCAAATATCCATTGACTGATGAACAGATAAAGAAGATACAGTATAGATACATAATGGAATATTACTCAGCCATCAAAAAGAATGAAATCTTGGAACAACATGGATGGAGCTATAGTGTATTATGCTAAGTGAAATAAGTCAGTGAAAGAAAGACAAATACCATATGATTTCACTCGTATGTGGAGTTTAAGAAACAATACAGATGAACATATGGGAGGGGAAAAGAGAGGGGGAAACAAACTAAAAGAGACTCTTAAAGATAGAGAACAAACTGAGGTTTGACGGAGGGAGGTGGGTGGGGGATGGGCTAGATGGTGATCGGTATTAAGGAGGGCACCTGTCGTGTTGAGCACTGGGTGTTGCGTATAAGTGATGAATCGTTGAATTCTATTCCTGAAACCAATATTGTACTGCATGTTAACTAATTAGAAAGCAAATAAAAATTTGAAGAAAAAAAGAAAAGAATTTCATTGTTTGAATTTAGGTTGGAAATGTGATCTTTCTTTATATCTCATTTCTACAGTTCTAATATTATATAACTTTTAAAACATTCTGGTAATAATGTTCTTCAGTGTTGGTTTTTCTCAATTTAAAGATTTGCTTGCAAACTAAATGATGAACCTAAAAAATACATGCAGGGCTGGCCTCACGGGCATGAGACCTGCTTAGTAAGGCCCACACACCTGCTACTATAGGATCTCTTTGGAGCCCTTAGTAACTTTTGAATAAAGAGATCCTACATTTTCATTTTGCACTGGGGCTTGAAAATTATGTAACTAATCGTGAATACAGTCTTCTTAAAATTTTATGAAGATTAAAATGATAAATGCACATTAATTCTAGGCCATTAAAGACGAGTTCATCACTTTTAAATTACATTTGGGAATTGTCCTTATATATCAAAATTTATTGCCCCAAAGATCATTTTGTAATAATTATTAAATAACCTATGCCCGTGTGCATTCGGAAAACTGAAAAATTTGTAAAGGAGTTTTGATGTTTTATATAAAATTAAATCATAAAAGGTTTCCAAAAGTATAAATAAAAATACTTATGGAAGAAAATCTTGGAGAGGCAAAAAGCAAATCCATAATAATATACCAATTCCTTTTCTTGAAAATAAACACAGATGAAATAAAGAGTAAAGGAATAGTAGGAAAGCAGGAAGATGCACAACTATTGTGGTCACAGCTTCCAGCAACTCATTAAAATGACAACCAAACACAGGTAACAACAGATGTATCTGCCATCAAAAAAAGTTAAATTAAATCAAGTGAAAAATTTCAAATGAGGTAACTGTTCAATGAAAAGGAAAAAATAAAAGTCACATCTGCTTACACAGCAATGAAACATGAGAGATTCTGCTGAAGGTTTATGTTGAAAATTAAGATATAGATAAAGCAATCTATGAGCACTCATCCAATAAAGAGAAAAGAATGAAGTGGTGGATCAATGCCAATTTTAATTTTGAAATCCTTGGGGGGAAAAAAAAGAAAATGAAGATCGTGGTTGATAGAGTCTCTGCAATATAGCAGACAATCCAGCCAAAACTCTAAAAGGACACAAAGTATAGTCATTTTAAAAGCAAATGTTACATTTCTGTTCTTTAAAAAGACATATGCGTAATACGGGGGTTTCCCCCCTACTTTAAAGATTATTTGACTTGAAATTTTTACATTCTTACAGACATTTTAGAAAAGTTAATGAAATAAAATTCAGTTAAGAAGAAAATTTGAAATTATTCACTGTATCATTATTATTAAGACAATAGCCTATGCAGTCCACCAAAATTTTAACAAGTCCAGATGAGTCAGAGTACTAAGGTTGGAGGCAATGAGATCTAAGTAGGGGTTGCCAGAGCCTTCAGAAAAAAATCTGAAGCCGACTGAACTCCAGGAGTCTGGAGCCTTCCGAATAGGACTGAGAGAGTGGTGGAATTGGAAGTCAAATTCCAGCTGTCCTCTGGACTTCACTGTCACGGAAAAGGACCAAGAGGAAAAATTTCAAAAATAGTTACATTCGTGAAATTGGTGTTGAGAAGACAATCTGTGAAATGTTGTATGTCTCTGTAGTGAAAATTCAGAAATTAGTTAGCACTATGTTAGCTCTCACAATTCTTCCTCTTTGCATCCTTCCTCTTTGCTCCTTGGATCCCAACCACGCTGTGGCTATGAAGTCCTTTCATCTAGCTTATGTTTACTGTCTTTCTAAATTCATTTTTGATATTGTTGTGACCATGAAGGATATTTCAGTAAAGAAGAACAGGCTGTAGACTCCTGCGAGTTCAGGGGTGTAGGGGCTAGGAAGAGATTTCTGGATCCCCTGGGCGCCAGCCGCCACAGGTTGTCTTTCTCATAGCCTCAGCTACCGGAACTTGGGCTCTGGCTTCATTTTACAGCCTAGAGCGCAATTAAATGTCTCCTCCGTTCCTGCATTTGCACCACCATGAGGATCGGCTGTAACCCTGAAACATCAACGTGGCCAACTGCTGGCTGCCAAAACAAACCAGCAAGCAAACTTTTAGAACTTGTCGCTCTGGCCCTCCGTTACCGAAACACGATTCATGGCCACTTGCTTAAGAGAGTGAACAACCTGATCACGTTCCAAACACAACTTTTCTTTCTTTACTCTATGGAGTCATACAGAGATTTTCCATGTAATTTCTCTGCTTGATCTCATGGGACCATCATCTGAAAATTACATCAGGATAAAAGTACATAGAATAAATGCTTATCAAAGTCATTTACAAGAACAATATCAACAAGTGTCTCCGAGTCATAAAGATGCTCAGAGACCAGTTTATTGGAGGACATCATGGGGAGGAGGGTAGCTGATGCACAACGGGAAGTATTAGGAACAAGCAAGTTTTTTCTTATTCTTATTAACACAGTTCATTTATCAGGTTAACATGTTTCTTAAATTCATGAGAACGATCATTCAGTTCAGCTTAAGAGTTTAGTAACTGAGAGCTGATTGAGAATACATGGATATGCGTGTGTACACATAACATACATGCACACCTGTATGCAAAGTCAGTTGCATGGGCCTTATCTCTTAAATGGATATATTTACTGAGTTTGCTAGGGAAAGCATATGTTCAAGCATATACCTCAAGTATATGCCCTGCACGCTTCCATATTCTTGCCCACTGAGGAATCTTTTTAAAAGAAAGGAAACAATTGTAGCTAAGGATCCATATTCCCACTGGCTCCATTTCCATGTCCTCATTTCAGTGACAAATTTCATGTGTTGGAAGAAATGGTGAGATCTCTGAGATGTCTGTGTACCTACTAGTTTCTCTATACTCTTAGTTTGTTTATTTTTGTTTTTAGTATTTGTACTGAAGTATAATTAACATACAGAGTTATACTAGTTATACTGTATTAGTTATGCTAGTACAATATAACGATACCACAATTATATTCACTTAGTGCCCTATATTATTAGTTTTACTACCATGTTTGAACAAACTCGTAGTATGGAATATAAGAAACAAAAATAATGCATTATCTTTCAAAACATTGGTATCCTGTAAACATAGGCATAGTATATGAGTAGTTTTTCCTAGATTGAAACTGGAATGAGTGCATTTCGAAAATCATCTATATTTTACTAAAGAAGAAAGAAGAATTCTACTACTGATAACTGCAAAGGCAAACAGGTTGAAAATGTTCTGATAATCCTATATTTCTGTCTTGTTTCATGTTTTATAAATAAACATAATGCATCAATATCAGAATAACATAGTTATTAAAAATTCAAGCAGAATTCTACATTTTCAAGCATTTTTAGAAAAGCAAACTACCGATAATAAATTGTATTTACAGAGAACTCTTATCTACTTTAATGAATTGAGAAATCTAGCATATTAAGACATCAAGAAATGATTATTTAAATGATTTAATTATAGCACAGCATGTTTTTCTGCTGATAATGTTACTAATTATACTTTAATAAACCAATCCTAACAAAACAATTAGAGTCCAAATGTTTAACATAAAAATCCAATCTCATTTGGAGCTCAGACTAGTATTTCAAGTGTAATTTCTCTATTAGTAATTTATTCTGATTTTTTTAGTTCATTAAAACAAATCAATCCCTAACTTAGAAATAAATTCTCTCAGTTCAAGTTTTTTCCAAAAAATATTAACAACAGCACGAAACACTAAAAATACTGAGAAGCATCTTATATGATTTAAGTTGATGTGCCCTTCCTGATCAAATTTAAGTACAAAGTTTTCAGACTGACACACAAGGAAGGCTTATAAAAATATAATCAAAGTGGAAAATATGTAGCAATCTTATGAATATAGAGGAAGAGTTCAAATAATACTTCTGTATCACACTGTGCCTATGCAAAGCCGAATGAAACAAATGAAAAGTGTCATGATATTATTATTTTAAAATCTTCAAGATTTTGGTGTATTAGATCATTTGGGGGCAATTGTTGACTCTCTCCCCCGTCTGCATCCCTGGAGGAAGGATACCCTTTTCTGTTGCTTGACTTTGGTATTTGCTGTCCGACTTTGCTTTGGCCAAAGGAGTATCTTATAGGAACAAACACAGAAGAAGCTGGCATGTTTTTGCACAGGTGGGCTTGTGCTCCTGACTTCTACCATAACAATAACGTGCTTTAGGTTCTGTGATCTGAGGAGGGTGACCAACACGTGCATCAGATCTGAACTTTAAGCAAATCCCAGCCAAGCATGGCCTAGATCAGCTGACTTGTAGCTGACCACAGATGCAGGAACAAGAAAAAAAAATGCTTATTGATATATCTCACTAAATTTTGCATGGTTTTTTAACACAAAATTATTGTGGCAATAGCTGGACTGCTACAAAGGTGTTATCGTTGAACATTTCTGTTATTCAGTCATTACATCTACTAGATGCATGTTGCAGTATCTTTAAAATAAATTATAACTATGGTCTAATTGAAGTAAGTTGTACCACAGTATTTCATTAAATACCCTCTGGTAATTCTTTTTATATTCAATCTTAATTGAACACCTTCTAGGTTCCTGAAATTGTAACTAATTCTCTGAAGCTAGATCAGATATCTTAATATAAAATCTACAAAGTGAATCCCTTTATCTCTTTATTACGGAAATCTTTTACTATAAGCAGGTGTGGTCTTACTCAATTTTGTAAACCTACTATTTAGGAAATTTCCTGATCCATAATAGAACCTCAATAATATTAGCTGAATAAAGTAACGAGATATTTTCAGCTTTCCCTCCCCTACTTACTCAGAAGCAGACGACATCCTAACTGCTATAGGTATTGCTTCTATAATATATTCACTCTTATCAATGCCCTCATTCAATCCTACTTTTTACTCCCTGTATCATTAACATACCTGTCACCTAGTAGTACTGTATCAATGTTTAGTGAATGAATGAATGGATGAATAAATAAAACAGATCAAGAATTTCGAAATTGTAATCTAAGATGGAAGGCACAGTATTTGTAATGAGATTGATTTTATTTTTTTTTTTTAAGATTTTTTATTTATTTATTTGACAGAGAGAGACAGCCAGTGAGAGAGGGAACACCAGCAGGGGGAGTGGGAGAGGAAGAAGCAGGCTCCCAGCAGAGGAGCCCGATGTGGGGCTTGATCCCAGAACGCCGGGATCACGCCCTGAGCCAAAGGCACACGCTTAACGCTGAGCCACCCAGGCATCCCTAGATTGATTTTAAATGGTTTCTCTTAATATTTGATAATTGGGAAGATTCATTTTCCTGGTCCATTTAAATTTTACATATAGTGATTAACTTAATTATAACTTTCATTTATTTATTCAATAGATATATATTGAACACTTCTTATCTTTCCATGTCCTTTGCTAGTCACAATGAGGAAACACAGGTATAACCCATGACATAATGGAGATTGTAGTCAAAAGTCAACACAAATGATGTTCTATATAGAGGCTTGTCTTAAATGGATTATATCTAGAATATTTTACCTTGTTACAAATCCAAGAAATGCATTGATAGGTTGAGATGCAATACATTTTAAAGTGTCAGATAAAGAGGTTTTTTTTAAGAATGGGTGAAACATGATGCACCAATGAATTAGCACAGAAACGACAAATTCTCTAGTTATGAGCATATCTGTGAAACAGACATTGAAAATTAGTTTTCTAATAAGGCTATTGTGTTCTTGGATGAAACAGAATAATTTTGCTACTCAATTTTCAACAATGAAGAAACGCAGTATGGTTACTTAAATCAGAATTTAAGTATATAAGTAACTCACTTTGATAGGCTTGAGGCATGTTTCACATTTTTTAAGATGGGGAATTATGAAATTTAAACTGTATACATTTTAATGACTACAAATTAAAAAATTAAAAATTGTTAAGAATTAGGCTTTCATTCCAAGATCTGTTAAGGGCCTTAAGAATGTATTATTTTCCAGAAATGTAAACTTTTTTGATAATGTGATTCTTTTATAAAAGCCTTGAAGAGATTTTCTTATCATTAAATTAAAAATGAACGTGTACAATAGAAAGTCCCTAGGATCGAGTAAATTTGGCAACTATCTTGTTTTGTTATATATATATCTAGTAAGTTCAAATTAGACTTTTATATAAAAATTAAAAGCTGACAAACGCATTTGCTTTTATAAGAGAAAAAGAAAAGGAGTGTGAAAGGGAGTTAAATTAAGTTTTACCATCTGTTTAATGAGTTTTAGGCCTTGTTTGATAATAAATTTCTAGATATAAAATTTCAAAATGATCATTTTCAGAAATAGTAACTGACCTGCCTTGTAAAAGGTATATAAATGCCTATTCACACTCATTACTGTAAAAGTCATGATTTGTTTTATTCCTAATGAAACCGATTAACTTTCCATCATATCAATGTGAAACACACAATAAATGCAGAACTTACATTCATAAGACTTCTCACATCTCTTAAGGTTATTATAATTCATATTTTAATTTTATCATAGAACTTTCACTTATAAAGTTTTTAATGAATCTCTATAGGGTATTTATTTCACTTCGTCAATACCCTGTGCCTAAGAAACTTTTCCATTGATCCCCCATGACCCTATTCTTCTACCGGCAGCCTACTTTTGAGATGCATTTACTGTTCCAAAACTATAGGGGGCCATCTGGTTAAGTGCTCCTCAACTGCAAGAAATAGATCCAAAAACTGCTCTGTTCTGACAAATTACGTCTTCAAAGCACATTCATAAAATGATATTTGAGTAATTACACAGTACATTTATTGAGTCTGCAAAGCATTACAGACTCTTAATATACCTCCAGAAAGCTGAGACTATACATGAGCCAGTTAAAAATTATGTATGGCAAAGGAATGCTTCAGAAAATCAGGCGAATTACTTTTTGATTGCCAAACTTTGGGGTATTTGGAGTCAATTCCTGACCCTTGCCAAGAAAGGACTGTACATGGGCCAGAAAATCATGAATAACAAGAGAAAAGGTGAGCTGTTGGGGAAGACTTATGAACTACTATGACCCTGGGAACCCAGAGTTCGAAGGTGGTAGAACTACGACCTTGAATTAACATTCAGAAAAAGGGGGTGCCTGGGTGGCTCAGTCAGTTAAGCATCCACTTTCAGCTCAGGTCATGATCCCAGGGTCCTGGGATTGAGTCCCACATTGGGCTCCTTGGTCAGCGGGGAGTCTGCTTCTGCCTGTACCTGCCACTCCCCCAGCTTGTTCTCTCTTTCTTTGTCTCTCTCTTGATCTCTGACAAAGAAATAAAATCTTTAAAAAAAAAATCCAGAAAAAGCTAGAGAAGAGGTTTCTCTGGAGCTTTTAACCAGCACAAAGAACAGCCATGTTTAAGCCAAAAAATTAACAAGGTTTGTGAGCTATTGCTCAAAACATTAAAGTCAGAACAGGAAAATAAAGATTAGGATCAGAAATGATACAAAATAGCAGCCCAACCAAGATATTTGGGTAGAGAGAAAGAGGCCACTGTTGATACCATCTAATACCCCAGTTTTTTAATTTCTTCATTTTTCTTCTCTAAAGAAGTGCTCTCATAAGTAGTTACAGAGTGCCAAGGAGACTACGGGAGTATACATTCTTTGTCAGAAAACACTGAGACGTAATGGATAACCAGGGCTTACAAAGAAAAAATAGATACAACTGGGTTTTTTACAAGTAAAAATAATAATAATTTATTGCTGTTGTTTTTTTTTTTAAGTTCAATTAGCCAACATATCGTACATCATCAGTTTTTGATGTAGTGTTCAATGGTTCCTTAGTTGCATATAATACCCAGTGCTCATCAGATCACATGCCCTCCTTAATGCCCATCACACGGTTACCCCATCCCCTCGCCCCCCTCCCTTCTGCAACCTTCAGTTTGTTGCCTAGAGTCAAGAGTCTCTCATGGTTTTTCTCCCTCTCTGATTTCTTCCCATTCAGTTTTTCCTGCCTTCCCCTATGTTCCTCTGTGCTATTCCTTATATTCCACATATGAGTGAAACCATATGATAATTGTCTTTCTCTGCTTGACTTATTTCACTCAGCATATACCCTCCAGTTCCATCCATGTCAATGCAAATGGTAGGTATTCATCCTTTCTGATGGCTGAATGATATCCCATTGTATATATGAACGACATCATCTTTATCCATTCATCTGTTGAAGGACATCTTGGCTCCTTCTACAGTTTGGCTATTGTGGACATGGCTGCTATGAACACTGGGGTGCATGCAGGTGACCCTTCGTTTCACTACATCTGTATCTTTGGAGTAAATACCCAGTAGTGCAATTGTCGGGTCATAGGGTAGCTCAATTTTTCATGTCTTGAGGAACTTCCATACTATTTTCCAGAGTGACTGTACCAGTTTGCATTCCCACCAACAGTGTAAGAGGGTTCCCCTTTCTCCATATCCTCACCAACATTTGTTGTTCCCTGTCTTGTTAATTTTTGCCATTCTAGCTGTTGTAAGGTGGTATTTCATTGCAGTTTTGATTTATATATCCCTGATGGCAAGTGATGTGGAGTATGTTTTTATGTGTCTGTTAGCCATCTGTATGTCTTCTTTGGAGAAGTGTCTGTTTCTATGAGGTCAGCATTACCTTGATCCCAAAACCAGACAAAGACCCCATCGAAAAGGAGAATTACAGACCAATATCCCTGATGAATATGGATGCTAAAATACTCACCAAGATACTAGCCAATACTATCCAACAGTACATTAAAAGGATTATTTACCACCACGACCAAGTGGGTTTTATGCCTGGGATGCGGGGGTGGTTCAACATTCACAAATCAATCAATGTGATAGATCACATTAATAAAAGAAAAGACAACAACCATACTCTCAATTGATGCAGAAAAAGCATTTGACAAAATACAGCATCCTTTCTGGATTAAAACTCTTCAAAGTATAGGGATAGAGGGAACATACCTTGATATCATAAAAGCCATCTATGAAAAGCCCCCAGTAAATATCATTCTCAATGCGGAAAAACTGAGAGCTTTTACCTTAAGGTCAGGAACAGGACAGGGATGCCACTCTCACCACTATTGTTCAACATATTACTAGAAGTCTTAGCCTCATATTCAGACAACAAAAAGAAATAAAAGGCATTCAAATTGGCAAAGAAGTCAAACTCTCTCTCTGCAGATGACATGATACTATATGTGGAAAACCCAAAAGCCTCCACCTCAAAATTGTTACTGTTGTTTTTAAAGAGAGAATGAAAGACCTAGAAGTAACAGTGGAAAGAACTGAAACAATGAGGAGCATCTATGGGGAGAGTAGAGGTCAGGTTTGTGTAGAAATGGGAGCAATTAGCTAATGAGGCTGGAGATATGGAAGATAAGATCATGCAGGTCCATATAAATCATGACGTAGGGTTTCTCTTTCATTTTAAAAATTATATTTGTAATTATCATTGTAATAAACATAATTAGTAGAAATCTGAGTAGGACCAAAAGGCTTATATTAAGAAAAACATAGCATTTCTCTGCCCAAGCACTTTATATACCCTGTTTCCTGCTCCTGTAAGTAGTAGTAATTAACCTGATTGATTTTTCTAGCATTAACCTCACATATCTATATAACTTTTAGTAAATATGCAGTTTTTCTGTTTCTTCATTGTCAATTCTTGACAATAGTTACTGATTTCTTGTTATACCACCAAGTCCCCATTTGCTTTTCCCATCCAACTAATATAGCTTTAGCAAAGTTTTGATTACTGTAATGTCTACAAATATATTATTTACTTCAGAGCAATAGTGTATTATGATTATATTTCTTTTCCTGTAAAGCTTTTATTCTACCATAATCTATAATTGCCATGGTATCTATCAATTACATAGCTTGTCTTGCATCTAACACATCTTTCTATGTAGCTATCTTATTTTTTCCTCAAGTGCTTTAGCAGATCTGTCAAATGCTTAGTAATTTCTTTTCCATACATTCCAAAATATCACTTTAAGCTGATTTTTTTCCTTTTTAGCTTACAAAGTTCCCTCCACAGTCAACTTTTCCCTATTCCAATGTTCTCAATGTAAGTTTCCTAAACCCCATTATCTTACTATTTCTTGATCACTCCCATTGCCAACAGCTTTCTACAAAAGGTATAACAAAGTATGTATTTGTGTATCCTTACTTATCTGAAAATCTTTTAAATTTATTCTTATAGTGATTGCTAGTTTAGCTGGGTATGGAATTTCAGGTCAGAAATCAGTTGCCTCATAATTCGAAGGTATTGCTTTTCCATTTTTGTCTAGTATCCTGTCCATAAGCAATTATAAATCCAATAGCTATCTTTGCATGCATTCTTGTGTATTTTCTTTAGTTGGTTTCTTTCACTGGAAGATTTTAACATCTTCTCTTCAGTATTCAGAAATTTCACAATTATCGTGGGTGGTGTATATTTCATTCACTGTGATGGTTACTTGGTATGTTCCATTTTGAGTCTTGACTCCTTATTTCTGAAGAAAAATATTTGATAAATTTCTTCTATTAGTTTGGTTCTTTTCTGTGAAATTCTTATTGCTTGGATCTCCTGGAGTGAAATTCTAATATCTCATCATTTTACTATTTCCTTCTCTTTTGTGTGTGTGTTATTATTTTTTAGGATATTTCCTTGGCTTTATCTTCAAAACCCTTTCATTGAGTTCAATTTAAAGAAATTAAAAAGAGGCACAAAGATCCTGGGATGGAGTAATCAGAAACTTGGGTGGGAAATCACAGAGTGTGAACAAAGAGATGATCAACAGCGTAGATAAGTGATATTAAAGGCTCAAGAGAGGTGACAACTGACAAAAGGCTTTTGGATTCTGAACAACAAGAAAAAGATAATCAGCGAACTTAGCAAGAGCATTTCAGTGGAATGATGGAGGCAGCAATCAGACAATAGTGTGTTAGGGAAATAACAATGAATGGGTCGGGACTGATAGGACAAAAACTGATAAAAAAAAAAAAGGGCAAAGACTGATAAAACTTCACAGACATTCAGATATTAAAAAGTAATTATCTTATTTAGCACAGTATTAGCAAAACTATCAAGGTCAAGTAGGATAAACTTTCAATATACTACTAATAGTTTTTGCCAGTTTAAGAGAATATTCTATATCTAAATGAAAATTGAGGTCCAAATAAAATAATGAAATATATTAGTTAATATTTATTATGTAAATGGATTCATACAATATGTGATCTTTTTTGACTGGCTTCTTATCATGTTTTCAAGGTTCTTCTATGTCACAGCATTTTATCCATATGAAGTCCTTTTTACTGCTAAACAAGGTTTCATTTTATGGATATATAATATTTTATTTATCCATTCATCAAGTAATGAACATTTGAGTTGTTCCCACTTTTTGGATATTACAAATGACGTTGCTATCAACATTCACATACAAATTTTTGTGTGGACACATATTTTCTTTTCTCTTGGGTATATAGTTGGGAGTAAAATTTCTGGCTCATATGGCAAGCTTATGTTTAGCCTTTTATAAATCTATCTAATTATCAAAGTATTTGCATGATTTTACATTCCACCAGCAGTATTTGAGAGCTTCACTTTCTCCACATCCTACCACACTTATGATTTTTTAATATTTTTGATTATATAACAAAAGGTGTTAATTAAGGTGACTATAGACATCTAGCTACTACCTCCAAGAGCTGGAATTTAGTCATATGCCTTGTCTTAACTCAAAACTCATGCTCTTTAGCATATTGCTGTATTGTGGCCAGTGTGTTTTATTGAAATAAAAGGGATTTTGTTTTTTGTTTTGGGGGCTCTTCTTTTTCTTTCTTTTTTTTGGTTCTTTGACATTCCTGAATGGGTAGATAATAACTGTCAAAGGCATTCTTTTTCTCACTTGTTCTATTTTCTGATAATATAATGCAATATGTGTGCCTTTTAGATTTCATAATTCCTGAAAAAATTTAATCCCAGTAATTTTACTTTTTTACAATAAATCTGAATTTTTGTGGGAGGTGGCTATAATTTGGAATGTCATTTTGTGAAATAAACCATATTTCATGTCACATTTTAAACATAAAGATTAAAAGTCTTAGCCTAAATGGCTAATCATCAAAATATAAAGTATAAAATTTCCAGTGTTCAAATTCATTCAATATGTTTGACAAACAGAAAACCTGGTAGATAAATGGCTTGAATCTTAATGGGTAATAATAACATGTAAGATCAGCAGCAGCCGAGTGAATATAAAGTAAAATTTTATCCAACATAGAACAATTACATACTCTTTAAATAAAAAAAAAATCAATGGCCAACCCAAATCCTTTCATTTCCAGTTGATTGTACACTAATTGAAATGGTTGGTTTTATGCTGACAATTGATTTTTTTTTAATGAAATGGCCAATAGTGAAGTTAGTGCATTATACCACACACTCCAGAAAGCAACCTTCCATTGAATTTACTCAGACCAACTAATTGCTAAATTAGATGGCCACTCGAAGGTATTGAGTACATTTCAAATACGTTCTTCTGAATCAAAAGATAACTAAATGTGTTTTGGTTACTACTGTACTGCTAATATAAAATCATAAGGTGTCTATCTTTCTGGAATTTTAATAAAGTAAGCCTGGGGATATGACGTTGGTGTGTAGTAGAGATGAGGATCAAAGAGGCGAGGTGCTGTGGTGAATTCCCTGAGCAAGAAAAGGGGTCTGTAGAAGTGAAGGAAATCCACACCAATCAGCTGACACCCCTGACCAATCAATTGTGATTGACTGGCTCACATCACTGTTATAAGCTATTACCAATAAGAAGAAGTTTCTAAAATGTGTATTAGAATAAGTGTTTTCATGAAAAAAGCTTAGACACGTTTCAGAATTCAGAAACTGACATACTAAAAATCTTGTTTATTTTACTTTTTTGTATTTATAGACACTAACCTTATAACTACCCGTTAAGATTTAAGTCAGTACCTCTTCACACTCTATCACAGCTCTAAAGTTACTATTTATCATATCGGAATTCTAGGAACAGAATGGGGAAAAAAGAAAAGAGGCAATTTAGTACCATCTTTTCCCATATGAAATAAGAGAGTCCTCATCTCTGTTTGAACCCAGTAGGTTGTGATTATTGCAATACGTATTATAAAATGTCTGTCTATTTTGTAGTTTTAAGCAAATGGTTATGATAATTGCTTTTTCTCACATTTAAAAACCAAATTTATTTTACACATGAAGACATATTTCCGAAGAAGTTTTAGTCTCTATAAAAATGAATATTTAATAGAAACTGATAATATTCTCTTATGCACTAGAATTATTAGGTTTGAAGAAATAAAAAGTTACTTAAATCTACTACTTTTAACAACACTGTAGTGTTTATTGGTTTTGCAATAAAAGAATTATAGAAAATTGCTGGGATATTACTTTTTATGTTACATATTGAAAGTAGATAAAGTAATTTCTAAGCAGTGGGTCATTATCGTTCATAACTAACCATACTCGACAGTTAGGCTTTTAACTGCTGACATCATTTTGGTTTTTTAAGGAAAAACGATAGATGTTATTTAATGTTTAAAGATAAACTACTGCAAAAATGATTTTTTGCTGACAACTTTGCCCTAAACAAACTTAGTCAATATGAACAACAAGAAGCTTTAAAGTAAGTTTGCTAAGAGAAAAAAAAAAATCTGAATTAAAATTTTCACTCATTTCCTCAGGCAGAATACTAAGAGAAATCAAGTATTGTTTCTCATCTATTCTCAAAGGGCAATTCAGTCTGATGCAAACATCTAAGAAAGTTCATGTTAACCCTTTAAAAATTCTCCTTTTAGAAAATTCCTCACTGGCTCTTGACTGCGCCATACTCATCACAGGTAATTTTCAACAGTACAAGCATTGTCTCCCTCAAGTACAGGCTTTGAAATATAGGAAATTGCTGGAAAGTATGTTAGCACAATGGCTTCTCCAGAGAAAGAGGCAGAATGACAGATGGCAGGAAGCCAGGCATGACTTTCCTCTTTTCTCCAAGGTTCCTGGTCCCAATTTAGAAGGACTTTCAGAGTCAGTGAGGGGGCTTTGAAGTGCCTGAGATATTCCTGGAGGACCAACCTAGAATCCCAAAGTCCCATTTATATCATCTGATCTTCTGAGCAACTTTTTTTTTTTCTTGGTAGGATTTAAAAATAGAGGGCTTTTCCTAAACAATGAAATGAAATTAAAGTTGTTTTTGCTAGGATCTTTCTCTAGAAAACTTTGAAAATTTTTATGAACTATTTTCTAATCAAAATATTTATTTTCGCCATTCTTGGAGTACCCACAGGTGATATCAGCTCAAGCTAACATGTCTGAAGGACTGTCTAAAGGGCTGCTACTTTGGTCTCTAGAATTCCATGTGATTTTCCTACCACCAACATATGGTCACTGCCAAGTTCCCAACTATGCCCTCAACATGCTGAGAAAGTTGACAAATATCCTGTGGTTCATATATAAGTTCTTACAATTTTTCTGGATAAAAATCTAGCAATACTTATCAAAATACTTCAGATTATTAATGAACAGATTCTTGGTTATAACATCTAGAAATATATCATAAGGGAAAAAAGTTGTAAAAAAGATTCATCGTTAGGAATATTTCTATTAGCAGTATTTATTATTGTGAAAAGTTGGTAACAACCTAAATATCCAACTTCAGTTTGGTATTAAATAAAATTATAGTCCTTCCATATGATAGAATAATATACATGCACTAGAAACCGTATTGCAGAGTATTTTATGCTATGGAAACAAATATTTTATATGTTGTTAGGTGAGTACTTTGGGACACAAAACCAAATGCACTCTTTGATCTCGTTTTGTTTTATAAAAAAAAGTCAAAGTTTTGATCTAATTATATGCATAATTAAGTACAGCAAAAACCTACAAGGCTTATTTCCTGACATTGCTTACTGTTTTATAAGTGTTAGAACATTTATTTTCTACTCTTTCAAAAATAAAATTTTCTAAAATAATAAAATTCAATTTCTTATAATGAACATTGATTATTCTTCAGTAAAAGAAAAGTTAATGTTATTAAATACCTTGTCTGTCCTACATCAACTGTCTAAGTAGCTACGTGGTATCACATACATTTAATAAATGCTTTCTTCAGTCCTAGATTTTCGGAATACGCATCTTTCATATGATTCTGCTGTCTTATATTCTCCCCTAACAGTTTTGTTGTAAATTAATTCTCTAGGAAGAAGGTGGCAACCTCATAGTCCCACGACTTAAATACTATCTAACACAGATGCTTCCAGACACGCACCACTTGCTCTGTAACTGCCCCTGAATTCTGGATGTTCCTCTTGGGAGTCTGAGTCCTTTCAAGTAACAGAACCATAATTTCTAATCAACCCCAACAACTAAACCCCAGACTTGCTCCATTTCCAGAATTCCTTGTTTCATTTAATGACACTATCACCCCACCAAAGAGAACATCCTTGCTTTCTCCCTCTCTAACCCATTTCCAATCCATCAACAAATCTTGATTAACTCTCCTTCCCGTGTATATCTATGTCTCCCTGCTTCACATGTTGGTCACTCTTCTTATTCTAGTTCCAATCACCATGATTTTCTGCCTTTGTGACTTACTGCCTCCATTTTTGCTCTTCTTCTACTTTGGTCCATTTTCCAAAGTGAAGACTAAATCATCTTTATAAAACATTAAGTTATATCATCCTCTGCCTACAGTCTTTGGTTTCCCATACCACTTAGGATAAAATCTAAACTCCCTGCTAGAGTCTACCAAATTCCCCTTCATTCACAGTATCTCTCTCTTTCTCTCCCCTTCACTCACTCCATTCTGGCCACGTGGTCTTCTGTTTGTTCTCCGAATACAAAAAAACCTATTTTTGCCACAGGTCCTTTGAAGACCAGGGTGGAAAATGAAGTGCAGCTCAATGACAGGCCAAAAAGAAAGGAGTTTGGAGGCTAAGGTATGGAGCCAATTTTGCTAATAAATATGGCTGGCTTATTTCCATATATTTACATATGTGGAAAAGGACAAGAGGAATATTAGCTTATTCCTATGATGAGATATGTCATTTTCACTGTTAAATGCACTTAATATCCATCACTGTAAGAAACAGATTGAATTCTGTGGAAACACACAAATGTGACTTATTTGTGTATTGGATTCTGACATATACTCCTACTTCTGCTTCCTCCCTTTGTCTCACACTACTCCCAAATTAAGAAGTTACCGCGTATAGAGGACAACTTTCTGAAACTTTTCAGACTTGACACCGTGCTAGGTCTTTATAACTCCCCCTTGATAGTGACGGTATAATAGCCATCCCTGCCAGGACACACATAGATGATTAGCAGTCAGAAGTCTAGCAAAATCAAAGATTTCATCTTCAGGACAGCTGGCTTAGGAGGGAACATGTTCTAAGACATTAATGTGGGTATTTTCATGACACCTGTACAAAATGACTTTCTGCTGTCTTTTCTAAAAGCCTAAATTTCAATCCTCATCCCATAGACCTTAAGAGATCGATCTCAAAGGTAGCATTTTATATCATATTCTTTTATAGTCCTAGAACAAAATTTAAGCATGAATAACTGGAGATCTGCACACTAATATAAAGATGAAAGAATGGGATTCAATTTAACACAGGAGCTAAAAAAAAAAAGTGGGATTATTTCCCTCTGCCATCTTGAAAAGGATATGGCTTTAAAACCAATGAAAGAAGAAGACAGTGATGGTCCGCTGGATGGGCAACATATCAGCGAACCCTCTTCCTAACAGTTTTTATAAACTTTTATATTTTGACTATTTCTTTGTGGATATGTTTTCCTATATCTGTAGACTCTTTCCTATATAGTAGCTCTATCCTCATTACCCATAACAAGGTTTCCATCAGCTTTCATCATGTATATATTCCATACAGTTTGAACACACACCTACTTGGCGTGTGTATTTATGTATTTCTACACTATACACATGTGTCATTGCGCTGTTACAGATTTTATACACTTTCCCACAACCGAATAAATTAACAGTATGAGATGGAATAAATAGACACTGAAGTTCTATTTTTCCTTCCTGCCCTCCAGTCGATTAGTTTATGCACTCTCTGCAGGAATGCTTACCCCACTTTGGAGACCACTAAGATTTTGTCTCAAGGAGAGGAACTGATTCATATTAAAGCTCTTTTGATTTTATGATCAACGTACACTAGAGTTTCTGATCAGTCTAGATCTGCGTACCTTATTATACCATATTACAGTGCATGGTGCTATGAGGTGCCAGCTAGACCAGGCATTTGTTCCTCCAGCTGCAGGTAATACTGTTGGCTGCTGGTAATTCAGAGCTGAGTTAACACTCCCCTGCCTCCACCCTAGTCGCCCTCATCCAATTACTGGTCCAAAAACCCACCGCCTTTTTGCAATTCAGGCTAACCAGAAAGGGCCGAACTAGCTCCAGAATTCCTACTGGATTCAGAAGAAGCTTCCATTATTACTACAATACAGGTCAATTGCTCTCTCCCTACAGTGGTACTTTCTCCAGTCCTTTACTGACGGCAAAGGCATCCTGCCAGAAATCTGCACACAAATCTCTGTTCCAGATGCTCTTATGTGTCAAGTTCCTAAGAGATTGTTTATTGAGCCACTGGAAATTCAATAATTAAAATAACATCCTAAATCTTCCTGAAGCCCCATTAGGTTCTCACTGGGTCAAGATTAATATCACCTGGAGGTCTTCTTTGTTTTTCTTATTATGGAAAATCAAGGTTCCAAAAATTAGACAGAGTGACTTCCTTCTACTAAATGCCTGAGTGACATTTACTGATGGGCTTAATATCACTGTTTCTGAGGACAATAGGCTTTGTCCATCCAGATCTCAGCCATTCTGCCCCAGGCTGTGGTCTAGCTCATACTTCTCACTCTGAGGCCTCCTTCAAGGTCACTTCAGCTCCTGACACAATCCCGGTACCATTCAGGTTCAAGAAATGTCAGAGTACTTGGCCTACTAGCAGTGCAAGGCACCTACTTACTTTATCTTGGAGGTATCTCTCTGAGAGAATTGGCTTAACTCACTAGAGGCTATGAGGTTTAACTCACTAGTAGTCACGACACCACTTTTCTCTTACATTTTTCTCAATGGAACTTACTTTTGGTTCTTCCATCCAGAGTGACAGCGGTTTTCCCAATGCATTGGTCATAGATTAAGCAAAGTAACCATTATTGCCACCGGGAAGGGAGAGATCTATGGTTTTGGACATAGGGCCCCCCGCTTACATTTTCTTTGATCAAGATACAGACTTCCATAAAAACGGAATCCTAAGAACTGGCCCTCTATAAACTTGAGTTTTGCAGAATACCTACGAAAAGCATACCAATGACTCTAGGTTTTTTTGTTTGTTTAGTTTTGGGTTTTTTTTGGAGAAAGAGAACGCGTGCCTGTGCAAGCCAGGGGGAGAGAACGGTGGGCAGAGGGAGAGGGAGAGAGAGAATCCCAAGCAGGCTCCATGCCCAGTGTAGAGGCCCACGTGGGGCTCGATCTCACAACTCTGAGATCATGACCTGAGCCAAAATCGATTTGGATGCTTAACCTACTGAGCCACCCAGGCACCGCTACAGTATTTTAATATTCATAAAAATTCAGTACTATGTTTAGGTATAGTTTCTGACATAGAATATCAGAAATAAGAATCAACTATCCATCCAAGGTTTTACTTAGAAAAAAATGAGAATATATGCATAGATAAATTGTTATAAAAAGAGGAATACCTAAAAAACAGTCCTTCTTACCCTGAACTCCAATAGAAGAAGAATGGAGGGTGGCCATTACAGCATGTAAATAATATTTGATTCTAATTAAAAGATTACTTCAGTGAAATGCTCTTTTGATAGAAATTTGCAAGCTTCATGTGCTATATATTAAAAACAGTAGTACATGCTTGATCACAGATTATTAAAGATAAAACAGAAGTATTTCAAAAAGTCATTAGGTAGATTACAAGATAACATGTAAAAGGTGATCCGGAAATAAATACAAAAATGCCTATTATTCATTTATGACTTAACTTTTATGAAAATGGAGCAAAAACCTTCACAGCAAGGCTCAGAGAGTTGCCTGCAAAGTGACTTCAGTGTCTTCTATGGTCTGTGTTTTCTCTAATTGTCACAGCAGTCCCTGTGTCTCAAGCTCATTCATCGGGGATGAAGCTTATTCTGAAACGTTCACTATACCTTGAAACGCTGAGGCTATGGCTCCTTTTCACAGACACAGAGCACCCTCCATTAAAATACTCCTGCACATTGATTCTGTATGAAAACTGCTCAACAAAATATTTCTAAAACTCTCGATACAAATACTTTATTCCAATACTCATGTGTAGGTAGGACTATCAGATAGGATTAACAGATTTATCGCATGTAATGGAAAGGGACTACTTACTGTTTACCATTGATTATACCAATAAATAGAGTATCAGCACTTACCTGAATAACATGCTTCAGTTTATCAATAATTTGATTTATCACGGGATCAGTTCCTCTGACTTTGACTTCGGGATTTCCAGATTGGGCTTTGATTCCATTTCCAACCACACGCTGAGTATAACTAATAAAGTGAAAAGTGGAAGATACAGGACTTAGTAATCTGGTCAGAATATTATTATCTGCCATAACCATTTGAACACACCTGAGTTCCGAATCTTGCTCTTTTAAGAATGTATGATAATGCTTTTTTTCTTGGAACAGACCCTGGCCCAACTGCAACATTTTTTGGTAACATGCTTACCATGCAAATATAAGCTATTCTAATGTTTTTCTCTCAAAAGACCCAACCAAAAATTAATTGTGTTTTAATACTACGCATCAATATACTAAAGAAAGTTAATATACACCCCACTTTGTTAACAGGTCTTGCTGAATTACACATATGTCTGAATCCATATTATCTGGGTCAACTGACTTCATTTTATACAGTATATAAATGAGTCCCCACACTATTTTTTACATATTGGATTACAAAAGTCAAAATTATAAACATTATAAATAAGCAACAAAAGCAAAATATTTTGCAAGTAGACAAAACACAATCAGCTTTCACCAACATTTATCTAAGCAAGGGTCTAGTAAATCATGTTGTATGTAATAGGGTGACTTCATAGGTAGTTAAAGGCATTGCAAATTACTATCTTTCCAAAGTGACAATTTATAGATTCATCAGTCACAATCCTACGAATGAAAGAGAGGTTCAGTATGCTATGGGAATAGCTAGAAGGAACAGTATATGCCATGTGAGAGGTTAGGGATAACACAGGTAGTAAACACTGAGCATACAGAGAAGTCCATCAGGACTAAGACACTTGGGAAAAACTAAAGAAGTTATTGCTTGGGTTAGCCCTTGAAGTACTACGGGAAGAATAGGTCTTAGATGGTATAGTTAACGTAAACTCCAGAGCAAAGGATGACATCCCAGCAGGAGAAATGGCAAAGGCATCTGAATAACACACACAGGGAAGAATAGCTAGGTTTCTATTTACAGAGTACAAATAGGGAAAAGTAAGAGAGAGGAGGCCGTGCCCTGAACATTCCGTACTCTCCCCATGTAAGAGTCTCCTCTGAGTAATCTGTTTGTTTAAACAGAAGCCATAATAAAGTGGCCTCGGAGACATTTCAGCAAGCATTTCCATATTATGTTTAATGTAATTTTTCTTTCTTCTCTTTAAGCAGAGTATCACAGCTATCCACATGAACCCTCCGGATTTTCTACAGCAATGGAAGCTCTTTGAAAAGCGGTTGAAAGGAGGTTCCACTGTTGAGAATATGGCCATACAAAAGAAGTTTTAAGGAGTATCCAATTCCTCCCCAAATTTTGCACACCAAATGACTAATTTATACAAGTGGATCAAAGAATTACTAACTAGATCCTTCGATTAAATGATAGAACTTTTTTATATTGATAATATCAATTGCATGTAACAAAAATAATGATATTAATTAATTTTTTTTATTCCAGTACACATTAGGGATTTGGCAATATATACTAATAACAATTAGTAGAAGGAAATCAATTACACAAATCTACTAATGCGTAATAATATTTTTTACTTAGGAGGAACTAAGTGAACTATAAATACTAAGCTTCTCTTAACTCTTCTCAGCACTACTGTATTTTTCTTCCACATATTTCAAGCAGATTGCACATGTGGCTCTTTTATTAATGTGTTTCTTATTAATAATGATGAATAATATGAATACATAAATGGGCAAATGCATGTTTATGATTCAGGCATTGTTTTAAATACTTACATTGGAGTTTGTCAATTTATCTACATGATAATCATTTGTTGTGGCCATGAGAATGTGCCTATAGACCTCAAACTACAGAAAGTTTAATTGACTAAGAGTACCTGCTGCTTTGCTCTGAAATCTATTTCTACACCTGCCCCCAACCAATGACTGTGTTCAGCAAAGATACTAATGCAGGACCATCACTGGAAGACAGAGGGCTCCTCTGATAGCCCAGTTTGTCTCGGGATTCCCTGAAGCCCTTGATAACCTTTCCTTGGGCTGCACATCATGCTTGAATGCTTTCACTCAAACTTCTTACCTCTCCCCCTCACTCTGGGTCACACGTGCTTCCTGAGTAAAAACTCTTCCAGCCTTATTCAGTTTCCATCCCATTTGCTCTGATAGCCATTTCCCTTAATAAAACCCTCTTGTGTTTAATCCCTTTTTGGCATCTGCTTCTTGGAGAATCCAGATTAATACATCATATAATATTTATATTATAAGGATTCCCAGGCTACGGATTGGGGATCTAGGATCTAATTTGTTCAGTAACTTTCCCGATGCAACATTTTGTTAAGTGTGCAGCAAGGGTATGAATCCACGGAACGTGAGCTCCAAAATATAATCACTCAATAATTATCAATGAAAAGTCCCGAAATCAACTAATATAAACCAGAGATACAATCAGTTTTGTGCAAAGTATTTTTCTTCTTTTTGTAATCTTTTCTTTTTTTTTCTGTAACTACAGCATTTTCGAATGTTTTTCTACTTATAATTAGAAAAGGATGTACTATTTTCTTCAAAAATCGCAATGAACAGTTGTACGTTACCAGCTAAAGAGTGAAGTAATGCTTGCTGGAGGGGTGAAAAGAAACTAATAGACTGCACGTTTGCTGTAAGATTTCCCTATTTCTCTAGAAACAAAGACATAATGTGAGCAATGGAAACTTAGTCTCATCTCTTAATCTTAAATACAGTAAAACACAATATAGGTTTGAACTCTCTGGGTCTACTTACACATGGATTTTTTTTTTCAATAAACACAGTACTATAAATGTATTTTCTCTTCCTAATTATTTTCTTGATAACATTTTATTTTCTCTAACTTACTTTATTGGAAGAATATAGCATATAATACATATAACATACAAAATATGTGCTAATTGACTGTTAATGGTAAGGCTTCTGGTCAGCAGTAGGCTATCTGCAGTTTCAGGAGAGTCAAAAGTCATACATTGATTTTTGACTATGCCCCTAACCCCCCCACATTCTTCAAGGGTCAGTTGTAAATTATCACTTTTGTTGAATCTTGGTTTATGTACAGACCATGAACTTTCTTTCAAGATGCAGGAATGTCATGTCACATTAATCTGAAGAATTTCACATTTTTTTACTCTTAACTGTCACAGTTGGTAACACAGTTAGATAAATTTTATCACAATTACAACTGATCAAGAATCTCATTCCAAACTAGTATATGATTCAGTAGTTCAGTATCACTATTCTTACGTATTATCTACATAAGGAAAAATACTGCAGCAGGGCATTTAAGGTACTTCAAGTGAAATATAATTTCTAAAAATAAGTTTTTCTTTTCTGTTTTCATCAGGTTAAGAAGAACCACAAGGCAACAGTGGTACATACACACCAGAATAGTTTAAATGAAAAAGACAGATGATACCAAGTGTTGGCATGGACATGGAGCAGCTGGAGCCCTCTCTCTCTGTGGTTGGGTGTGTAAGCTGATACAAACCACTATTTGACATGTATACTAAAGCTAACAATCCCGTGGGCCTGGGGATATACTCAACTATGTTCACCAAAAGACAGGTATAAGAATGCTCAGGGAAGTATTACTCAAAATAGCCCCAAATTGGACATAACCCCACTGTCCGTAAGAATTAAGATGGGAAAATAAATGGGAGTATATTTATATAATGATATACTATATAGCAATGAGAATGGATGAATTATAACTATACACAATATCTTATAAGCTAAATGCTGAATGAAAGAAGCAGGACATAGAACACACTCTATGACCCCATCTATAAAAGTTTAACGATAAATCAATGTTCTAAATCACCATAAGTGCTACTCTAGGAGATACTGTCTACAAGGCTGAGGTATGTTTCTGGAGTTCCACTAATATGTTCCTTGATTTGGGTCCTGGTTACACAAGAATGATCATTTTGTGTAAAAAAAAAAAAAAGGATTGAATTGTACAGTTAAGATTTGAATATTTCATTGTATGCATGTATTTTCAACCCAAATAAAACACTTACATTAAAAACTCCTTGTGCTCTTTTCCTTAATATGTATACCACAGAAAATTTTCACTGAACCATGTATAAATAAAAGATCCACACAGGTATTTTTAACATGGGCTAAATGGTTTTGTCATCATTAAATGAGTAATTTAAGATCCTAGTTTGTTATAAAAACCTACTCCCTGCAGCCTTTACTTTGCATGCAAAATATATGGTTTCTTAATCAAATAAGAATTTTTCTAACAAGGACTTTTTGAGTTTTTTATTATAAAATTTTAATAAATCATTAATCACATTTTCCTTCTAAATGTACAAGTAATGGATAAAACATTTCAAGGATCCCCACAGAGGTTTCCTGACTTGAAAAATTGCTTGCATTTCAACTAGAAGAAGGGAATAAAACACACACCAAAAAAAGAGGCACATTTTTTGTTAGAGAAGTAATAGACCCACCATCTGTGCTTATTTCTTCTAAGCAGGTCTGGTAATAGATGACAGCAGTTTCATAGGAATACTCGCTCCCCAAGTACAACTTGCTTTTCATTAGTATGGAAAAAAGGCAAGCACTGATATATTTACATTCTATAAAGATGTTTTAAAATGATGATTAACAAGATTCCAATTCTCTTTGTGTTCAACATATGAAATATTAAAAAGAGTGCTAATAAATCTATACACAGCATGTCATTAGGAAGTCATTTCTCCTGACTTCACCAACATTTCTTCTTGGAAACTCATGTCATGCCCTACTAGTTGGCATTAATTTCACTTTATTTAGAATGCAGTAGAATTTGTTTCAGAGTCACATCAAAAGTATGGTATTTCGATGTGCACTTGTACAATTTCAGGTGGAAAAAATATTTGGAATCTGACCCTGGAATTCATTACAAAACTGTTCAAGTGGTCTGTCTTAGAAAAGTCTTGATAACTTCACTGGGACAGGATAGAAGAACTTCAAAATTAATATGAAATGAGGAAAACACCTGATCAGAGGCTTTCTCCTTTTTACCATCATCACCATCCTTGTTAGAGGTTAAAGAGTGAGAATAGGGACCATGTTAGCGGTGGTGGCGGTAATAATGATAGCAGTACTAACAGATGTTTTGTTTGTTTGTTTACCTACGACTTGGCTAGGGGATTATATATTAAAATTCCTGAATTTCCAGAGTTTTGAGTCTCCTAAATTCTAGAAAGCAAAACACTGGAGTGTCTTCGGCTCTGGCAAATATGTTGCTCTCTTGAGTAAAAAGGTCTGGGAAGAACATTACATGTATTCATCAATGAACCTCTTCTTCAACAACAAATGTTTCTTTCAAACCATTTCTGGGCCTTTCTTCCTGGTTCTGGCAGCAAACATGAAAGTAAGTACCACAGGTATTTTTGTGTGTAAATTTGCCCCAAATATTTGGGTCACACTGGATACCACTACTGAGTGTGGCTCTGTGTACATTCAGCTTCTATATAGCACTTCTCTTCTACAGCGAAGGTCTTAATCTTTGAAATCTCAGAACCGAAAGAAGTCATATGATTGATTTTATGTGCCAGGTTTATGGGAGTAACCTTTCATGGTAGGTAAGAGGCTTACGGGGGATTTAGAGAATGGAGACATCTGTAGAATCAATTCAAAATGATTAAACCTTTTGTGATTGCACTATCTCACTTCAATGGTGGAGCCCCAAACTATTTTTAAGTTAATCTCCACTATTTATTTGGCTTTATCATTATAGATAAATAATGTCTAAATTTGAGCTCTAGGTTTCTGAACTTAAATAATGAAGTCAAAATAAATAGAAAGCATATACACCTTATTATGGTGTTTATTATTATTATTTAGAGATAACTAATTTCCTGCTGCAGATACTATATTTGTGATATCTTCTGGATAACACTCATTAACATTATTTTAATATGGCGATGTCATGCTTTGTTTAGCAGCCCAAAGAGAATGTTAGATCCCTACAATTAATAATACGAACATGTTTAGAAAGACTTAGAAAACAGGACCTCATTAAAGAATGGATATTAATCTCCACCCTAACTCTTTGATTGGCAAGGCATGAGTTTGTGCTCATCAGTTTAGCCAGGTGAATCACAGGGAAGCTGTTTCAAGATAGTTTGTAAAAGAAGCAGCTGTGTGAACCTGAAAAATGATATTTCCCCATGAAAAACGAGTGACTATAAAAGTCAGTGGTGTTTAGGAGGCTCTCATTTCAACAAACATTGACTACCTAATAAAAATTGCATTAAAAGTTACCTTACCCGTATGTAAAAAAATAGCACATTGCTTAAATTATTTCCTTTCTCTTACCCTTCCCTAATCTTATGAAGAAATGATAAATACCTTAAGTATAGCAAAGGCTCTGTTTTTATAGTTTTAAATTTTTGAAATTCAAAGCAGGGGCGCCTGGGTGGCTCAGTGGGCTAAGCATCCGATTCCTGATCTCAGCTCAGGTCTTGATCTCAGGGTTGTGAGTTCAAACTCCTCATTGGGCTCCACTCGGTATGGAGCCTACTTAAAAAAATAAACAAAATAAAATAAATTAAAAATTAAAATTCAAAGCAAGTAATAAAAATGGTTTGTTTTATAATTATTACTCTCATTTTCTTCAAAGTAACTGTCTAATTTAAAATGATCAGATCTGGGGCCCCTGGGTGGCCTAGTCAGTTAAGCATCTGCCTTCAGCTCAGGTCATAATCTCTCATCCTGGGCTGGAGCCCTGCATCGGACTTCCCGATCACTGGGGATTCTGTTTCTCCCTCTCCCTCTGCCCGTCCCCACCGCTCATGTGCTCTCTCTCTCTGCTCTCTCTCTCTTTCAAATGAATAAATGAAATCTTTAAAATAAAATAAAATATTCTGTTCTAGCTATCATCAATTGCACATACTGTTATATAAGTTATGAAATGTTATACTAACATCTATTTTCCAAGGCACTCATTTCAAAATTAAATTCTTCTTAGTAAGATATGTGCTCTCTTTCATGGATTTATGATAATTGATAATTATCATTTTGTACTGATTTTCTGTCTCACTTCACTGTTTGATATCATTATATGAAAGTAAAATATTATGTAAGGGATAACTACTATCTGAATATTAATAAATACTATTTGGATCCAAAAAGCACTCAAAATTATTTGGGGGTATAAATTTCATTTAACCAACCATTTATTAGACATTGCTAAATCCTAAAAGTTCCTAGTATCTTATACAGTTTTTTTTAAATGTAATTGACACCAACATTAATTAAATTGCAAATATAAAACTACCAACTACATCATAAATACTTTAAAATTAGGGCAAGGTACAATAATTCTAAGACTACCAACATACCATTCAAATGAAACTGCTAGGTAATTCTTACCAATAGGTAGCATAATAAAATCAGAGAGAAAGAACCTCTGAATCTCAGTGTGTACTGGTGTCCTAGGGCCACCATATTCAACCCACTACACAGAGTAATGTCAGAAAATTGGAAGCTACCTGTATGATAATGAATTTCCCCTTGAACGTCAATTAATCAATAAACTTTACATATAAACCTCTATCTTTGAAGTCATAATCTATTTTTCTCTCAAGAAATTTTATTTACTATAAAATAATATTTATATTTCACAAGCACATCTCTTAAATTATAGCTTGGGTTTTCTCATCATAACTCAGTCGCCCTTAAGGAAAATATTTTAATCGGCTTTGGAAATTCTCAGTCCATAGTATCCGGTACTTTCTGTATTTTAAATGACTTTTATCTTACTAGCAAAAGTAAACAATGCTACTGATAATTTCCTGTGTTCTAAATTCATATAAACAGGAATTATATCTTAAAATATGATTTGTTCTCTTTCGAAGTAGTGGCCCAACCACCTGCTCTGAATGTTAAAGTTCCCTGAAAGCTATGAAGGGCTAGTTTATCAGGAAGGTGTTGACGGCTGATGCTTTGGGGACCCATACAGGCACACAGAATAAATTTTAATCACACTTAATGCTAATGTGGTAGCAAGACTGTGACAATATTCAAATGTGACTAATTTCATTAAATTAGCTATACTCATGGACCTAACTTAGTCGTTTGAATCTATATAAATGCCTCAAAAGAAATATTTATGCTCTTCTTTTTTCTCCTTATTTTTTGTTGATGCTTAAGAGTGAAAAGATATTTTAACTGAGATCTTTCTTTTGTTTTTTTGTTTTATTTAGCAACCAGTTCTCTTGTTTTATCACCCTAAGACTGTGACAGTCCTTAGCAGGTTGCTGAATCTAGCACTCTGCTTTCAAAAAGAAATACACCTATACCAGGAATATAGTACTTGGCATTCATCTGTTGGCCTCTAGCCTAATAGATTTGTTGTCTCTCTTTAGTGACAGTAACATAAATTTAAAGCTGGAAAGGACCATAGAGGTCATCTAGTCCAACTGAAGCATGTTTTAAAACAAATGAAGAGGCATGTTTATTTCATCATTTTGCACCTATGTACTGTATATTTCCAGAAGAGCCTCTGAGACAGCTTAAAATAATAAAAGGCACAGGCACTATAAAGCAAGGGCACAATGACAGAATAATGAAGGGAGGCAGATGACAATTATATAAGGAGACCTAGGAAAGAGACACTGTACTTCAGCCTAAAACCCAGCCCTAAGCTTCTCGATGGTGAAGGCTAAAAGGAAACTCCCCATTCAAACAGGTCTCAATTAGCTCATGAAAGTATATCTGCAAATGTTAGCAGCTGGGGATCTAAACTCTCAAGCACAGCACAGGCGTCCTTAAGTAACAGACAATGAGCGATACAACCACAATTATCTTCAACAGCAATTTCAAAGATTTCAAAGGTGTTAAGTACACATGATTCTTTTTTATATGTATCTTTGTTAAGAGTTGCCTTTGTGATGTTAAATTTTAGCTCTGAGGAGGCATTTCTACGGGGACTTGGTTATCTGACTTGGTGAAAAATGTGGCCTTGGAGAACTTAGAAGAGCAGACGGTTAATATTTCCCTGAATTTATTTTTGTTTTTAATTGATATTTTATTTCACCACTCACAAAGAATATATTCTCTGGATAATGTATTGAAGCACCATAGACAAAGACTCTCAAGGTCAGAGTGACTTGAGATAAATCACAAAGCAGAGGTCTGCTCTGAAGAACTTCGCTGCCTCCACTATCCTACACGGCATATGGGAACAGGACAAGCAATTTACTATCAAACACACACCAGTGAGAGGGGAAGGGCAGGTGTAATGGTGAGACACATTTTAAATGACAGACAGTTAAATGTTTTTTAATAGATTCATTCATCCTACATTTAATGGGGTCATTTTCTTTTTTCTTCCCTCACTTTTGAAAAAAATGTTTTGTCATTTTATAAAGGAAATGATTTGGTAGATTTAATTTCCAAAGTTTAAAGCAGGCCCATCATCAATGCTCTACGAATTGGAGAGTCTTGATACGTGGTCTGTGTAGTTTTGGATTGGCGATGGGAGCCTGTCAAGGGAGTCAAAAACAGCATTTGGTAGCTCTTATTATGAACACTTCTCTGTCTGCTCTTATCTTAGACATGATCAAACAAATCTCATAGGAATTAGGAAAAGCCAGGCATAATAACAAGAACTAAAAGGATAAAAATATTTCTATGTACTTTATTTCTATTTGTAATAGCAAAAAACTGGAGTTCTGGGCCCACGGAAGAGATGTGAAGATTTAAAGTTTTATAAATAGCTATTCTTAACAAAAATAATCCTGCGGTAATTAGTTAGTATTTAGAAAGCAATTAGAATTTGAGCATAACACATCAGTTTTCATATCCAGTTTCAATCTTGTCTCCAATTCCAGCTTGAAGTTCTGTCCAACAATTCCATTTTGTGGTCTGTTGAGTCTCAAAATACAAACTGATAGGTTTCAAATCATAGCTATTATGAAGAGCAAGGAGGAGATGAAGGTGCGGAAATAACTAAGCTTTTTGCCCATACTTCATCTTAACTAGACCATAGCCAAATTCCTGCTATCACACAGTCCCGAGAAAATGGTCCACTTGCATAACAGAATTTAATGTGTCCACTTGCATATAGGAGAAAATTTCTTCTCCACCTATTTCTTGGCAAACTCAGTTGTGCTGTGCAGAAAACAGCTGGACTTAGTTCCGTAGACAGAACTATATGCGCCCAGGGACTTTTAGATTCCTAACGATTGCGTATACCGCAGAAACACATTTGGCTGACTCGGTATATGAAAAATACACATGCACAGAATGTAGGACATTTCTGTTGGCCTCCAGAGTCCAAACAGAACGGGTATTTCTGACCCAGATGGCGGAGAGATTCCACACCTCTGGGCAAGTGTGGCCAATCTCTCCCTCACTCCCTATACTTCCCCTCTTACCCTTTTTCAGCCACTTAAATGATTTCTGCCACACCTCGCAGGGTTTACACACTCCATCCTCCCTGCTTGAAAAGTTCTATCCTTTTAGACCCTTCCCTCAGTCCGGTGCACTAAACATTAAAAACATTTTTGCAGAAATGATTAAATCGAGGATGTTGAGATTGCCCTGGATTACCTGGGTGAGCCCCAGATGCAATCACTCATGTCTCCTAAAGTGGCAGCCAGGGGGAGATTTCGTTTTTACAGAAGGAAAAGAAGATGACAGTTGGGATCACAGGTCAGGGATCAGAGTGATGCTGCCACAAGCCTAGAAATGCCAGAAGGTGGAAGAGGCCAGCGATGGATTCTCCCTAGAGCCATTAGAGGGAGCTTGACCTCACAATTCGATTTTGGCCCAGTGATAGGAATTTCAGACTTCTGACGCCCAGAACTATTAGAGAATACGTTTTTGTGGTTTAAGTCTCTCAGTGGTAATTGGTCACGGTAGCCACAGGATACTCATACAACCGCCAACCAGGGTATCCCTCCTACGTTATTCGTTCTCACTTCAACTATTGCTTGCTAACACCTAGTTTTCGGGATGCCTGTATGATTACTGTAATTAAGTAATCAATTCACGATGATGTGTTGAATGTCTGCAACTCCTTTCTCAACTGTAAATTCTTGAGGTCAAGGAGAGTGTCTGTCTTAATCATGGCAACATGTTTGGAATATGAGAACTCAATATATGTTTGTTATCTGAGTGAATGTATGACAGATACAAAAGTAAACTGAAAAATCAATTTCGGGAATAGTTTGTCTTTTCCAGAATCGGTCCTTATAAAGGTTATGAGTCACGTCTAAACATTCCTGAATTTGGTAACAAATGCCGTGAATGTGTAAGTTCATTTGAATGCTGATTTGGTCCAGCTTCTGGTAGTCTATCATGAGTAGGAAGGAAAGAAAGTAGGAAAAAAGAACAATGATAAAACTGACACTCAATATGTAGATTATAAGAACAATAAGTTAAATCATCCTATCCATATTTTATTTCATGAGACAGAAGAATTTCTTCCTTATAAAAATCATGTAAAATGGTATTTGGCTCCCAATAGCCTTGTCCCTGAGCCACTCCGGCAGCATCCCAGAGAACATTCTTCTACTGTCCCAGTCTTGCTTCTTGAGGGGCCAGAGACTGGCCACTCCCACATAACTCATAACGTGTAGCCTCCTTAGGAAACTGCAGCTACAGTAAAAGGACAAGATGCATCAGGGGCCTGCTAGGCCTGGGAATGGGGTTCCGTCAAGAAAAGCCTTGTCGGGGGTGGGGAGGCAATAGAGCAGCATGGGTGCTAGAAGCAATTTATAACCTTAATCACATAGGTTTCCCAGCATCCTTCTCTCTCTCTGTTGCTTCCCACCACCCCCTCCCCTCCAGGCATGAACTCAGCCTTTTTTTCTTCTTTTCCCTTCCTTTCCCCATGTTACAAGTTGCTATTTATTAGTACAATGGGATTTGAATGAAGTTTAGGGAACAATGGAGAGAGATTACAATGCAAAACAGGGAACCACCAATAAACAAGAAACCTGCACTGTATCAATAGCCTATTTCAATTTAATTGTCCAAATAAAACACAGCCCTCCTTTAGAATCCCTGCCCAGAAAGCAGTAACATGTATAATCTATAAATAGTACTCATTCTTGCCACACACCTGTCCCCCACTTACGTGCATGCTGAGCATGATAACATGTCTGGTACTTTGAGCCAGATAGGATAAAATAGGTATCCACCTCAGCCTAGTTACGCTAATTCCAATAAATGCTTGCTGGCCACTGAGAGGGGTTGTGTCTATCAATCTGCTTTCCAGTTCAGATTGAAAAGGAGCTCAGCCCTCATCCTGAAGGTAAACAAATAAATGGAAAAATGGTTATTACTTTTTGATATCAGACCCTGATTTTGGATAAGCATCACTACCTTCTAAATAAAGGGAGTGGAGGAAATAAAACAGAAAACACACACACATATACACACAAATAAAAATCATGCTGTAAAAATGGAAAGGGAACATCATGTTCCTATCATGAAGACTCAGGGGGAAAGAATATCCCTTAAAAAGATTTGACTGTGGAACTGAAGAAATATTTAGAAAATTGCTTTGAAGTACTTAGACTATGAAGAATATGCAGAAAGGCAAGTCATTGAGGAAACAATGTGGAAGTTACAATGATAAAATGGGAGATGCCTGAGATTAGGAGGTTTAGAGGAAAAATAAATGCAGTAGCAGAATTTCCAATCACAAAGGAATCCATGGACAAGCAAACTGATACACGGAAAAGTTCAAGTGGTAATTGAATCAGAGCCCAGGGGGAAAAAGAGAGAGAGAAAACAGTGACAGAAAAGATGGCAGATGGGAACGCCAGAGACTGGAGTTTCAACTCAAAAATAATTTGTGTACCTGAGAAAGAAACAAGAACCACTTGGTCTAAAACAATAATCAAAACCATAAGTGAACTATGAAGACCAAAATGACTAATCGGGTTGTAGGGGCAATGGTGGGAAAACAGTGAAGTGTTATCCATATTTAGACAGAAACTAGTCAAACTCCAGAAATTTAAAAAAACGTCCAACTTATGTATAGACATTAAAACAAAGCAGCAGCAACAACAATAACAACAACACACAGTCCTCTAAAAATAAATTATGTCAGGCTTGCTTTAGAACTTGATTTTGCTGCATTAACATACTAGAAGACATGGAGATTTTAAGAGAATAAGAATATGACCAAGAATATTATACCCATCAGGTTGTCTTTCTCAAGGCTGAATGAGAAGTATTCTGTATATATTCCACTGATCTGTCTTTCCAATAATAATTTACTCAAGGACATATGGGTACATATTGGGGAAATAATTAGGAAATTGTAAATCCAAAATCCTGAGACAATTGACTCAATTAATGTAAAGCTAATTTTGCATATTTTATAATTTTTTGCCACAATAATATTCTTAAAGTATAACTGCAAGAGAAAATAACATATTGACTTAATAGAATAATGTTACATATTCCAAGTTACAACAGGAGATATTGAGAATTTTTAGGGGCAAAGAGAAGGAAAAGCATTCTATGTCCCTCGTCTAACTCTGAACTCAAGAGATAGCACTAAAAGTTCTTTAAGGCTCTAATTCAAGGAATCCAGATTTAGATCACTGGTGACCTCTTCCAACATGATCATGCTATCTAGTCCATGGTTATTCCCTCATCTGATTATTATAAAAACCTCCTAACTGGTCTCCCAGCTTCTGCTTCTTAGCACAGCTATTCTTAGCACAAGGACAGAGGGATGTTATTAAACATAACCCAGATCATGCTACTTCTTTGCTTAAAACCTTTCTATGGATGCCATCTAACGTAGAGGAAAAGCTGAAGTCTTTACAATGGTCTACAAGGCCCTTTCTCCATAATCTGCCTCTTCTTTATGTTTCTGGCATCATCTACTGACACTCTTCCCTTCCCTCATTATGCTCCAACCACTCTGGTTTCAGTGATAGTACTCTCAGAGTAAGTCCACATGTTCCTGATTCAGGGTTTTGGTACAAGCTATGTTCTCTCTGGAATGCTCTTTTCTCAGCAGAGCATGGTCCTCCTCATCTCTTTCAAGTCGCCCCTCAAATGCCTGGCACCTGATACATAATTGCCATGTCTGGCAGTTTTAAACATGGCCTCAAAATAGGTTGACATCAAGGGATGGGTCTGTGTCCCCCTCTCTCAAACCTGAGCATGCTTGTGACTGCTACAACCAAAAACAGTAAAAGCACACAGAGCTTCCCCCTGGCTCCCTCAGAATGCTCAATCCATGGGAACCCAGCTACCATATAAGAAGTTCAACTTCCCTGATACCACAATGATGGCAAAGTCACGTATGGTTCTCCAAAGAAGAGTGCCGCCCAGCTGAGCCCATTCTTCTAGCCACCCTCACGGATTTACAAGACATAGGAAAAAGCCCCTTGGATCCTCCAGACTGGTTTATTTGCCATTTGAGTAACACTGAGTCATCTTCATCACATAAAGGCAAAAGAATCTCTCAGATGAATCCTGCCAGAATATTCCTGACCTATAGTATCCATGAGATATAATAAAATGATTGTTGTTTTAAGTTATTAAATTGTGGCGTAGCTTCTTAGCAGCAATAGTAACTATAATGCTAACCTACCTCTACTGCCATCAATCTCTACCCTCCTTTCTTGATTTATTTTTTTGTAGTAACATTTTAAAACAGATCAAGTAATTAACTTGCTTGTTTGTGATGACCTCTATTACAGAGAGATTTTTGTATGTTTTATTCACTGAGACGTAAAACCCTACCTATAAATAGCTATAAATATGTGCTGAATGCTGAATGACTAATATTAAATGGTAACAAAGGTTACATATGTAAGTTTTTAACATTAAAAAATATAAAGTCAAAACATATTCCAGGGAGGAGGAAACAAACCCATAGAATGCTGTTTACAAAGCATAAACAAGTTCACAGAAGTAAATCCAAAAAATCAGGTATGGCAAACAGACATAAATTATACCACTTACTATTGAAAACAGACTGTCAGGTGGAATTTATAAAAATAAATAAATGAATAAAACTCTATTTTATTTCCGGGGAATGTAAAAATTGTTCCTCAAAGTTTAACAATATAAAATACTTAGATTAATATGAAAAATAAAAATAAAAAATTTTGAGTAGCAACATTGATTTCAGACAAAGTAGAATTTAAGGGGAAAGATTTTACATGGAAAATAATAACAGTACTTAATGGTATAAGGCAAAATAGTCAATGAATATATAGCAACAATAATCTTTAATCAGTAAGTTGCATATCAAACATTTATAAAGCAAAATGTATTCATGAATCATGAATACATAATTAAAGTTATAATTAGAAGTGATTCAATTGTGGTAGAATTAGTATGGTTCTCAGTTATGACTGATTAAATAGATGAAAGTTTAAAGGATTAAATTTTAGCATTATATTATATATATTTTTAACACATATATAAAAATTTGTGTACCACAAAAAATATTTTTCTTTCATGTCTCCTTTGAAGACGAAAATGAGATTATATTTAAGATTATAAACAAAATTGCAATATATTTTTAAAAGTACAAGTTATATAGTTTACATTACCTACCTAAAACTCAAAAAAACTAAAAATTAAGGAAAAGTTGAAACAAGACAACCACCACCATCGCTTTCATATAATATTTAAAAATAGGTATATTGAGATTAGTCCTTTATTAAACACAGCTAATTACTAGAGAGATAATCCCATATTTCATTCAAAATACATAGTCATAAATATTTTCATTTGTATTAAAATTTTTAAAGTATTTAACTCAAAATTTTAAAATAGTAAAATAAAATATATATAAGTCAATTATAAGGAATACTAAATTAAATGTTAAATAAAAGACAATGAATTATAAACAAAAAAAAAAAAGCAGAACCGATAAAGGTATATGAGTTCATTCTTTACCATGTAACTCGTAATATACAAAAATGTGACAAAATGTACAAAAATATACAAAATTATAATAAAAAATTTTTTAAATTAAAAATTTGAAGTAGAAAAACAAATATAGGAAATGCAGAAATTGTTTTAAACACAGTTACATGTTTCATTTAGATGATCATGTACTGGTTATATGAATCCTATAATAACTAAAAAATGGTGAATCTGGTAAATAAATGAACGTTTTTGCAAGAAATTCAAAATATTATTCAAAATAAAATCTCTATTAAAAGTTCAATAACCAGTTTTATTAGTATCTTTTCTAAAAATCTGAGTCCAAGCTATAAAATACATATAAAAGCATAGAAAAGTAAGTGGCTTCTTTTCCAGTAATTTTACAAAGCAAATATAACTCTGATACCAACTCTTGAAAAAGTTAAAATAAAAAGAATGAAATATTTAAACAGTATCTCCCATGAACACAGTTAAAATATTCTTAAATCAAAAAATCACAAAGTGAATTATATACTTACTAAGAAATCACCCACTCTAATAATCTGGGATACAAATTCAGGCATACAAATGTTGTTGAATACAAGAAATGCATATTCATGCATGCAATATAACAATAAACCCCTTTATATTTACTTCATATTGTGCATTTACTTAATAAGTATAATGCACGTGACTAATAACATTTAATTAAGTATTAAAGGATATTTCCTTACCATGATTAAAATAACTATCTTAAACAGGCAATTTTATTATTATTTAGTTCTAATCAAAGCCATAAGATGAAGAAATAAGTAAATATGTATATTAGAAAGGAGAGAATAAGTGATCAGAAATAGTTTTAATAACTAGCCATCTAATCATGATAAGTTCTATGTGATCACATATACCATATGAAAAACAAAAAGGAAGTTTGTGCAACTCAACCCAAAAGATAAACCTCTACCTTTATATGAGACAATAAAATTATATAGAAAAATTTTAGACTTCATCACAAAGATTGAATCTAAAGTCCCATGTTGGTCTCTCTCTCAAATAGGGGAGCAAATTTTGTCCCCCCTAAAATATACCTCTTTGGCATTTTGGTAATCTTAAACTGGTTATTCTTAAGAAAGTGCAAACACAAGAGAAAAATTGAAAACCAAGTAGAAGGCACCCTTTTGAAAGAGACATTCACATGTACAAGGGAAATCTCCATTTGTATGTGTATCTCCTTTGCGTCAAGAGGCAGATGACACAATCTATAAAACTCTTAGCAATGAAGAAGGCATGGACTTAAATCTGGGTAACAACCTTTACTGTACTTTTCCCAGTAACCTCCCACCTGACTCTCCACTCCCAACATCTTTTATGTTTAGCTGAAGATGGTATTTAAAGTGATGGCTTCTGCCATGTTGGGGAGTTACTCTGTTTTTCTGGGTCTCTCGCACATATAAAGAAGGTATACATATTATTAAACTTCTGTTTGATTGTCTTCTATTAATCTGTCTCATGTCAACTTAATTCTCAGACCAAACAAAAGAACCTTAAAGGGTAGAAAACATTTTTCCTCCCAACACTCACCATGTGGATCTGGTCACTCATTAATGATGTAGGAAAGATGTTAGGGTTCGAAGATGGCAGCCAAGAAAGAATTCTTGAGACGTCTTTGGTGCAAAACAGTGGTTTTATTAAAGCCCAAGGACAGGACCCCTGGGCAGAAAGAGCTGCACTGGGGTCATGAAGAGTGGGCCATTACAAACTTTCAAGTTGGGAGGAGGTCAGGGATAGCCTGTAAGCCTCCCAGGTATTTTGGAAACAAGGTTTCTAGGATCCTGAGGGGGCTAGCTGTTGTAAAGAAAAGGTCACTTATTACTGTTTAGTAAAAAACTCAGTCATGAGACTCTTCAGATGTGTATCAGTGGGTCATATGCTTGAAGAAGGATTGCCAACATGTATCTTGGAATTTGTATATGTTATCAAAGGAATTTTTATATGTTAAAGTAGACTTACAGAATCCGGGGGGTTGGGCTAAGATTGCCTTTTTCCCTTGACCAAGTGTCAACAAAAGTATTCATTTTTCAATACTTCATTTTTCTCCAATCATAGATATAAAGGAGATATACATAACTGAACTAAAAAAGAAAAACTACTGAGAATAATACGATTTTGAAATAAAATTTCTTACTCCCTACAAGCACACTATCTGTAGAAAGCTCATATGATAATATAAATTGCCTTAAAATAATCCAAAGCCCCAAGTAATTCACTAGCTTAGTTAACTATCATGCCAATATCAGTTGTCTGGTTTTGATAATGCACGGCAGTCATATAAAATCTCATCATTGGGGGAAGCTGAGTAATGGATTACATGGGGTCTCTCTACATCTTGTTTGCAACTTCTCGTGAGTCTATAATGATTTCAAAATAAGAAGTTAAAGAAATCATGCAAACTGAACACAATTCAAGGAGAGAAAGAGAAAATTTACAAGATGAATTAAAGAAGGGACTGTTTTAGAAACAGTGAATGTAATCCTTCAAAATGTAAGAATGGAAAACAAACAGAAACCCTGAGGGAAAAAAATACACATGATTAAATGAAATATAGAATTACTGAAAAAAAATCATATTAAATTAAGCAGCAGCAACCCCTGCAATTCCAAATCCACTGCATCTTTAGTTTTCCAAAATCTCATTTCTTTTTAAAAATAAGGTACCCTCTTTAACATCCCCAAGTAGTAGCAGTACTGTGAAGTATTAACATTATAAAGAACCTTACTGTATCCTAAAGCATCTACAAAAACAAAGGTTACTATTCTTGGAAAATGCAAACCAAGGGAAGATATGATATTGCCAAGGCTAATTAGAATCAAATAGCAAAGATTCCAAAAAGAGACTGAACATTTCCACTTTATGCAGACAAAAGGGCGTCCAATAAAGGACACATACTATCTATTCCTCAGGAGACCAAACCTTGGAGACACAAGTCTGACATTTCCTATTTCCTTTAAAACAACACTGCAAATCTCTTGGAACCCACAGCAACACCCTTGGAGATTTGAGATTACCTGATAATTTCAGAACTGATGTTTGACATAACACTGACATGTTGAATATTTTCCTTTAGCCACAGGAGATCTCTAGCTCCAGAAATCATAAGTCAAAGAGCATACACTCAATTCATTCTTTGTTATTGGGTGGTTTGTTTTTGCTAGATAATTTATGGAAAATTAGCACAAAATGACAGCTACGATATGGTGTAGGAATACCAAGCAGATGAGAAAGTTGAATATTATTACCAACACAAGATAAGAAGAGCAGTCAGCAAATAAAGGTCAAATGAAAGAATCAACCTAAGTTTCTCATAATGTCAACTCTGAAATGCAGTTTCAGCAAAAGTCTAGGCAAAGATAGTTTGGTGGCCTTTTTTCTTGCCTAAGCTATACTTTGAAATTCTCCATGGCTGAAGATATATACCAGTATCAAAATCCTAACAAATATTCGTTACTTTTAACTCAATAATTTAAATTTAACTATGGCAAGCAAAGTAATAGAAGAATAGTCAAAATAATGAGGGCAAAAAAATTGATCATAGTATTATTTTGGCAGGCAAAATTAAAAACAACAGAAGCATACATAAGTGAATTATGGCACACTCATTCTAGGGAATTATACATCATATACGGAAATGCTGACTATACTATGTTAGGGGACAAAAGCAATGTTAAAACTGTTTATATAATATTATCTCTACCATATGAAAATTATGGATATGTTTAGAAAATTAATAATAACACATTTTCAAGTATATGGTGACCATAAAGTTTATTCTCCATACCAGGCCACTACTGAGAGTAAAAGAGGGAATCTCCTGGAGACACAGAACATGAACAACCCTACCATGCTCTAGGCAGGCAGGCCTTCAAGTAGTCTGTATATTTAAAATCATTTAATCTCCATCAGCACATTGGAATATGGACAACATCAGTATACACGTTTTATAGATGAAGAAACTAAGGTACACAGAGAGCCAATAACTTCCCCCAGTTCCTGTCTGGCTAGAGTTCATGCTCTTAATCACTACATAAGATGCTTGCTGGAAACCCTGGAAGGAAACACACCAGACTAGTAAGAGAAGAGACTAGATGGGGAGAAATTTTTATGCTTTTTAAAATGATTCAAAATTTTCATGTCTATGCTAACAATGGCATTTTCAAGAAGAAATATATTGTAAATGAATCAATGATTTATCAGTATACAAGAAAAATACCTCATCTATTTGTTCCCCTTTTGGTATAAAATAAACTATAAAATAACAGTGATTGTGAGTTAATAAATCAGTATCTTGAAAACCATTTGTCCTTTTAGTTTAATTATTTGCTGGTTTTATAAGTACAATGATCATTCGTTTTCTTTTGTGTCCCACTTTACAAATAAGTGAATACTCTGGAATTAATAATAATATCAAGCTGAGCATGCTTTCTCACAAAAAACAACAAACAAACAAACAAAAAACCCTAAAGCAAAAATGAATTTCCAAAATCTCTCTTCCATGGGACTTTTTTAGTTGGGGTGGAGGGAGGGAGGTTCAAACCATTCTTTATAGTTTTCAACCACTTTATTGCAGTGTCAATGACATGTAAACAAAGTTCATATTTAATGTATACAACTTGATGAGTTCAAGGATAAACAGACACCTGTGAAACCATCACCACCTTCAAGGCCCTAGACATATGCATAACCTCACAAAGTTTCCTCCTGCTCCCTCTCTTGTTGTTATTAGTGTATATGTAGTAAGAAGAATTAACATATGACCTACCTTCTTAGAAACCATTAAGCACACAATACGGTATTGTTAGCTATAGGCACTATCCTGTATAGTAGATCTCCAGAACTTATTTATCTTGCATAACTAAAACTTTGCACCTTTTGAACATCACTGCCCCATTTTACCACTCTCCTCAGCCCCTGAAAATCACCATCCTACTCTTTGCTTCTATGAGTTTAACCACTTTAGATTCCACATATAAGTGATATCATACAGTATTTGACTTTTTGTGACTGGCTATTTCACTTAGTGTAATGTCCTCCAGGTTCATCCATATTGTTGCAAATGGCAAGATTTTCTTTTTTTGAAGACTGAATAATCATCTATCGATGGACATTCAGGTTGTTTCCATATTTTAGCTAATGTGGATAATGCTGCAATGAACATGAGGGTAGAGATAACTCTCTGAGATCCTGAATTCAATGTCTTTGGATAAATACCCACAAGTGGGATTGTTGGACCATACGGTAGTTCTGTTTTTAATTTTTTGAGGAAACTCCATGCTGCTTCCATAATGGCTGAACTAATTTACCTTCTCACCAATAACATACCAGCATTCTTGTTCTTCCACATCCTCAGTTCTTTTTTTTTTTTCTTTTTTTAAGTAATAGCCATCTTAACAGGTGTGAGGTGATATCTCATTGTGGTTTTAATTTGCATTTCCCTATTAGTGATGTTGAGCAACTCATCAATATACTTGCTGGCCCTTTGTATGTCTCCTTTGGAAAAATGTCTATTCAGGTGCTTTGATGCTCAGTATTTAATCAGGTTGTTTGTTTTTTGCTATTGAGTTATAGGTGTTTATGGCATATTTTGGATATTAACCCCGTAACAGATATAGGATTCACAATATTTCCCCACATTCTGTAAGTTGTCTTTTCTTCTCCTTGACAGTTTCCTTTACTGCGCAGAAGCTTTTTATTTAGTTTGAAGCAGTTCCATGTGTTGATTTTTGCTTTTGTTGCCTGGATTTTGGGTGTCATATCAAAAAAAAAATCATTGCCAAGACCAACGTCAAGGAGCCTTTCCATATATTTTTTTTCTAGGAATTTTATCATTTCAGGCCTATATTTAAATCTTTCATCTATTTTGAGTTGATTTTTGCGTGCAGCATAAGGTATGGGTCCAATTTCTTCTTTTGCATGTGCATATCCAGTTTCCCATTACCATTTGTTGGAGAGACTATCCTTTTTCCATTTTGTACTCTTGTCAAAGATTAGTTGATCATGCATATATGGGTTTATTTCTGGGCTCTCTATTACATTCATTGCGCTATATATCTGTTTTTATGCCACTACCGTACAGTTTTGATTACCACTGAATTGTAACATATTTTGGAATCAGAAAGTGAGAACCTTTATTTTTATTTAATTTTTTAAAAAGATTTTATTTATTTATTTGACAGAAAGAGAGACAGCCAGCTAGAGAGGGAACACAAGCAGGGGGACTGGGAGAAGAAGAAGCAGGCAACCAGCAGAGGAGCCTGATGCAGGGCTCGATCCCAGAACGCCAGGATCACGCCCTAAGCCAAATGCAGATGCTTAACGACTGAGCCACCCAGGCGCCCCAGAAAGTGAGAACCTTTAGCTGGAGGCATCACACTTCTTAATTCCATGGGCCTTTTTTATTAAGCACTACTGAAGTACTCATCAAATACTATGTAACACGTTTATTTTTCACGCTTTTTCTATATTGAATATACGTTAACCATATCAATAAATCATAATAATAAATATAAGCTATAGAACAGGTGATAATAGCTATATTCCTTTTTTATAATTTTTAATCTGGATGGACACTAAGGAAGCTACAATACATATGCTATATGGTTAATGTGAGAAATAAGTCAACTTTAATAAGGTAATGTGTATATATATATATACATATATAATATATATTATATCTACATATATCTACATATATACATATCTACCTGCCGATAGATAGATAGATAGATAGATAGATAGATAGATAGATAGATAGAGACACACATTCACATTCTCATTCTCTTGGTCATCACATTCTGAAGAGAGTTTTTCAGGTTCTATACCCGTATTTCTTGTAACAAAATGAAGAAAAATTAAATACATCTTTCACGCTCATTAGAAAAAGAAAAGAAAAAAATGCTTACTTCTCTTCTAGTGTGGATATCGTCCCAAATGTTTCCAAGGCTCTCATAAACTGTATTTGATTTTTTGAACTTTATTGATAACCCTGACTGTGGAAATCCTTCCTAGTACTTTTACTTCAATGAGATGATTCCCCAGGCATTTTTTTTCTCCCTGTACTTGTTATTTAATCTATCATGAGGTATCCCACGTACACTTCACCATTTCACTCCTAGCCAGCTATGCTTTGGAATCACAACTGAGGAATAATAATAGAAATGTAGAACTAGAAGGGAGGCACATTAGCCATCATCTAGTTTAACTCTTCTGTTTCTACAGAAAGAAGAAACAGTTCCCAATGAAATACAGTGACTGCACCCATACGTTGGCAATTTCTCTCCTTTAGTATTTTAAAAGTGCTTAATCATGGTGCACTGGGTGTTATACGCAACTAATGAATCATCGAACTTTACATAAAAAACCAGGGATGTACTGTATGATGACTAACATAATATAATAAAAAATATTAAAAAAAAAAAAGCGCTTAAACTTCCCAGGTAGATGATCACAACCATAAATTCTCACTTCATCTCTCTACACTTATCTTGCCTTCTCTTAACTATTTATTTTCTTTTTTTTTAACTATTTATTTTCTTATCTGTGATACTAGCGCTTTAAAAATTCCTCCTTTACCCTTTTATCCTTTCCAACAAACATGATAAATAGGCTTCCTATTACTGACAAGGACAAAAGTAGTTTTAGGTTCTGTACTAACTGTAGAATCATGGTAATGCATTTACCTCTGCCTCATCCCATTGCTATATAAAGGAGAGTAGAGATATTTCCAATAACAAATCATACAGACATGTAAAATCTAAATGAAAGTGACTGAAGGAAAAAAAATGAAATTGATGATGTGAGATCACACAAATACCAACGTAATGAATACACTAAAACTATTACAGACTTCAGAACTGTGGAGTCCCACCTTGTAATTTGTGACACTGAGCCAAAAAGTAAGTTAGAAGCAATACGTTCATCATATGTTCTAAGTTTAGAAGACAGTACCATGCTCTATTGCTATTTTTCTAACTTAAATTTCTATTTCTTCCCAAATGGTACATTGATCAATTTCAATAAATCATCAAGATGGTATTCTTCTAACACATAATTGGTTAGGCAAAACACTAGAAGAAAATTTATTCAAATATGCTGATAACTATTAGCTTACCATAAATATTAGGGATAATAAATTCCTGAACTCTTAATGCAAGCATATTAATTGCATCTTCATTACATAGTTTTTCATAATGTGAGTCTTTAGTGTGAAGACTCCAAGATATGAGAAAACCTACTCATTTTTTCTCTAAGGATTCTTCATCCATGGCAAGCACCCTGTTAGTATGGGTAAAATTAACTGCAAAGTATCATGTGTTATGTTTTTGAGCAATACATGCACTTAATCACAATTATAATCATAAAGATAAAGGCTAGCCCTTAAAATGAAGTACTCTGATAATTTCATAAGTGCTTAGGGTGGCTGAGTTTCTCTCCTTACATTCTAATATTTTAAGTCCTGCTTCATCACGCTTCATTCTTAAAGAAACCTCCAGGAGTGATAGATTAAGGCTCAGGACAAGAATTACTGTCATTTATTTAAGTTGTATTATCTACCCCTTTTCTAATGAACCATTCTCTGCTCTTGAAGCATCTAATACTGAACAGTGCATAATGGACTTCTTCAACTCTAAGGAGGTAGGAATAGTAATAATATGAAAAAGAGAAAACAGATATTCAATTTACCTAAGTAACTATGATTATTTGATGCATTTTATACTCTATAATTCTTAATTCACAGTCTTTATCAATGGGGGGATCCAAGAAAATGAGACAAAAAAAAAAAAACACTCTCAGAAAGTCACGCTATACTAATATTATGAAAATCAAAACAACGCTTTGGCTTCACTATTTAGATAAAAAAAAAAATTAGAGGTACCACAATTAAAATCTCAATGATAGGGGTATCTGGGTGGCTCAGTCAGCTAAGTGTCAGATTCTTGACTTCAGCTCAGGTTATGATCTCACGGTTGTGAGACTGAGCCCCATGTCCAGCTCTGTGCTGGCCTGTAGCCTGATTAAGATTCTCTCTCTTCCTCTCCCTCTGCCCCTCCCCACCCCTTTCTTTCCCTCTCTAAAAAAAATAAATAAATAATCTTGATTGTAATGTAGGAGGAAGTTGCCTATTTTTTATTAAAATAGTGGCAATGACAAAGAAAGACAAATATTGAATAATAAACTAAGAAATTAAAACCTAATTTATTAAGGAGTGATTTTCACAAGCTGTTGGAGTAGTATGACACATTTATCTTTCTTCTAGTGTGCTGGCTTTGTCCAAGCAAACAATTTATAATCGCCATATAAAGAATATATCATATGATGAAGAAAACCACCATCCCTGGATAATTTCATGTAAATATCTGTAGCCAAATTAATCTTCTTTTTCTTTCTTCCTTTTAACAAAGAAAATGTCCCTTCCCCTCTCCAATCTCAACCTCTCTAGTCTTGTCAAGGAACTTGTTCCTTATGTTACAGCACTCTCTATTTTGTGCCATTCATCTCTTGGTCACAGACCATAGAAACAAAGTTAGTTATCTTTACATAAAACAAAACAAAACAAAGTAAACAAACATAGATACCCCACATCCCCTGCAACCTCTACCTTATTTTGGGGTTCCTTTTCAGCCACATTTCTAGTCTCCAATTTTTAACCTCATATTATTCTCAGTTTCCTTTATAAAATTTCTACCACATAAGCCCTCCAAAATTGTTACTTTTCAGTCTCCAATGATCCTCTTGTCAAATCCTACAGTTTACTCTCTGGCTTCACCTTTCTGATCGTCTCAAACTTACTCTTTTTGTCATAGTTGACCAGTACCTCCTTCCTCATTCTTTTGCCTCAGGGACACAGCTTACTTTCATTCCTTCTTCTTTCTCAGTAGCTGCTCTTTCTTAGCTGCCTTTGCAGACTACTTCCACATGACCTCAAAAAGGTGCGGTTCCTTGAATAATATCACCCTGACTTCAATCCAATAGTTTAAATACACTATTTTACTGTGTCTATGGAAGTATAAATATTTCCCATATTGCTTTAGCCAGTTAGCTCCTTTAAGAGCAGACGATTCATCAGCAATGACATTTAGAGAATTTTCTATTTATCCAGTTGAAATTTAAAAGTTTACTCCAAATACTGCAGAAACATGAATAATATTTATTAAGCAGCATTTCTAATGGAAACCCACTTTCTTTGAAATGCTATGTATCAGAATATTTGATCAAAAGTATCTGAATTTTTTGAACTCAGTTTTGAATTAATTCTCCTTATTTAAATAACTTACTTGACCTTCTAAATAATCCACAATTTATATGAATTTACATTGTTGAATCAGTAGTAAAGCATTCTAGTTTAATTCTGAGAACTTTTTTTTTTTTTTTTAAGATTTTATTTATTTATTTGACAGAGAGAGAGACAGCTAGTGAGAGAGGGAACACAAGCAGGGGAAGTGGGAGAGGAAGAAGCAGGCTCCCAGTAGAGGAGCCTGATGCGGGGCTCGATCCCAGAACGCTGGGATCAAGCCCTGAGCCGAAGGCAGACGCTTAACGACTGAGCCCACCCAGGCGCCCCTAATTCTGAGAACTAACTTTTAAGTAGATTTGAAATTTGGTTAAATCACTCTGGGGGCCAATGTCAGGCTGCTCGTTGGGTCACTGTGGCACGAAGAATATTTTGAATAAAAAAGGAATCAAAACCCAGCAGATTCAGGAAAAGCCCTTTATCTCCTCTTCAACTGCCTAAATAGAATTTAGATAGAGACCTGCTTAGGAAGAGAGCCATTCCCATAGATAACTACATTATGATATGAACTAGGTATGGTAGATAAGGAGGAACCTAGCAAGAACCCTTTGATCAAAGTCCTTTCTTTGTCCCATAGTTTCTGAGTGGCACTTGTTTACTAGATATTTATTCTTTTTCATTCTTCCTGAAGGTTGCATTCCTTCCCTTTGAAAATCCCTACCTCCTACTCTAGTTCAGAAAGGCACGTCCATCTCATTTTGCCCGAGTGTCTTTGGAATTTCCACATCTGTGTGGATTTGTCGAACATACGAAACTATTAAATTTGATTTTTTTCCTGTTAATCTGTCTCATGTCAACTTGATCCTTAATCCAGCTAGAAGGACCTAAGAGGGGACAGGAATTCTTGCTCCCTGACATCACAATAAAACTGAAATGATTGCTTTCGGGGATATGAATAAGAATGATGAAAACAACACTTTAGATAACATTTGAGGATTCCTATGTCCTTAAATCTTTATTAGAATTAAAATATTATGTTTAATCTTTCTTTTTTAAACTTCACTCTTTCCTTTATTGATTTATTTAGTATTGTGATACTGAGGGAAATGCTGAACTGACATCATTTTTACCATTGGTAACATACCCAGGACAGCCACTACCTTTTGTGTTTTCCATAACAAGCCAAACAAACAGCCATTGCAAGGTGAGAATCCCCAGTTTCCCCTGGGGCAATGATAGGTCTGAAAGAGAATCAGAGAACAGATACCCCAACAGGAGGGTTTCAATAATGACACATTTACCTCAACAGTGGAAGCTGGCAGGTCCTAAAAATATAGCTAAAAAATAAATTTTAAAAGCACATTTAAAGTCAGATATAGAATTCAGTATTACTCAGGGGAACTGTAGAAGGCAACCCGCCAAAAACAGGTGAATTTAGAAATCACATTTTGATTTGAAAGATGTATACTGTCAAAATGGACAGAAATTTATTTAAATTTATGTTTAGTTCCTTGTCCTTTTTGAAAAGAGCATTCATTTTATCTTTCAATCAAGTTATTATTTGTGATACCTAAATATCTTAATTCTTTAAATGATTCTTACATCTGAATTTAAGAGTACTGGCATAAATCTGAGGTCAATTAAAATTATGTGGTATGGTGGTATAGGCGTGAGATAGAAAGTCTCAGGAAACAGAAAAAGAGAAGGGGGAAGAGAAAGGGGATGAGAGGGAGGGAGGGGAGGGCAAGAAATTGAGAGAGGGAAACTGAAGGACGCCAGAAAAATCTGCTTTTTGATCCTTTTCCTGCTTCTGTTCTTGCTAGAACCTGAACCCTCACTTTACACATGGCTCAGAATGCAAATAGTGTATGTTTTCCTTGTAAAGGACAAGCAGTTAATGATTTCTTTAGAATAGATAACATCTAAAAAACGACCAGATGAGAATGGCCACAAGAAGCCATCATATGTGTATTCTGGACAACCAGTGCTAGCCATCTCAGCGCCAAGATCCTCTGGCTCCAAAGAATAACACCTGGGCCCTCATCTTTGTTCTAACCAGTTTCTGGAAGCCTGAAAGGACACATACACCAGACCATGATCCTCAATAAAAACTCCCGGACCCCGAAAAAAGAGGAGACTCCCTCCTTTTTTTCAGAGTCTTCTGGACACTCTGTCTGTACCTGCACTCTCTCTATTCCTTCAATAAAATTTGCTTTCACCTCCTGCTGGCCTGCATTTGATTTCTATCCTACCTGTGGCCAGGGACCCACCTGGAACCCCCTCTGGGTCCCTGGACCCAGCCTATCAGCAACAAAATGAAAAGCAATAGAAGAAAAACAAAGAGAGGAAAGAAAAAAATATCTGAATAAGTAACAGATATTATCTCATTTTTTTGCCATGAGGCCCTAAAATATTGGAAATTTTAGAAGAGTCAGAAGTTTTAAAGAAAATGTGATTTTAGTGGAGTGAGGTTACAACTTCTAACAGGACAAGAGTCGTCCTTCTAAGAGCACCTTCTTAAAGGTGCTTTCTTCTTTCTTTTCCTTTTCCTTTTTTCAATCTTCTCTTTATTCCTCTCTTGTTACAGATTTTGTACCAAATTGTTGGGGCATTAGCTAAAGCAACGTCTGTGTGAATTGATTCTCACCAAAGAAAGTCTTCATCTGTTTGTTTCAATTCATAGTATCTGTTTGTACAAGGGCTGCATGCTCATTTAAGAGAAAATAGAAAACAAAGAAGAACAGAAAAAAACTTAAAAATTTGTTTGGATACTTTCCATGTTTGGCAAACAAAGTAATACCAAAACAATCCATTGACATTTTACTTGAAAATTAAGACAAAAACAAACTGTAGAGATGTGCTTGTTATAATTTGTGTTGATAGCTTCAATTTCAGAATTCCAGAATCAAATGTTCAAATTAGTGGTTCTAAACATCCTGTCCAAAATATGCTTCCAATCGTTTTACTTGAAAACTCTAGATATGTAATGTTTCATTTTTTTAATCAAAGTTTTGCAAGTGCTTAATTTAAATGCACCATCTTTTAACATTTTAATGTCACTTAATATTACTTAAAAGTAAAATTTAGGAGCACCGGTGTGGCTCAGTCAGTGAGTGTCGGACTCTTGGTTTTGGCTCAGGGCATTGTCTCAGGGTTGCGGGCTCAAGCCCAGAATCAGGCTCCATACTCAGCAGGGAGCCTGCTTGAGATTCTCTCCCTCTCCCCATGCCCCTCCCCCCCACTTGCACACGCTCATGCTTTATGTCTCTAAAATAAATAATCTTTTTTAAAAAAGTAAAATTGAAACAAAATTTTACTCAATTTTGGTCATAGCATATAGTTCCTACATTTCTTTCACTAAAGATAACCTATATTACTATTATTTATAAACAGTATGGCAAGAGTTTCTATACAGGACATAACATGATCCATTTGCATTAAATACCTCACAAATTTCTATTACATGTATAAGGACACAAAAAACTCCATAATGTAAACACAATAATGAATATTTTTTGTAAAAGTAAAGGCAGAAAAAAGCTTCAGACTTATTAGTCTGAGTAAAAGTATGATTTGCTTGGGCCTGTAAGTCAGCTTTCTTTATATATGAAATATCAATGACTAACAAAAGTGTAAGTCCTTATGAAATTATCCAAATCTTACAAAGAAGGGTAACTTCTTAAATTCAAGTGTTAAGATCATAAAATTATTTAAACCCAACCCTTTCCTTAATTTTCAAAACTTTGGGAAACAGGCATAACTACACATACACACACAAACACTCCAGTAAGAGACAAAATTCCTTTCTTTCCTTCATTCGTTCTCCCACCAACTTTATAAAATTGGAATCAAACTCAGTAAGAATAAAATTAGTATAATCCTTGATGTAAGTTTGTGTTCAGACCATCTTTAGACAGCTACGTCAGTGTTTACGTGAATAATACACAATAACTGCTAGATGACGAATAGCAACAGCAGTAAAATCCGTTTTTAATCAAACATTTTGGTTACTTATTTTGGTATTATAAATAATGTAGTAGTTGATATTCATATATCAAAATCTTTATTCTCATCTCTTTTTTTCCTTAGGAAGTTATTCTTTTTTTATAAGTTTATTTTATTTTATATTTGGGTGTGACTGGATACATGACTTCTATATTTTCTACTTACATTTGGGCAGAGGTTCAATATGTAAGCATATTTTATATATATCGGGGGCACTCTTTGTTACAATATATGTTTGGAGGATATTAAGTTCACTGTTTAATCAACACTAGTTATTATTATATCATTTAGCTTCTCTGCTTCCATTTATATATTTGTCTTCTTGGCATAGGAAAAACTGAGCAGTGCATTTACAGCTGTTATTACTATTTAAATGTTTTGCTCCTGTACACTGTCTATTAACACTTTTTTTTAAATGGTATATGACATTAAAGGACATATTACTTCGCACATAAAAGTGCTTGAGTGCTGGTATGATTTTATTGCTAGTTGCACACTTCATCAATAAAGAGTGACCCATTGTTTCTTAATGCTTTTAAGATTGCACTATACTATTTAATTTTAATATTCCAAACGCTATTGTCATTTTGCTTCGATCTACCTAGTGCATCTTTTTTTTTCCCATTTTCTTTCTTTAAAATTTTCTAAATCTCTTTATGTTTTCTCATATTAACATATATTCAGTTTTAAGGTTTTTATCCAATTGAGATTAATTATCCATTAAAATTACTCTCCTAAATGATATATTTAGCTTTAATTTTGACATCTTATTTTTAATATTTTTGTTTTTATATCTTTGCCGTATTTTGCTGAATTAACTCTATGTCATTTCTCATTATAATCTGGAATGTACATGTTCTCACTTAAATACTTGAAAACTTTAGAAATACTTACTTGTATATTTCCTTGTTTGCACAATGGACAAATAAATATATCTTATACCCTCTATGTAAGAAGAATTTTTAAAAATTTACTTTCACTCATGTTTCTTCCTGCCAACTACAGGATTTTGGAGTTAAATTATTATTTTTAGATCATATATCTTCTCTTATGACAATCACATTCTGATTCACATTTATAGTGTATGATTAGAGAAATAATTAGAATTAAGTCTTGATTTAGAATTATTCCTGTGCTTTCTTGACAGAACATTTATATTTCTATTTCCCAAAAGTTTAGTTTTCAGTTCATGTGCTTAATTGCCTAAAAAAATGACTTTACATAAATCTTTCAGGAATAGTAACAAAAGTGGCTCAGTATCCAAGGCTTTGCATATCTGAAAATTCTGCCATTCGTCTTCTTAATGTTCCTTGCTCACTATGCTTTATTCTAAACATTTTATACTATTGTCTTTTCATCCCATCTGTGTTTCTTACTCTTCCTTAAAAAAAATAAAATAAAAGATAGCACAAAGTCAATGTTCTCTACACTTCATTTCTGCTTCCTGTAGTTATCTTTATAAGGCATGATGTTTTCTCTTCTATGATTGTGACCTACAGGCATTTCCTTTTTTTATGTAACAGAAACTAACTCTATCCAAAGATGGAATTTTTCCAATCACTCATTGAAAGAAGGAGAGGTGGAGCCAGGCGAGTCTGTGCCAAAAAAGTGTTTCCACTTTGATCCCTCACTGTTTGTCTCCTTGCTTTGAGTCCTTCTCATATCCTAACCAGAAGAACTTGTTAACCTCTTGGTATATCTCTAGCTCACCAATATAATAGGCTATATAATAAGAGGAGATGCAAGGGCTTCAGTCAGTCCCAGTGAGAAGCCTCAGCTTGAACAACTAGGGAGTTGGTGGTATCACTACAGAGAAAAACCATAAAGGAAGACAATTTTGTATCCGAAGGAAAGATTCAGTTGCCAACAACACATATGTCTGGGTTTTGCACTAGGTACAATAACTATAAGTACAGTAAGGAATAAAACTATCTGCTTGAGATAATAGATAAAAGTGGGTAAAGAAACAGATAAAATTCTCTTGTCTCTTAAGAGAACTGATGTAAGATAAAAGAACAGAGTCTGGCAATAGAGAGTAACGGCGTGGAAAACTGGCAGATACCACTTGGATCAACCTGTCAAAATAAGCATCATCACTAATGAGATAAACTGAAATCATGCACCACCCGATAGAATGCAATGGAAAATGCAGCATCAGTTCTATAATATTCTTGTCAAAATGTATCACCTGACATGATCTCAGCGTTGTAAGATCCAGCCCTTCAGGCTCTGCACTCTGCGGGGAGTCTGCTTGAGAATCTTTCTCCCTCTCCCTCAGCCCCTCCCCCCCACATGTGTTCTCTCTAAATAAATAAAATCTTAAAAAAAAAAAAAGTATCACCTGAATCTAATCACAAGAAAAGATCAGAAAAACTAAACTGAGGTATTCTCCAAAAGGAAAGTAAGAAAAGAAGGAAGGAAGGAAAAGAGAAAAATGGAAGAGAAAGCACTGGCCAAACACCGGCCAAGTTAAGGAGAGTTTGAAGGTCTCTTCCTGACACAAGGACACAAAAACACTTGACAGTTAAAGGCAATGCATGATTCGGAACTTGATCTTTTTGCTATTTTTGGGACTATTGTTGAAACTTCAATGGAGGTCTGAGGATTAGACAGCAGGAGCATATTAATGTTAATTTCTTGTTTTTGATGATTGTATTAAGCATGTATTATATATATATGTATGTATGTATTATATGATAGTATATAAATATATAATATGATAAATGTACATACTATTCTATAATATAAATATTAAATATAGTCCTTTTGTATTATATATAAATAAGTAAAAATATATAAAACATACATGTATATATTTGTAGGATATATAAACTAAGGCAGGGATCTTCAACCTGGGCACTAACATTATTGACATTTTGGGCCATGTTAATTCTTTGTTGTGGGGGTTTCCTATGAATTATAGGATATTGGGCAACATGCCAGTAGCACCCTCCCTCTTTTCTCCCACCTCCAATTCCAGGTATATAACCAAGAATGTTTCCATAGATCACTAAATGTTCTCTAGGGGGCAAAATCGCTCCTGGGTTGGGAATCTCTCTACTAAAGTATTTGGGGATGATGGATCATCAAGTTGGCAGCTTAATATCCAACGGCTTAGGATCCAAGATTCTAACAAAGTTTAAGAAGAAAAAGTACAGAGAGAAAAAAACCTGTAAACATCATCCTCAATCTGGTAAAAGCCAAGCATACACAGACCTTAAGAGAAACATGAGAAATAAAGAAATATTTATACAAGAAAGCCACAATATCAAGGAGGGCTTTTTTCTAATTAAAAAAATGTGGCCAAAATACAGTGAAACAAGATGAAAGGGAAAAAATGTAAACTCAGATTTCTATATACAGTTAAAAAGATATTTCAGAGAGAAAGGTAAAATTCAGACATTTTCAGAAAAAAAAATAGGTTAATTTGTCACCAGCAATCCTGCAATATAAGAAATGCTAGTGAAAGTTTTTCAAGCTGAAGGGAAATGAAAGCAAACACAAACTTCAACCTAGAAGAAATGAAGAGCAGAGAAGTGATAAGTATGACGTCAAATACAAGACTAGGCTTTTTATTTCTTAATTTCTTTGAAAGGCAACTGACTGTTTATAATAAAAATAACATTTTATGGTGGGGTTTATGATGTGTATAGTAAAATTATATCACAAAAAAATACCACAAAGGATGGGGAAGGAATAAAGGAAATGTATCTTGTCAGTTTTCTACATTATATGTGAAATAGCAAAAAAACTACCACTAAGCAGAATTTAAATTAGTTAAGGATAAGTTGGAGATTGTCATAATCAATAAAAATTATTTAATAATAAATAATACAAAGATATGCAACTACCTCGGCAATAAATTAAAAATTAATACTAAAAATTTAATAAAACAGAAATAAGGATAGAAAAGAAATAAAAATGAACAAATAAAAAAATCAGACTGGACAAGTAGAAGAAAATGCTAGCAATATGTTTCATTTAACCCAAATAGATATAGATAGTTACACATATAAAGACAGAATGACCAAATATACAATGCATATGTCAATTTATTCAATACACAGGAACTAATAATCCAATTAAAAGGCAGATTGTTATACTGAATAAAAATGTAAGATCCAACTAAATGCTGTCTACCAGAAATACATTTTTAATATAAAGACACAGATATGTTGAAAGTAAACATATGGAGAGAAAAAGACTATGCCCGTGCTGGCAGTGAGCATTAGAAAGCTTTTATGACTATAAAAGAAGACAATATATACTGAAAAGAAGGGTGCATTGCCAGATAAAATGAGGGACACTTCATAATTATTAAATAGTTCATTAAAAAGCAATAATATTCTAAAATATGTATCCACCTAATAATACAGCTTTAAAATACATGCAGAAAATTGAACAATACTAAAGGGAGAAATAGATAAGTTGACAATCATAGCTGAAGATTTTAACATCTCTTTGTCCATAATTGATAGGAACAATTTGCTTACTGACTATATATATATATATATATATATATATATATATATAGTCATATATATGTGCATATATATATGTATAGTTACAGAACATTTAAACCACATTATCAATCACCTTAACCTTATTGACATTCACAAACTACATCAAATGAATGCAAAATGCACAACGTTTTCTTCTGCAAAATATTCATCAAGGGGAAAACACAGTTTCTTCAAAAATGGTACTGGGGAAACTGGACCTTCGTACACAAAAGAATGAAATTCGATGCTTATTTTACATCATACACAAAAATCGATTCAAAATGGATTAAAGACTTAAACATAAAACTGGAAACCATAAAACTCCTAGAAGAACACATGTAAGAAGTTACTTGGCATTGGTCTTAGCAATGACTTTTTTGGATAGGACACCAAAATCACAGGCAATGAAAGCAAAAATAAATACAAAAACAAGTGGAACTACACTAAACTAAAAAGCTTTTGTACAGCAAAGGAAACCATCAACAAAATTAAAAAAAAAACCTACTGAATGGGAAAAAATATATGCAAAACCATATATCTCATAAAAAGTTGTGTCCAAGATATATAAGGAAAACTTACAACTTAATAGCAAAAAAGAACAAAAAACAAAGAAATAAACCCAAAAACCAAAAAACCACAACTAAACAACACAATTAAAAGTGGGCAAAAGACTTGTTAGATATTTTTCCAAAGAAGACATATAAAATGGTCAATGGATATATGAAAAAGTGCTCAGCCTTTCTAATCATCAGAAAAATATAAATCGAAACCACAATGAGATATCACCTCACACCTGTTAGAATGCCTATTATTTAAAAAAAAAGAGAAAGAAAGAAAGAAAGAAAGAAAGAAAGAAAGAAAGAAAGAAAGAAAGGGAACTAGTAGCAAGGATGTGGAGGAAAAGGAAGTCATGCACTGTTTTGGGGAATATAAATAGTTACAGCCATTATAAAAAATAGAATGGACTTTCCTAAAAAATTTAAAACAGAGCTACAATGTGGTCCAATACATTTCTGAGTACATAACCAAAGGAAGTGAAATCTGGCTCTTGAAGAGATATCTGCACACCCATGTTCACTGCAGCATTATTCACACTAGCCAATATGAAAACAACTTAAATGTCTGTCAATGAATAAATGGTTAAAGACATGTGGTATATACACACAATGCGATATTATTCTATTTTTTTAAAAAATGAGGAAATCCTGACATTTGTGACGACATGAATGAATGGGGAAAACACTGTGAAGTGAAATAAGCCAGACACAGAGCGACAAAGATTGCGTCATGATCTCACTTACATCACACACACACACACACACACACACACACACACACACACACAGAACTCATGTAACAGAGAGTAGAATGGTGATTATTGGAGGCTGGGGGCATGGGGAGGAAAGAGGCAAATTGAAAAAGAAATTGGTGATTGCCAAAGGCTGAGTGGAGGGGATGATGGAAAGTTATTATTTAGTGGTTTACAAAGTTTCGGTTTTGTGAGATGACGAGTCTGAAGATGGATGGTGGTGATGGTTGCACAACGAAATGGATGTACTCAATACCACTGAACTACACACTTAAAAATGGCTGAGCTAGTCAGTTTCATGTTGTGTGCATTTTGCCACAATTTTTAAAAAGTTAACCATGACAGGCCATATGCTGGGCCAAACACTAAGTTTCAATAAATCTCAAGTTTTAGATCTTATATAGTACATTCTTTGACCAGAGTAGAACTTAATTTGAAATTAATGCCATCAAAGATACCTAAAACTAACCCCCCAAAATACTTGAAAATTAGACAAAAATACTTTTTAATAAGTGTCTCATAGTTCATAAAATACATATAAAAATTTTAAAAATAATACAAATTGATGAAAATATCATTTGTGGGGGAGAGTTAAATTTGAGTTGAGAGAACAGTTTGATCACTTTAAGTGCTTAAATGGAAAAACACAGATAGGCTTAGAAATCAGTTAAAGAATAAAAGAATTATAAGCAAATTAAATTTAAAAAGTGGAAAAAATAAAGTAATACAGCTAATGGATGAAATAAATGAAATTGAAAACAAATACTAGAAAATACAAAATGAAAAGTTGTTCTCTTGAAAAGATCCATAAAATTGTTAAAACTTAGCAAGACTAAGAAAAACGTTCAAATACAGATAAAAAACTACTATCAGTAGCTAAACTGATCATCAAGGAAAGCACATCTGAAGAGTACTTCACACATGTATCAGAGATTTAAAAGCAACAGAATTTATGTCTTCAGAGTTAAGGTATTTCAGAACACCACTCAATGTGAGATTTATATAAGGAAGAACAATCATGCTTTCCTTTCCTATGTCCTAGTAATAACTGCTTTCGTTGCACTAATGAAAGATTTGATTCTACATGTTAATTTTACATTATTAGGAATTACTGCCAATTTTGATTCTTATTCATATATCTAATTTAGAATGTTGCTATTATTTCACAGTAAAAAGTACCGTGATTAGTACAAAGTAAGCAGTCTTTATTCCATTAGGACTAATTTTCCTTAACTCTATTTTATCAGGAAAGAGTGACTGATTTTATATGCATGTTTGAATATAGATTGCCATGATTGTAATGGTTAGTGGGAAAGTACACATCTTACAGATATTTTTAAGGAAGATTAAGCAACATTTCATGGCTTAGATACAAGACTATAATGCTAAGAACTGAAAAGTTAATGAAGTTTGACACTGCATTTTTTTTTTTTTTTTTGGCTTTCTTCCATGGTTACTAGAAACCGGTTAGAAAATCATGTTAAAATTCACCTTATGGAAGATGAAGTCTGTCAAGCATTTATTATCAGTCTTCCTTATCAATTTTTACTATCATATTTTCTGAAATTTAGACTTTCAAATTTAAAAAGAAGATAATAAAATAAAATGGATTTTTAAGAATATCAAGATAAATATTTCAATTTACTCTTTTAATGTGCAATGTGCACTAGTATTTAATACATCTATTCACATTTCTAGGCAATGTAAAATAGTTAACATCTTACAGAGTAGAGAAGAAGCAAGTATGCCTTGGCAAGTACTGAATTCCTACTTTGACCATTATATGGTTTAGAAACTAAACTTTTCCACAAATTTTAAAAGTACACCTATCAACAGTATAGATATAAGGTTAGATTTCACATGTATTTTTTTAGTTCTTTTTTTTAAAGTATTTTATTTATTTTGGCAAGACAGAGAAAGAGAGAGAACAAGTGGAGGGGGAGAGGCAGAGGGAGAAGCAGGCTATCCTATGAGCAGGGAGCCCAGTGAGGGACTCGATCCCAGGACCCTGTGATCATGACCTGAGCTGAAGGCAGACACTAACCTACTGAGCCACCCAGGCGCCCAGATTTCACATATATTTTTAACAGTGAAAAGAAGAGGTTGAAATATTCCAGGTCTTTATTAGAATAAATTTAATTCTTAGTACAAATTGACGTGAGCGTACTTGCTCTTTTTGCCTTTTTTGCTTGAAATTTTCAGTAACTTTGTTTTTCAAAAGCTAGGTGTATTGTTCTGATTAATCTATTCATAGTATAACGTCACTTTTGTTAGAATAATTTAATTCATCATAGTGTAACCTTCCCCCCCCCACACACACATACACTTGATATAGAACACTGGTACCCACTCTTAGCTCAAGCCATGAAGGAGGTGGAAAGCAAAAGAGGAACTGCATAAATAAACCTTCTAACAGCAGAGATTTCAGAAATAAAATAACGATAGTGAAATTGGAAGACTTAAGGAAAGCTATTTATGTTACTCTGAGGAATACAAATCAATAAAAGTTCATGGCTGAAAGGTTCTCATTGATTGGAACACACTGGTAGCAGAGTAATTTCAAAACCCAATGTAGGCTTTGCCAACCACACCACATTTTCTGATTGTATCCAATAAAATGTTATGACCTCGAAACCGCTATCTCTAGTATTAGTTTCTTGAATGACTTTATTTTTTATTCTAACATGACTAAGCTGAAATCAAGACATCTGAAATATGGTTACAAAGAATTATAAAATCTTTTTAAGTTAAATATTTCAAAGTTGGCTTCATGAATGTTGTTGTTGGAAAGCATCCATCATTTAGAGGTGTTATAAAAAACGATGCAGACAATTGCTTGACTGTATTTCTAGAAATTCCTTAAATTTCCTATGAATGTAGTTTTTCAGAACACTACTAACTAATCGTTTTCAATTTTTTAGTCATATTTACCCCAATGGAAGCTGCTGTAAATCTCTCCATGAGGCAGGGCCAGTGTAGGCTTAACGGGTCTTAGTATGAGGGCAGGGACTCACGTTTCTAAGTAGTGCCTTGATTTCTTTGCTGCTTCAGGAAGCAATCCTTCCGAAAGTGCTGTTGATAGACTGATCTGCCAAATCAACTATCATACTTTATAATGGGAAAGGGAAGAAAACCTCTCCCAGGGGAAAGTGTCATCCACAACGAGCCTTATATTGCCAGAGAAAAAGAAATCCCAAAGGGCAGCTCGAGTAATTAGGAACTGGGTATCAAAATTTCTTGGATAAACTTCTCATGTTTCTCTACTAAACATTATTCTTATGATTTTATAAATATATTCCATTAACGTCACTCAATGCATTGCTCAGTAAACTGATACACTCATTTTGCACTCATGTCTTTGACTATACACAAGGGGGAAACATGGGAATGAAAAGCAACCTATATCCATAAATAATACACTAACCCAACGCACTACAATGGAAGCTACGTGAGGCCAGAGGTTTCAGTTGTTTTTTGCAGTGCTATTCTTCTGATGCCTAGAACAGTGCCAGTCTTAAGGTAGGCATTCAATAAGTGTTTGTTAATGAATGAATATATATATTAAATGAAGCTCTTCCAAGCTTTACATTATGTCATAGAGCTACTTTAAATCCTGTGGGGATGGGGCGCCTGGGTGGTGCAGTCGTTAAGCCTCTGCCTTCGGCTCAGGGCGTGATCCCGGCGTTCTGAGATCGAGCCCCACATCAGGCTCCTCCGCTAGGAGCCTGCTTCTTCCTCTCCCACTCCCCCTGCTTGTGCTCCTTCTCTCGCTGGCTGTCTCTGTCCAATAAATAAATAAAATCTTTTTAAAAATAAATAAATAAATAAATCCCGTGGGGCACTGACGGTGTCCCATGTCTTAAGTGTTTAAACATATCATTCTTTCTATAAAAACAATACTTTCCCCCCCACTTCATTCATCAGGTCTCAGCTCAAATATCGTTGCCCTGATCGCTGAAGCCTGTATTATATATATTATGTGGATTTATAAGACCTGCCACATTCATTACCATATCATATTTTGTTTATAAGCGGATTTATGTATATTCTCCACAAACCTAGGCTCCAAAAGGGTACGTAAGTATCTAGCTAGTATTCTCTGGTCCCAAAAAATATCTCTTCAATGTACAAAATAGAATTATTAATCATTACATGAAGTTGTAAATCATTAATAAGAATAGCCAAATAAATACAAGATAAAAAAACAGAAACAGAACTTTCTTCTAGTGTAGGTCTATGATGGAACCCCATCTAAAATACAACAGTCAGATTCTTCTGTGTATCTAGAGATACAGCTGACAAATAGAACTTGAAAAGTCAAAAAGATAAAACTTTGGTGTTCTTGTGAGGACCAATAACAACAACAAAAAAAACCCAAAACCAAAAACCTTAGAACAAAAGGGAAGAGGATCGAATTCTATAAAATAAAGATGAAAACATTTGGAACTTTCCACAAAAATATGAAATACTATAATCTAGGGATACACCTAAAGTTTTAAATCCAGTCTGATAGGGAAGATCAGGCTTCTTTTTAACTAGTATAGGAAACGTGTCATTCATTACATTTACACATTACAGAGGGCAACATCAAATTCCCTACAGTGGGCTTATCAACCTTGACATTATTGACATTTTGGGCTAAAATCTTTTTTGTTAGGACAACCAAAAATGGCTCCAGACATTGAAGACTGTCGCCTAAGGGGTAAAACTGTCCCTGGTTGTTCTGTAGTGTTAAGGCAGATTCAACTAAGAGCACAGAAGTTAGAGATGCAGTGATGGCTTTGTGGTTTAATGACATTAATGATATTCATAGCATATGGTTCATCTTTAAATATGATATGCAAACAAAATATTAGCCTGTAACTTTCAAACAAATATTGATGAAAAACCTCTGTTGTAAGATACAAGTTCCAGCAATAACAACATATGATTAAGTGCCCAGTTTGGTATACTGGAAGAGAGAATAAAGAAATCTAAATTCCTGACTCACCTTAGACCTTACTCTGTTGGACCTTGAATTGAACAATGCTTTTTAAATTGTGTCCTTTACTTTCCTCATCTTTAAACTGAAGGTATGAATTACTTGATTTCTTTGTTCCTTTCAGCTCTAATATACCATGAACATATGACACCATCATGTGTTTATTTCAGAAACAATTAAATAAGAACAATCACTCTCATCTTGATATATGCATCATAATGTACCACAGCTGATATTAAACATAAAAGATTTTTATGGATTGTGTGATTTTTGGAGTTTGCTTTCCATGAAAAGCTATTAGTTTCAGTAACCCATTGAAGATGCCTAAAATTCTATTAGAAAATGATATTTTGTTTCTTTGACTAAAGGCAGTAAATTTCAAACTATGCTACACTCAGGGGTATTGTTAGAGGGCAGCTAGGCAGGTAAGCAAGCAATGCTTCAGATCCCCCTCCAATGATTCAAACAGAATACAGAAGCTTTCATCATTTTATTTATTAAGGCTCAAAAAAATTGTTTGAACATAGAATTTGGCATAGATATGAAAACACTGGAAGGTATATATCTATGCCAAATCCTATCATATGCCATTTATCCTTTTATGTATATATGCATGCAATATATATATATTGCATGCATATATATTATACATATGTGTATATATATATATATATATATATATATATATATATATATGTTTATATCATATGCAAGTGTCCCCAGGGCTATTAAACCACATGTTGTTCATTGACAATGGATTGTAAATTCATTCATTCCCCTGTTTAAAACAGTGTCATCAGGGGAGATGGTGTCTCCACAGGGCAGTGTTTGGAAAGTCAAACACAAAAACACTGAGTGTAGGAATATATGTCATGTCATCCTACTGAAAGGCCAGGTGGCAGGATGCTGAAAGTTGCATGGTTGTGAAACAGGCATGAATGTGGAAACCCAACAGGAGCAAAGTGTGCATCATCACACCGAGGCGTGCAGCACATGGGGGAAGGGAGAGATGCCAGAGTTTCACAGTAAGCAAGAGAAGCTAAGAGGAGTTGACTTCTTTCTTTTAATAAACCAAAGCTCATTTTTACAGAGCATCTCTAAAAACAGCATCCCAGTCAAGCATTACTGGCTTAAGACAATAAATAAAATAACCATAAGTGAATATGATTCAGCTTTGAAAATAGTCATACTGCATAAAAATATATTTTTAGGAATATCTAGATTGCTTTCCTTAAAGTGACTCATTATAGAAGGCTACTGTTACAATATCTTGTCAGTTATTTGCATAACAATCTACTTGCGAGTACATGAACTCAATTACAAGAACTCTTAATGGATCAATCTTTGGAAATCTCTGTAGAAGACGCCTACTGGAAATCTTTACTACTATGGCTTAAGAGATTAGTTCAAATATTGTATTTTCCTACTTTAGTCATCAGCAGATATACTTCATGTATGAGACAAGTGGGACACTCCCATACACTCTCTTCTCTATCCTCTTCCTTGTCCCCTTCTTTCTCTTTCTCCTTCACTCCCATTTCCTCTTACCCCATTCTTGTTAGATACAGCCTCCTCCAGGAAGCCTTCCTTGTTAGGCAAGTCACCTCTGGCATATCTCTAAATGTGTTTGTCTCTCAATGCATTTACTTTATTCCCCCCCCCCCTTTAAAGGCTCCCGAAGACAGGGATAAGCCCACCCACAGTTTTCATTCCATTTCATTTCATTTTCTACCATTGTTTGTGACATACAAGAACATCCAATAAATGTTCTTTCAACTAAAATAGTAAATAACTTCTTGCCAGGTTCATCCCGCAAACAAACTGAGAAGCCTCACTAAAGTATTGTGCTTCCTCCTTAATGAGATAAAACTAATTACTTTCTCAAGGTGATAGTAAACGCAAGATAAAATTGACATTCAGATAAAAACCGGAATTCAAATACTTGGTATAAAAATTGTTTCAATAAATAATCATGATTCTTATAGGAAAAGTTTAGAACTGAAAAGAAGCAGCCTATTCCCTCAATGGGAACTGATTTCTTCACTATCCACATACAATTCATGAAGTAAGATGCATAACAGCAACTGTTAGTACTACTATGCTACAGTACCACTCCTATACTATAATACTACACTATGCTACAATACTACTCCTATGCTACAATACTACACTATGCTACAATATTACACTATGCTACAATGCTACACTATACTATAATACTACACTATGCTACAATACTACTCCTATGCTACAATACTACACTATGCTACAATATTACACTATGCTACAATGCTACACTATACTATAATACTACACTATGCTACAATACTACACTATGCTACAATATTACACTACGCTACGATCCTACACTATGCTACAATGCTACACTATACTATAATACTACACTATGCTACAATACTACACTATGCTACAATATTACACTATGCTACAATGCTACACTATACTATAATACTACACTATGCTATAATACTACACCATGCTACAATACACTGCTGTTACTACTACTACTATAGAAAGCTACTTCAATACCTAAATATGAAAAGTATTTTGTTCAACTAGAACGTGATCTTCAAAGTCATGGAAAGAGTATAGCACCAAAGACCATATTTTCTACTACTATGTTTATTCTATAAAGAGTAACTGGTTTTATTATAAAATCAGACTTATGGTCATAAACAGATATTTATTTTGAAAATAAAATGAGTTAAACCTTTTTGCCAGCACATATTTTTCTTTAAAAAATAACCTCAGAAATAACTAAACCAGGAGATCTAATTTCCAATTATACTAACAACAAGACTAAGAGAAAGTTTTTTAAACTACAAAATTATATCTAAATACTCTCTTAACTTCTTCCCATTATATTTACTAAAATATTTATTTAACCAGGGACTTTTTTTCATTATTTTTTGACATTACTAACTTCTTCTTCACTTTGAAATTTGGAACCAAAGCAGAATTACTTCAAATCTTATGGAAAATGATCACTTTTTCCCTCTGAATAATTAACTAACTAATAACTCTCAACAGCTGAAAGGAAATCCTATTTGTATGCAGTTTCTCTTTAAATAGAGCTTTTTTTTTCAATGTGCTATGACATACTTGCAGTAAAGGCAATGACCTAATCTAAGCGTGTGTGTGTGTGTGTATATAATAAATGTATATATAGAAACCTGTTTAGCACCAGAAATGGAATCTGTTTTTAGAGTTGCTACTTAACAGTAATTGCATTTCTCTCTCTCTCTCTCTCTTTTTTTTTTTTAGATTTATTTACTTGGGTGCACACACATGGGAGTAGGGGAGGGGAAAGGGAGAGGGAAAGAATCTCAAGCAGACTCCGCACTGAGCACTGAGCCTGGAGCCTGACACGGGGCTTGATCTCACAATCCTGAGATCATGACCTGAGCCCCAGTCAAGAGTCGGACACTTAATGTACTGAGCCACTCAGGCGCCCCAGTAATTACATTTCTAACTGTCAATCATACTTTCCCCTATCTATTTCAATTGCACAAAATTATTATGAAGAATATATCCTCTTCTTTGAACTTTGTCTTCCAACAATTTCTCTAATTTCAGGATATATACATTTTCCCATTAATATTATCCATTTTCTCAAAACCTCCTTGATTCCCATAAAGATGGAGAACCTTTATCTCATCTTAGACAACTTCCAAAACTTTGTTTAGAGCATTTGAGATGAGACTGACCAATCTGATGAAAGGAAATGTGATAGGGCTTGCAGGAGAAAGAAGAGTTGATTACACTTGCAGGGGTATACAGTATTTAGAAATTATGTGTAGGGCCCTCCTCCATTTTGTCTTTGGTAAAGAGCCACTCAAAGGTCAATGGACAGGGAAAATTAAGCATGCAAGTCCTCACTTCTCTCTGTGACTTTGCACTTCACCAAAGATCTACATGTCCTCAAGCTGCTTCACTTACCCCAAAGTTATGTGAACATCACTTTCAGTTTACATGTTTACACCTATTCCAAGGAAATGCTAATTTACTAAACCCATGACTAGTAAAAGAGTAAACTTTCAATAAAACTTTTATGTACAACTCAAAATTGTTGCACTGGGAGAATGAGGTGAAACTAGCATTTAGTACATTACAAAGATGGTATAATAGTGTTTATTCTTCAACATAAAACATGCAATTTGGGTTTATAAATTATTTTGAGAGGTTGTGAAATTAATCTGATGATATAGTAGAATGTGGTTTGCTTAGATGATTTAGTAAATTATGTGTACATGTCAGAAGAGAGGTGAAGGGATGTAAAGTTTCTTGCAGCCATATGTGTACTTTTCATGTAATGCAAATACACAAATCTTTCTGTGTAGAAGAAAGAAACAGTTTCCCACATGCCCATTTAATTGTGCATAGATTTTCCGCTCCACTATGCTTCTTTCAGCCAATAGGGAAACATAATGGGGATGGGTATGAGTGGCGATGATCAAAACTCCAGTTAGGGTATTATTAACCCTGATCTAATTTTAACCATCATCCAATAAACCCTTATTAAGTGGGTAGTAACTCCAGTTTACTACTGAAAAAACAGAAGCTTAGAGAATTTAAATAACTCCTTTTAAATCATGCATCTAGGAAGTGAAAAATCTTGAGTTTTATCTCTTAGAGAGAACAATATACCCATAAAGGGTTATTATAAAATTAAGTTAAAAAATACAAGAAAAGCACTCAGCCATGTTAATAGTATTACTCTTAGTCTGTTGAAGGAATGATTCCTCTCTTCATAAAGTCTTGCAGGTAGAACAGGATTGCAGAAGAGTAAGAAACACTCCTTTGGTTAAGGCAAAATTGTATTTGCTCATTAAGATTAAATAACTAAATTCAAACTCTTACCAATTTTCACAGTTTAAAAATATCTAAGACTTTTGTGTTGAGATGTGATGCTAGATAGAACTCAATAAATAAATGAACTTCACTGTATTTAAAACAAAGAAACAAACATAAAAGTATCACGACATCCAACATTAAAGATATTGTTGTATCATAAAAATAGTATCCATGCATTTATTACTAACATTCTTTTGTGTAGATGATCACTGTATATTAATTGTCAGAGCCACCCTGAAATAATAACCTTATATTGGGTTTGAATTCACGAGTGAATCCGGTGTTCTTCAAAATTCCCCAGAGATGATTACAACCTTTTTTCAATATTAGAGTCAGGGGCTTCAAGAAATGTATCATTGATTCTTTTCTCACTAAAGTTAATTTGAAAATTTACACAGCAATCAAAGGTTATTCCAAAGCCGAGGTGATTGTTATATTTTCAGGACTCTTGCAAACCAGCTGAGGTCACATTGGTAGCTTGAAATCAGCCATAGTGAGAGTATTCCTTTTCTCCCTATTTTACTCCAGGTCTCTCAGAAGTTACCAAATCTTACACCTAAAAAATTTCCCTTCTTCTCTGTGTCTCCTTGGTTTCACTCTTCAGACCACTGCAAGCTAGTGTCCGTATCCACAATTCAAACGAGACAGCTCTGTTAAAGACTATAGAGGACATTGCATACAGCACACCAAATGCCACTGACCAAGCCAGTGGGCCAAAGTCGTCCCCCAGCTGCTATGTTGTTGGCCGCTAAGAGTCATACAGATGTTCTTTACTGGGCGAATGCCCTTGGCTGAAGGAAGCTTCCTTCCTGGAGGTTCACAGTTATGGTGACTGGCTACTTCACAGTGTACTCCCACAGCCAATGACTGACTAATGCAGAGCTAAAATAGCCCAAGCCATGTGCCTCTAGACTCTGGTGCAATTCATACTCTAGAGCTCCTTCTGGAATCAGGCTGAAGCTAGACTCCATCTGAGTTTGTTGCCCTCTCCTCCTCCATGATTTCCTGATAACATCAGAAGTAACTCTCTTCCTTCAGTATGCTGGGCCAGCCACTTGTGATCCGTACAGCCACAACAGCTGTTTTTCTAAAAATGTGCTATAACCATCACTTCCCTGTTTAAGAACTTTGCAGAGATACAGACATAGTGAAGAGAAGGGCCATATGCACCCCAATGTTCATAGCAGCATTGTCCACAATAGCTAAGTCGTGGAAGGAGCCAAGATGCCCTTCAACAGATGACTGGATTAAGAAGATGTGGTCCATATATACAATGGAATATTACTCAGCCACCAAAAAGAATGATTTCTCAACATTTGCTGCAACATGGATGGGACTGGAGGAGATAATGCTAAGTGAAATAAGAAAATTATCATGTGGTTTCACTCATTTATGGAATATAAGAAGTAGGAAGATCGGTAGGAGAAGAAAGGGAAGAAGAAAGGGGGGGGTAAACAGAAGGGGAAATGAACCATGAGAGACTATGGACTCTGAAAAACAAACTGAGGGCTTCAGAGGGGCGGGGGGTGGGGGAATGGGATAGGCTGGTGATGGGTATTAAGGAGGGCACATATTGCATGGTGCACTGAGTGTTATATGCAAGTAATGAATCATGCAACTTTACACCAAAAACTTGGGATGTACTGTATGGTGACTAACATAATATAATAAAAAGTATTATTAAAAAAAAACTTTGCAGAGCTCCCATTTTGTTTTTATAAGTAATTTCCCCATTTGCTTTAAAACAATATCCAAAGATCATTACAAGTTGAAGAAAAATACTACTTCATCCCATTTTCTGCCAACTTTCATCAAAAAACCTGATGGTCCTCCAATACCAATCTGTTTGCCATTCCAAAAACACATGACATATCCACATATTTCAGTGGATGTTTTCATATTCCTCCCTCTTCCTGTAATGTCCCTGCTCCTTGACACAACACCCTATTTGACTCCTTACATGGCTAAATTGCAATGACTCACCTTTTATGTATTATTTGAGCCAATGCATTCTCCCTCCCTCATGAGTCCATCATAAATTTTTATATATTATTACAGTTGGATATTTTGGCATATTTGTGGTTCTGTGTCTATATTTATCCTTCCTAGCACGTTGACTATAAATACTCAGAAAGATGAGGATGACTAATAGTTACTCTTTATGTTTCTTCTGTTGTAGCACACAGGGCTTTACACAGAATAGCTGCTCAATAAATGTTGGAATTCAATATTAAAATTATGAACTACACAGTCGATCAACAATCATGGCTATAGTGAATTTATGTTTCCTATTCAAGTAAGACCTTAAAAATATGAAATGAAAAAAGGGACAAAGTAAAACAGTCACTGAAATACTTTCAAACAAAATAACATGGCTAGTAATATAAAAGCATTCATTGACACAAGATGATGCCATTCATATTATAGTAATCTACTTTCATGTGAAAGTCATAGGAGGAGTTCATTTATCCAGATAATAAAATGAATCAAAATGCATCCTGAACGTAAGTAGAATTTTAAATCTCATCAATATATCATCAATTTTCATATTAACCTCAGCTCAGATACTTTGAAAATCTTGAACAACATGAATAAAATTAAAATATAGGTTGTCATTGAGAATATGAAATAAATATTCTCACGAGTCATAATTGCCTTGTATTTCTTTTCTTTTATTAGAGAGGGAGAGAGAGGAAGGGAGGGGCAGAGAGAGAGAAAGACTCTCAAGCAGACTCCCTGCTGAGCACAGAGCCAAACGCCCAGATGATGTCCTGAGCTGAAATCAAGAGTTGGATACTTAACCAACCGATCCACCCAGGTACCGCAACCTATGAGTTTTCTTAAAAAACAAACAAACAAAAAACAGCAACAAAAACAACAATAACAAACAACCAGCATTCACTATTGGTAGTGATATACTGTAAATCACGGAATGTTTAAATAAAAATAAAATATTTTTAAATAATAGTATTTTGAAATAAAATGTTCGATTCTTCCTCCCTTTACTTCCTCCTTATTTCCTCTATACCATCAACCAGGTAAACGTTAAACGAATTCCTTATTTCTAAATATGTTCAAGTGCCTTTTCTTTAAGCCCAAATATTTCCAAACTAGAGAAGAAACACTGTTTGAATATTAGAACGTGATCTGATTCTTGAAGGCTTAAAGATGCATAGTATGTACAAAAATCAAAGTGTCAAAATTCTTGCACTACAACTAAGGACATGTTCACACAGAGTGAAAGGATGGAATCAAAGTTCAAACTATTGCTTCAAAATGGTTTATTTTCCCTAGCACAAACTGAAACTTCTATTGCACTGTAAAGAGTATGAATCACTGAGTCCAGTGGACACTAGAATATCCCCAAAAGAAAGCGAGTGCAACTTGACAAATAAAATAGAACCTCAGTTTGCCCATGTGTTCAAAAAGTCATTGAAATCAATTGTCCATTGTACTTATGTTTATTCTACTTGAGACAACCCACTCTTTTTTTCCTTCCTCCTTTCCTTCCTTCCTCCTTCCCTCCTTCCTTCTTTCCTTCTTTCCTCCCTTCCTTCCTTCCTCCCTCCCTCTCTCCCATCCATCCATCCATCCATCCATCCATCCATCCATCCTTCCTCCATTTGGTTTTCTAAGCTACTCTGAATTACTAGCATATGTTCAATGCTTTTTACATTATTTCTGCAAAGAGTAAATACCATTAGTATTACGCATTGGCCACCTGGTTAAAGCTGACTACTTCTACAGTGATAGAATTCCTATCCATAATCTTTAAGTAGGGCAAAATAATTTAGATGATATACACAGCATTTAGCACAGTATATTACTTTGAAAAACAGATGAATTTTTTATGTAAAAGCTACTGAAGTACTCACTTAAATGTAACCATTCAATTTTCTACCTCAAGCCCAAAAGCTCTCTTTGCTGGCATAAGGTATTTTTCTTTATCTTGCATGCCTGATGTTGCAGGCTCCCTTCTCACTCCATATTCCGCAAGACATGCTCAGATTCTCTTCCCATTCAATTTATGACATGATTCATTGAATGCTACAGCCTACTTGAGGATTTTTTAATATTTTCCAGCCCTGCAGTAGAAATCCATTTTTCCGATAAGAAATGTAGTGATGACCCTGTCAGCTAAGTATCCTAATTCATCTGTCTATGTGAAAAAGCTCTTCCCTCCAGGCTCCTTCAGAATTCATATATGGATTGTTCTGTATGTATTAGCATCTGTGGAGAGACTAGCTTTCACACTTCTTTAAAAAATAAAAAATACATATATTTTACAATTCCAGAAGTAGTAGATAATAATCAATTCAAAATATTATGATCACATTTTTTCTGGTTCTCAGGGATTTATCTATAGTTATGACATGAAAGAATTTATAAAAGAGAGTTGTACTACCAGAGCATTAAAAATGAGGCACAGTTCTCTGGACCCACATCATGCTGTTACCAGTGGAAATTTTTTCAACCAATGTAGTATTTACTTTTAATTCAGAAATACATGCCAACTCTTAAAAATTAATACTTTACAGTTAATTAACAGTTAAATTGATACTTAATATTAGTCAACATTTAAACGCATCTAAATATGCTTTTAAAAGGCACAAAAATAAGAATTTATTAAATCATTGTGTGACTAACATAGAAATTATAAAAATTAAGTAAAATTCGTCCACCTGCATATATGGGATGTTGTAAATAGAAAATGTACTTGAAATAAGAAGTCACATGGTCAAATGTGATTAACTTTCCGGGGAGGAGAACCAACAAGGTCAGTTTCCCACATTTTGTCTCACGTTTTGTTTCTACCATCTACAGGTCTGTTTTATTCTCAGAAGGTTTTTCGAAAGGGTGTTCTGACCCACTGCAAGCTTCATTGTATCTTGAAGCTCTTAATACAGTTTTCCCAGGATTTATAACCAGCGGTGGACACTGACAGCTGCACCTCCCCTAACCTAGTTTACCTAGCCTGCTCCATCATCCACACAGACTTTCACTCTTTCAACTGTTATTGAGTATCTTCTATGTGCGATGCATTGAGTTAGACGTCAAATAATACAAATGATTGCTAAATAGAAAGATGAGTAAAACACACTTTCTGATCTCAGAACTCCTAAAATCTAGTAAGGCAGATGGCGATGGGTAGTTATAGTGGTAATACAAAATATAGTATCTAAATGATAAGAGCAAGAATACATTTTAAAAATTGAGAAACACTTCAGGAAAGAGGTGCCATTGAGCTGAGTTCTGTCAGGTGAATATGACTTCCATAGGCAGAGATGGCAGAAAGGAATACTAATTCAATAAAATGGCTTGAATTATTGCAGACAGACATGTATGTGCATGGCAGATCTCAGGAATTATTAATAATTCACTATTGGTTGCATATAAGGAAAGAAGTATCTAGAAGGAAAGAAATTAGAAAGCAAGTTCCAGACCTTGGTTGCCATCACTTCTAAATTAGACGTCATCCATTATCACCGAGTTGTGTGTAACTTGTTTCAGCAAATTCTGAGACCTTCTTGATGATTTCTGATGACTTATGATTCTCATTCTCTCTCCTAATACACTGTAATAGGCAGGGATAATAAACTGGCAGAATTTTTAAGTCTCTAGGGAACAAAACATAGGCGATTTTGGTACAGATTCCCAAACTATGGGTTGAAATAATTGTGTATCCATACATTTCTGAAGCTCTAATTTCAGCCCAAACAGCAAAATAGACTAAAGTATATACCTCACTTTCTAAACAGAAAAACTAGATTGTCCTCCCCAATCAGTACATGAAAGATGAAGGATTGCTTGAACCAGCTTATTTTCTCTTTAGTCAGGAAACTCTTTCAAAAAAAAAAAAAATCACTTGATAATATTTAAGAAATTTCTATTAATCTTCAATCATATGTAAACAAAAAGGAAGTAATGTCCCCACAGTTCTGCCTTTTCACCCCAGAGCAGCCAGAAAGTAATAATGTTCAGAGCTGATATGGATGCAAAAAATGGGTTTTTGTGGATTGCCAGTGGGGGGTGAAAATTGCTAGAACCCTTTGGAAAATAACGTATTAAAACATCAAAAGTCCAAGCAATATAAATGTAAATATAAAAATCTGAGCAATCTCTATAAAAATTCCAGTGTATGTATACAAAGATGTGTATTGTTATTCATTGCACATTGTTTGTAGGGGCAAATATAATTAAGTTAAATTAATGTGCATTTAGAGGGAAATGACTGAATAATTTGGCAAAAGCATATTATTGAATGCTATGCAATTACTAAAAAATACAAGTGGGATGTTTTCACACATCAGCCACTGGAAAGACCAGTACATGATGATGAGTGAGAAAAATTAGAGTTTAATATGGACAATATGTAGAATAACCATATTTTCATAAATATTAACACTGATAACAATTTTATGAGTATATATGTATATAGAAGCATGGGAAACATGATGGAATATTATATTTTTTGCTATTAGTATGACTGCTCTTGAGATGCATTTTTAAAAATTAAGGGAATAAAACACATACCAGTATACTTTATCCCTAGCTTGAAATCTATTCAATGATAGGAGGTCTGGGTAAACAGCAGGTGGCCCACATTACTGATAGAAAATGTCTACCATGCTTCTCGAGCTTCCTGACTCATGATGATGACAATGTCTCCTCATTTACAGAAAAAAATGCAGGCTCAACTAGGAAATTTTTCATCTTCCTACCTACCACTCTAACAATTGTCCATATTCATTCCCACTCTTTTCCTCCATTCCAGAGAAATAGCTGTCTCCTCTCCACCCAAAGCTGATGTCTACTTTTGTGTACCCTGGCTTCTTCTCCCACCCCATTTCTTCTGGATTTCAACATTTACATCTCTACCCAATCCTTTCCTTCTATCTATAAATACGCATAAATATGTCTTAAAAAAAAAACAAACAAAAAAAAACCCCACAGCCTCCATTGACCTAATTTACCCCTTCTGGCATGTTATTAAATTGATTTACTTGGAAGAGGTTATCAAGAAGTCAGCGACTGCCAGCTGGACCCGGGCAGTTGGAGGCTCTCTACCCCCGTCCTCGTTCTTGAGTCTAGGTTCTGCTTGCCTTCCCTACTCTCAGAAGTTGCTCCAAGGACACAGCCTTGATATAGAAATGTGTTGGCGAGACCATCTGAACTGAGTACGTGACTGAACCCAGTTAAGGCTTCTACATAAACATTTAAGATTCTGGTGCGTGGATGTGGAAATCTCCCTAAGGGTGCTCAAGACAAGCTTCATGGGTAAGTTCGCTGCTTATTAAACTGCCACCTACCACTCCGGAGTGTCTGCCTCTTTCTTCAGTCTCTATCCTCTATGTACAGAGACCAGATTACACTCGGGAAGCTCCCCAAGGAGGCTGCAAATCAAGAGTATGCCATGAATCATACAAGAGCCTAAATGAGGTCCTGAGGTTCCCATTAAACTAAGAACTCCTTTTTGTTATTGGATCCTGGGGCAGTGACTGGGTTCTTGTGGAGTGTTCAGGGCAGCTGGAATGGCAGGGGGCCTTAAGGAAAGCTTGGGCAGTGGCTCTCTACCACATTTCCCATTGTTATTAATCCCCAAACTTTGGAAGTTAAAATTTTGACAAGGACAGGCATTCCCATTGTGTACTAGATGAATCTAACCCTACTTACCCTCCCTTCTCTTTTCCTTCACAGAATAATTCTTAAAATAAAAATCCACCAGACTATAACCAGAGTTATTTGTTAAACTCCTCTTTATCACCACTACACACCTGTGAGAATGGCCCAAACCTGGAACACTGATAATGCTAAATGCTGGCTAGGATGTGGAGCAAACGGGAACACTAATGTGTTGCTGATTGGAGTGCAATAATGGTTCAACCACATTGGTAGACAGTTTGGCAGTTTCTCACAAAACTAAACATATCCTTATCATAAGATCTAGCAATTGCCCTCCTTGGGTATTTACCCAAAGAAGTTGAAAACATGTTCACACAAAAAACCTGTACGAGAGTGTGTATAGCAGCTTTATTCATAACTGCCCAAACTCGGAAACAACCAAGACATCCTTCAGCAGGTGAATGGATAAATAAACGGGGGCACATACAAGCAATGGAATATCATTCAGTAGTAAGGAGAAATGAGCTATCTAGCCATGAAAGCACATGGAAGAAACTAAAATGCATACTACTAAGTGAAAGAATCTGAAGACTACATACTGTATGATTACAGCTATAGAATATTCTGGAAAAGCTTAAAAAAGAAAAAAAAGCATGGAGACAGTAAAAAGATCAGTGGTTGCCAGAGGTTGGGGGGCTTGGGAGTGGAAGGGATGAGTACACAGAGCACAGAGAATTTTTAGGGCAGTGAAACCATTGTGTATGATCCTGTAATGATGGATTGATGTCATTATACATTTGTCCAAATCCAGAGAATGTACAACAACAAGACGGAACCAATGGTAAACTGCTGACTTTGGGCGATTCTGATGTGTCAATGTAGCCTCATCCATTATATAAATGTACCACTTTGGTGGGGGATGTTGGTAACAGGGATGGCTATGCCTATGGAGAGTGGGGGATATATGGGAAATCTCTCTACCTTCCTCTTCATTTTGCTGTGAACCTAAAACTGTTCTTTATAAAAATGTACAAAATAAAAGTCTTATTTATCCATCAGTTCATGACAATCCAGTTTGATCCACAGTTCGTTGAAATGTTTCTCTTTGAGGGCATCCACTGATCTTCTAATTGCCAAGACGAAACTACACTCTTAAGTATGTCTGATAATTGGCCTCTCTGCTCCATTGTCACTTCACTGTTGAATGTGTCCTCTATTAGTTTCAGCACATTATTCTCCCAGGTTCATCTCCTCTGTCTCCTGCTGTTCTGCTCTGGTGATTCAGGGGTCATATCTTCAGCTCTCTGGATTTCTGATTCTAAACACTCTCCCAGGGTGACCTCGTCCATGTCATTTTTTCACCTACCACCATGACATCCAAATTCATAGTTTCGTCTCTCATTTCTCTCTTGAGATTCAGACTCATAATCTCTGACTGCCTGCTCATCTTATTAGAGCCAGCTTCTACTTCGCAGCAAAGGTGATTCTATCTCAGAGTGCAGTGAGTGTGGCATAATAATCGTCTAGCCACACAGAAGTTATTAATATGGAATATTGTTTAGCAGACTTAGGTGCAAAATTAAATGACAGCAGAAGTTGCACAAAATTTACCAAACACAACTCAATGTGGAATTCCACAGCTAAGGAATGCTGGAAAGCCAGCGGACTTTGTTGGCTAGGTCTCTTTGGGATCACTGACTTGAGATTTTGTTTCTTTCCTTTTTTGTTAATTTAATGTTTCCCCCGTGGCCCAAAAGGCTAATGAAGCTTCAAAAGTTCCTGCCGTGGTCCCAGACTGTAACTTACGCAGGAGAAGCTGGGTCATTAAGCTAAAGGTCTCTGGATAGGCATCTTCTCTAACAAGCATAAAGGTGATCTTGACCCATACTGTCATTCAGGGAATAACTTTCCTGATTCCCAATAAGAGAACCATAAACTGAGTCTCGCACAGGAAAGGCAACCAGACCAAAAGTTTTTGGTTAATTTTGCTTTCCTGTAGAATGGGATCTTGACAAGGTCCTCTTAAAATAGGTTTCTAATAAATAGTAAGTTAGACAGACATTTAATCTCTCAGAAATTTGTGGCAGATCAAACAGTTTATAAAATTTTCAATTTGCCCCAGGAATAAGAGAAATAGATGTATTTTATTTCAAGTGTCAAATTATCATATATTGTTTTAATTTCTGATATAAGAATTTTTAAAACCTTCAATTATTCAAAACCTGCAAACTATTCAACTTGGCAAAATATTTGCCAAATTATTTCAGAAAACCAAGAAGTCTAACGGGCATATATTATGGAAACAGATTCCTTTTTTTTTTTTTGAGAATAAAAATATTTTAGATAGTAAATAAGATGCTTTGAATACGAATATTTTGTTCTAGTCAGTAAAAATCTATCACTTGGCATCAAACTAAGGATTCTAAAGAATGTGAATGTAAATATTGTGGCAACTATAAACACAAAGGAGTCCTTTTATAAACATAAAACAAACTTCAAGATACATCTTGGGTGGTATTAAAAGAGCATTAAAAGCTATCTTATGATTAAATTAGCATTTGTGTTATAAAATACATTAATGATTAAAGAGCAGCCATGTTTTTATAAATGTAATTGCTATAATAAAAAGGAACTAATCTGTCAATTGCTCAGTATTTATTTATAATTGAAACCAGTTAGTAGTAATATGAAAGGCTGTATTTTTGGAGGAATAGGTATTTTTGTGTATACAGCCAAAAGTAAATCTGTGGTGGAACCAAAACTAAATATATGTCCCTGTTTCAGAAACAGAACAAGAAAAGATACCATCCTACTGATGAAGAAAGTGTTCATAGATTGAATGTAACACAGGGGCACCTGGGTGCCTCAGTTGGTTAAGCATCTGCCTTTGGCTCAGGTCATGATCCTGGAGTCCCAGGATCAAGCAGGGAGTTTGCTTCTCCCTCTGACCCTTCCCCCCTCACGCTCTCTCTCATTCTGTCTTTCTCAAATAAATAAATAATGTCTTTAAAAAATTTAATGTAAAACAGTAGGGAACGAAAACAGAAACATTTAAATGAAAAGGAATAGAGGTCAACGGTATAAAATGTTGTGATTTCCTGAGAAACAACTATTTGGATACTGGCATGATAATATCAACCTCCTATATCATTACATCGATGTCAACAATGATGTCAACCTCCTATATAATAATATCACTCCCTATGCAATATTTTCTAAATGCATTAAAAGAGTATTTGCTATCAATATTTTTCTAATGTGCACACAGTAACATTCAATATTCAAATACATTCTTAGGGGCGCCTGGGTGGCACAGCAGTTAAGTGTCTGCCTTCAGCTCAGGGCGTGATCGCGGCGTTCTGGGATCGAGCCCCACATCAGGCTCCTCCACTATGAGCCTGCTTCTTCCTCTCCCACTCCCCCTGCTTGTGTTCCCTCTCTACCTGGCTGTCTCTATCCTGTCGAATAAATAAATAAAATCTTTAAAAAATAAATAAATAAATAAATAAATAAATAAATAAATA